>NC_140582.1:837270211-837829659 GCF_964204655.1 Triturus cristatus | reverse complement strand
GTTGCTGTGGCGCGGCTTTTTCAAAAGAGTTTGAGACATCAAAGCTTGAATTTGTGGGCCAGGTGACACACACCCACTGAAGGTTTTTGTCCATTGCCAGAAGAACTAAACATTTATCTCAGCAGTGGAGTATCCTGCTTTCCTGGAATATCCGAATCTTTGTGTTGCAAGATGTCTGAGGGAATAAAAGGCTCGTACTTCTGATGTCTTGCTCATGTTTTTTTTTACAAAGCTGCATTCCCCAGCATCTTCCGCAGAGGGGTGAAATGGGTCATGTCGCGGTCCAGCACCGACATTTCTTCATTTGGAGCTCATTCTTCCAGCTTCGGTGTCAAAAGGCTATTGGGCCAGATCTAGACACGAGGACATTCTGAGAGCTGGTGAATAGTCTTCTGTCCACGTTCCATATGCTGCTGACCCCTGAAATGGAACGTTTCTGATGTCTACTTAATTTGAGCTGGTGGTTGCAGCAGTTATTTTTGGGGACCGGCCCTTATTTTTTGTGATCAGACATTTCTCCTGAACAACAAAGAGAAAAAACAACTCACAAGAGGAAAAGAAGAAGGAAGAGAAAGGCGGCCAAACGCTTACACAGGAAGAAAGCAAGAACCTAAACTAGTGAGACAGAGAGGAAGGGAGTGTCTGGTAGTGGATTAAAGATGCATAAGGTGGATTCAAGACTGCGGAGCCTTAGTATTGGGTGCACTGACATTTAATAGCACCAGCTGCAGGCTTCCAAGCAGAGCTTAGTGCACTGACACTCATTCTTTTATACATTAAAAATTGTAATGTTGGGGGGGGGCTTATTCAAGGAGTCTGTAGTAGTTCCAAAAGAATTGGAGGGGAGGGTGTTGTGCTGATAATACATAACAACACGTCTTTATGTAGAGAGAGTCTGCAGTTATGAGGTGACCCTCAGGGGACGGTTTACAAGCTCCTTGTGCCACCAGTGCATCACTTTTTGTGATACACCGGCGGAGTATTTTAGTGCCCCATATTTACAGAGACAGGAAAAGCAGCTCTGCGTGACTTTTCCTGTCCTTGTAAATATGGACCCTTTGCCCACAGCATTTTGCATGAAAGGGCCATGGTGTTCTCACGCAACACCCATAGACCCAGACACTTTTCCAGATTTACAAGAAATTGTAAATCTGGAAATGCGTCTGAATATTACACCTCCCGAGGGGTGGCGTAGGGAAGCGCAATGAGGAGAAATATTTTCACTTCTCCTCGTATTTTTCCTCTTTCTATGCGTGCTGCATTATGTAGCACACATTGAAGTTGAAAAAATGCAATTTCTGATTGTTTATGTGCAGGAAGGGAACCCTTCCTGCACATAAACAATCTCCCCACGACGCAGGCATCCTTGCACCAGCCACGGTCGGTAGTAGGAGTAACTGCAGGGCGGTGACGTGGGGAGGGGGAGGGGCAGGGTGGGGGGTAGTAAACTATGGATTACGGAGGTTTACAGGTAAGTTAAGATCTAAATTAATAAAACGAATTTCGTTGCGTTACTACCGACCGTGGCTGCCTTGCACCATGGTGCAAGGGTGCCTGTGCCGGCGCATGGCAGCAGTTTGGCGCCAGCGCAGTGGGAAGCACAGAGATGTGAATTTTTTTTTAAATATGTCACATTCCTGTGCTTTGAAAGTGACTCAATGCGGTGCAGCCAAATGGCTCGCAATACGCACTGAGTCACTTTCCTTGTAAATCTGCCTCTCAGTCTTCGGAGAGGAGACGGCATCGCAGAAACGGTATTTGCAATTGTATTAATGCATTTCTAAAGGTCCGACATTTTGTAAGCTTTGAGCATGGCTCGTCTTCTGTATTTAGAAAGTGTATTCCAGTTTGCAGCAAACTTTCAGGCGGACCGGAAGGAACATCTTAATAATGTTTGATCGGTTCAGTCCTGAAACTGAAGCTGGCATTGTTCTTCTGCTATTAACAGGGCTCCTGTACAGACACTGAGAGCAAAGGGATTGATTTGAACTTTAATGCGGAGTACATTTTGACATTTCATATTAAAAATGATGATGCGCTGCGTAATGGACAAAAACTTTGCTTTCGAAAGGAAAAGGTAATGTTCTCTAAACCTCCCTGGTGCTGAGCCATCTCTCTCTGTTCTTTGCATTAATACCGCCTCCTAGCCACCACCTAATGCCAACATTGTGGCTTGCTCTGAGTGAGCCTGCTGAGTCACTGATCAGTGCTTTGGCTGCGAAGGACAGGATGCTTATGCGGAGGTGAACCTAATGTTGTTATTCAATTCCTTGTGATTAATAAGATAGACCTAACATTACTGGAATTAAATTCGGGACATAGTGGAAGCAATGGCACTATCTACAAATTACATTTAGGCATGATTCAGCATATTGCTATTTTAATCTACTTGGCATAAGCAAACCACGTTTCCTCTGCTCCACTTAGTGTTATTAACGAAAGCTATATGATGGCAATCAATTCTAAAGTAAGAGCACCAGCATAAAAAAACAACCATGCACATAAAAATGTTAGGACCGGTGGAACACTATGTGCCTGGTGTGCTTCTTGCTGTGAATGCATCACTAGCAAAAAGAACAGATGACGGACGGAATGCTGAACAACTCCAACATACCTCCCCAGTCACAGATCTGGGTGGACCCAACCATATGCAAATCAGTCTTGACCCTGCTTCCCATGGGAACAGTGCAGGCTGAACTGTCAGGCCAGGTACTCTCTGGACCGGAAACAAGCATCCTGGGAACGGTTTTGGGGTATAACCCATCATCAGCCAGGCTAACTTGAATCTAGAGGCACAGTGAGCACGGGACCCACGTCTGGGTATACCCTTCCCACTTGGGGCTACAAAAGCAAAAAGAACAGATGATGGATGGAATGCTGAACAAATCAAACATTCACCCCTAGTCATGGATCTGGGTTTAAGCCATAATTTTTTTGCTCACCACGCCACCTCAGTTTGGACCCAGACATCTGCAAATCAGTCTTGACCCTGCTCACCATGGGAACAGTCCAGACTAAACTGCCATGCCGGGCCTTGCCTGGACTAGAAACAAGCATCCTGAGACTGGTTTTGTAGTATCACCCCTCATCAGCCAGGCTAGCTTGAATTCAGTGGCACTGTGAGCACGGGACCACTGTCTGGGCATACCCTTCCCACTTAGGGCAACAAAAGCAAAAAGAACAGGTGATGGATGAAGTGATGACCCAGCCATTTGCAAATCAGTTTTGACGTTGCTCCTAATGTGAATAGTACAGCCCAAACTGAATGTTTGATTTGTTCAGCATTCCAGCCATCATCTGTTCCTTCTGCTTTTGTAACACTAAGGGCCAAATTATGAGTCTGGCGGTCCTCTTACGGCCAGACTTGTGGCGGGGCGGTGATGGCGGTCGGAATTACGACCTTCGCAGTCGTGCTGCCCTGGTACCCCCGCCAGGGAACCGCAGTTCCCTACTGTGGTGCGGCAGTCTTGAGGCAGTAATATGCTTGGCAGGACTGCTGCAGTCACCCACACAAGTGAGGTATCATTTTTATCAGGAGACCGAGGGGAATGCTGGGTGGTGGGAAATTTGTGCTGGTGCGGTGATTCCACAATTTTCCCACACAGAAATGTGAGGAAAGTGTGACTTTTTTGCTGCATTTGTGGTTCGCAGGGCATTCTGGATAATAAAACACTGGTGGATCCACACAAGCCACACCGCCAGCAAAGTGCTAGCTATGCACACTGCCAGCCAAGCGCCATCCACACACACCATCAGCACACCACCAGTCAAGCGACAGTCCACACAACCAAGCACCACCGATGCACACCACCAGCCAAACACCATCCACGAACACAGCCAGCCAAACATCATCCACTCACACCACCTGCCAAGCTTCATCCACGCACACTGCCAGCCAAGCACCATCCATGCACACCACCAGCCAAGCGCCACCCACGCACCCCGCCAGCCAAGCACCATCAATGCACACCAGCAGCCAAGCGACTGACCACTCACCCTGCCAGCCAAGCAACAGTCCACACACACTGCAAGCCAAGGACCATACATACAGACTGTTAGCAAAGCAACAGTCCACGCAAACTGCCAGCCATGCGCTAGTCCACACACACTTCCAGCTAAGCGCCAAAGAACACACACTGCCAGCAAAATACAGGTTGACACACAGCCAGCCAAATGCCAGCACACACAGACTGTCAGACGAACTAATGTTTACACACACACAGAAACGTTTGCTAGTGTCTAGTGGTTTTCTGCCCCCCCCCCCCTTTGGGGTGCAGATGAGCTTAAATATATTACTGATCTGTCCCCAAGGGGGGGGCAGAAATGGACAAAATGAGTGCACAAAAAAAGGGGGCGAAACCCTTGCCTAAGGGGAATCTCCCTGACATGCCCAAAAACATTTCTATGGTGCCTAGTGGACTTTCTGCTTCCTTGGGGGCAGATGGGGGCTTTTGCCCCTTCTCCCCGAGGGGGGAAGGAAGACTATGGCTATTTGTGGGGGGCATTGACATGCCTATTCTGGGTAGCCCCATGTCTAACATAGAAACAAAAAAGTCTCTGGTGCCTAGTGGGCTTTGTGCCCTTCTGGGGGTGCAGATTGTGAGTTATTGGTCCCAAATGGCCCATTTGGTCCATTTTATTTTTGAATGGGTTGGGGCATTGGTATGCCCATTCTGGGCAGCCCCCACCCCTTCTCTGGCTAAAAGAAATACTCCCTGGTGCTTAGTGGGCTTTCTTCCCCCCCCCCCCTCCCCCAGGAGTAAGCAGCCTGGGGGTGATTGCCCCATCTGCCCCAGAGGGGGAGCAAAAAGACTGTGGCTCTATTTTTGATGGAGAGAGGGGAGCATTGATATGTCCATTCTGGGCAGCCCTATCCTCTACCATACAAACAAAAAAGGCCCTGGTGTTTAGTGGGCTTTCTGCCTTCCCGGGAGTGCAGATTGGGTGCTATTGCACCCATATGTCCCCCCGGGCAGAAAGACTTTGCCCATTTTGTTTTTGAGTGTGGTGGGGGTATTGGCATGCCCATTCTAGGCAGCGCCATCCCTACTCTGGCTAAAAGAAATACTCCCTGGTGCTTAGTGGGCTTTCGGCCCCTCAGGGGGGAAAGACCAGGGGTGATTGCCCCATCTTTCCCCAGGAAGGGGGGGCAGAAAGGCTGTGGATATTTTTTTGGGGTTGGGGGCATTGACATACCTATTCAGGGCAGTCCCCACCCCTGCACTACTAAAATAAGTAGTCCCTAGCATCCTAGTGGGCGTTCTGCTCTCCTGGGGGGACATACCGTGGGCTATTGCCCTCTTCTGACCCCTGAGGGTCAGCAGAAAGACTATGACCATTTTTTTGAGTGGGGTGGGTGCATTGACATGCCCATTCTGGGAAGCCCCCACCCCTACTCTGGGTAAAACAAAATACTCAGTGGTGGTTGGTGGGCTTTCTCTCCCCAGGGGGCAGATTGGGGGCTTTTGCCCCATCTATTTTGGCTATTCTGTTGGGAGGCGCTGGGAGCATTGGCATTCTGGGCAGCCCCCACCCCTGCTCTACTAAACAAAATAGTCCCTGGCATCCTAGTGGGCTGTCTTCCCCCTAGGGCGCAGATCAGAGGCAGAAAGACTAATTTTTGACAAAAATATTGGGGGGAGCAAAAACTCATGCCCCAGGGGCCTCTCACCCCCTCCCTAGTGTGTAGTGGTGGATCCTTGCTTGGGGGTCGCCCTCATGCAGTGATCCCCAAGCAGGGTTACACTAGGAAAGGGTACCATCGGAAAGGTGAGATTTTCCTCTTTCCAATGATATCCCTCCCATTTGTTTCGGTGCTCGGGGGCTGAGATAGCCCAATGAGCACTGAAGCAGTAATACTGAAATCAGCTGATCGGCTCATTTCATTTTCATTTTCAGTGTAATGACATCAGCGTGCGCTGTGTGCGATCATCATTACATTGAAAGAAAGAAATGCCTCGGGAGTTTGGGGAAGATCTTCACCACTTCCTTAAGGTAAAAAAGTAAATAAAAAGGAAATTCCTCTGCAATTTACAGCAGAGGGATTTCTCGGTGGTGTGCTGAGGACGTATCGGTTACGTCCTTAGCACACAGCGCTACAGTTGAGGACATAACCGTTATGTCCTCGGCATGGAACTGGTTAAACAAGATATGTTGCATTACTGTAATGTCTTTATTGCCAGTAAGGGGCGAACTCTGACAAGGCATAACATTGTAACTTGGCAGTTAATGCATTATTTACGCTTTTTTACGGAGGAGTTTGATTTTTTAATGAATTGAATAGTGTGACGTCATATATTTAAATTGAATTTAATGTTGCTGCAGGAATTAGCTTTAAGCCTATTCATATTACTTTAATGTTCACTTGGAGCTTATTATATCCCTTCACGCTCAGCTTGTTTCCGCCCTGCTAGGCATTGATGGCCTCTTGCTCTCACCCAACCTCTTCCAGGATTGAGGTGCTCGGGTTTCTCACCCGGAAGTACGGCCATCTTGCACACAGCAGTCTAGTCATTGGTGGGCACACATTATTTAATGTGCCCGCGGATGCTCAGCGGACTCTGACAAGGCACGACATTGTGACTTGGCACTTACTGCATTATTTGAGCTGTTTTCTGGGGGTTTATTTTTTAATCGATTGAATTGTGTGGGTTCATATGCTTTAATTGGATTTGATGCTGCCATTGGAATTAGCTTTCTGCCTATTCAGATTACTTTAATGTTCACTTGGAGCTTATTATTTAAAGACTAATTTTAAATACTATTATCAAGCCTCACCTAACGGTTCCAGGGGTCCTCTCCCCTCGTGCTCGGCTTCTTTCCGCCTTGTTATGCATTGTTGGCCTCTTGCTCTCTCCCGACCGAGATTGAGGTGCTCCGGTTTCTCACCCGGAAGTACGGCCATCTTGTATGTAGCAGTCTAGTCGTTGACGGGGCACACATTATTTAATGTGCCGCCACCACGGATGCGCAGCGAAAGCGCGTAGAAGGCACACCGAAGGGCCCGTTGTGCCTATCTGCATCCGGCCGGGTGGAAGTGCAAGAAACGCTGCCCGCTTGCTCCAGGTATGTTCGGGTCAAGAGAATCACTCCTCGCCCTTAATAAAATACAAAGGAACTGCAATAACCACCTAGAAGTGAATAAATGTAAGGGCCCTATCTACTGTAAGCGATGTAAAAGCAACCTTTTAACCTCACATTAAATGCCTATTAGTATTGGCCAGTCCTCAAATCGGCTACTAGGAGGTCTAATCAATGCCAGATCATTGTGTAAACATGACCAGAACATTTTTGATATGATCTTAGACGATTATGTTGACTGTCTTTTTGTAAAGGAAACCTGGCTCAAAGCATGGTGCAACCCAGATATTGCCTGTACCCTCCCCCCAGGCTATCTAATTTACAGACAGGATAGACCTGAGCAATGGGGAAGAGGGCTTACGATTATTTATCACAACACACTTAAATGCTCCACATTTGGAATTGCGGTGCTTAAAGGTGCAGAGTGTCTTGACTTCTACTTTCAATTAGAGGGCTCCTTCTCCTTCTCTGGAGCCCTGATTTACCACCCCCCAGGCCCTTATCTTAATTTCTTGAATAGCCTAGGAGACATTATGAGCACGTTAACTCTTAGATTCGCCAACTTTACTCTACTTGGCAATTTTATTCTTCACTTAGATATGCAAAACGACCCAGGAGCGATACATTTTTTAGAAAAAATCGAAACCTTAGGTCCGGGTCAGCAGATATCCGCCAACACGCACAGTGGAGGACATACTCTTGATGGCATTTGTTCTAATCTCACAACCTTAAAAGTCAACTCTCCAGTTATTCTAACCTGGTCCTATCATAAGTACATACCTTTCGATATTAGGTGCCACTGCACTAATACTCCTATAGGTTCCATCTTGGGCAATCACAAACCTACGCGCAAATGGAAGAAAATGTCAGCCTCCCAGATCTCAGTATAGAAGCATCTGCCTGTAGGCCTAGTCTGACAGGGGACCCGCTGTTGAACACCCAAAACTTTAATTTATGGATGTCTACACTCAGTAACATCTTTGCCCCTCCAGTTCCTCTAAAAAATAATTCTTTTAAGAAACCTTCCACCTCTAGTACAACCAAAAGCTGAGAGAATTACACAGCCATTGCAAAAATTAGAATGCAGATGGCAGAGAAGCTACAAGAAGAGTTAAATCTGTCCAAAGAGGCTCTGAAAAACTACCAGCAACAGATTAAAGTCGAAAGGAAATCCTACTTTACCAATCTACTTAAGCTTGCCGACTCGGACCCAAAAAACATTTTTAAGATAGTGAACTCCTTCTCTCACCCTAAAATACTTCAACAAGAGATTCCTCCATCACAGATTCTATGCGATCATATAGCTGATATCTTTTTCCAAATTCTTCAAAAATATTTCAAAACGCCGCTCTCATTGCCCACAGAGGTATCCCCTAATTTTGTAGGTGATTGATTGACCCTCCAAGCTTTTCAAACTATTAGCCTAGAACAGTCACGCCATACCATTCTCTCCTGTAAATCAATGTCTCAGTTTGACCCCTGCTCCCACAGACTCTGCATGCTATTATTCATACTATTAACCCAGTCATAAATAAGATAATAAATTCCTCTGGAATGGAAAATTGCGGCAGGTAAACCCCTTCAGAAAAAACATTTTGCAGACCCTACCACTCTCTCTAATCTCCGTCCTATCCCCCTTCTTCAGTGCCTCAGTAAAATCATAGAGAAACTAGTCAATACTCAATTTAGGTACTATTTAGAAGAAGCAAATATTCTACGTCCTAGTCAATCAGGCTTCAGGCACCAGCACTCAACAGAATCTGCTTTAGACCAGGGAAAAATGCTGTGCTGATTTTATTAGACTTATCAGCTGCATTTGATACAGTCTCCCATGACATCCTGCTGGACCGTCTCAAAACATATGGCATTTATCATCTGGCCTTGGCGAGGCTAAAATCTTTTCTGCTCAACCGAAGACAAGTTGTCACTCTTGGCCTCTATCTGTCAGCAGAATAAACCCTTCTTTCTGGGGTTCCACAGGGCTCCATTCTAAGTCCAGTCCTTTTAATGCTTATATGGCGCCCCTCATCAGCCTGATATCGTCCTTCAACATTGAGACTATCGCGTATGCTGACGATACACAGCCAATTTTGGTGTTAGACAAACACTCCACCCTGGCTGAAGAAAATCTACAACATTGTCTTACAGCTGTATTTTAATGGATGGAAGCCAATTAGTTGAAGTGTAATTCAGGAAAAACTGAGATTATGCCATTTGAAAAATCCAATACCTTCTCCCCCGGCCTATGGTGGCCCAAAGACATACCTCCCACTCCCAACATAGTGAATGTAGTAAAAGAACTTGGGGGTGAAATTTGACTCATCACTATCTTTTCGTCAGCAATACTTAGCAGTGGCAGGTAATTGGCTCCACCTGATAAAGTCCCTCAAAAGTGTTTTTTGATCTACCCCTCTGCACGACCCGAAATGCAGTGGCCTAATCACCTCGAGATTAGATTACTGTAACAGTTTATATGCAGGAACCAAGAAGTAAGTCCTGAAGAAACTACAAATAGTCCAACATGCAGCTGCATGGTTAGTCTTAAAATTGCCCAGAGGCTCTTCAGCCTCAGCTCCCCTAAAATTATTACACTGGCTGCCTATCCACAAAAGAGTCCTTTTCAAGATCCTGGTAATTACCCACATAGCTTTCAGCTCCTCAGGTTCCTATTACCTTCGATCCAGGTTTACTCCCTATGTGATGCACCGCCTCCTCCAATTCTCATCTACGACCCTTCTTAAGCTCCCCGGCTTTAGGTGTATCACCAAGGATGGAAAATCAATTGCGGTCCTAGGGACCAAAGCCTGGAACCTGCTTCCTAGTCATCTGCATTTTATTCAAGCACAGACTATCTTCAGGAAAGCCCTGAAAAACTGGATTTGTAATGCCCCCGATGTTGATCACTCATTTGAGTTGTCAGCTATAACTGTGTGTGTACATTAGGGCTCCGCATAGCGCTATGATGCTCCTCGGAGTGAAAGCTCCACTTTACAAATATTACATAACATGACTATGTGACTCATTTGTTTGTGCTGACTCTGGTGTCTTCACTGTTGTTTCCCTTTAGCAATTTACAAGATTCGAAGCACACGCTTCTCAAATCAAACTACAGTATAATACATTATATGAAAAGTATCATGACACAACAAAAAGACTTCTGTATCTTCTCATGCGCTTTTTATTCCATCCACTTTTTTTAGCCACTTCTTTCAACCAACGCATTTCATCGCCAAAGGGCAATAACCCTACAACATTGTCAGGGCTAAAAGTAATACAAATACCAATGTTGTAATACAAACATGGTATACAGTACGAGTACATGAAGTATACATTCCCTGTGCAGAATTAAAAGAATAAGGTGTTGTGAGTAACCAGTGAAGTGGTAGACACCTTTGTAAACTCTTGAAGAGATTAATTACAGTCCAAAGCATATTATTCATGCACTTGTTAAAGTAAACAAGTATCGACCAACCATATCATCAAAGCAACTCGTGACAAGCATCGTGGCACAACTAGAAGTTCTAGGTAAATCAAAGATAAAAGATATATATAAAGGATGTATGTATAATGTGATGCCCCTATGCAGAAGTGATTCTTTAACTCTAAACCAATCATGTGATCAATGCAGTATTAAATCTATAATGCATGGATATACACCTCCTTATAAACTGTAAAACAAGGAGGCATGCTGTACCTTAAATTTCAATAAGAGCCAGCACTTTGTATCTGTGAGAGCCAGAAAAGACACGTAACATAGAATAAGTACCACATTTTGGTCAAGAATTGCAATATAGAAAAATATATAAATGATACCCTATGTAGGGCTTACCTCCTAAAATCATTTTGGAGGTCAATTCCAAGTATTATACCTAAATGTAAAGTTTAGATTTAAAGTCAATTCTTATACGAGTTAAAAAACTAAAAAACGATTGACTGAAAGGCAATTGGGAACTTACCCAATATAATGAGTTGTTTGTCTCACAATTTATAGTTTAAGTACCCAAGCCGAGCTGCTCTATATTCAGGTCCCAGAACTGGGTTACCTATGAATGAGAGAAACGAGTGATACCATTATTGAAATGGACTGCCTATGCCCATGCTAGAAAGCAAATATCACACAGATGTTTCAACAGCCTTACCTGTTTCCATGCTATTGCTGGCGGTCCTGTTGCACCGTTACCCGATAACAGGTGACGTGCACGCCGGCTCTCAGCTCACTTTAACGAGGAGTAACCAAAAGAGAGATAGGATTCGCCATGCGTGTGTTTCCCTTTAGCAGCAGGTGTACATCTGGAACATGCTCAAAGGACCTGCTCCCCCTGAAGACTATTTCTGCTGACTTTGATGACTTCATTTTTGTTTCCCTTTGGCAGCAGGTGCAAGTTCTGGAATATGCTCGAGGGTGCCGCTTTCTGAGCTGACTCGTCTATTTAAAGAGGCTGTGTCCTTTCAGCTGTGCCTGCTTTATGTTTGGTTTTCAAAGGAGCTGTCACATCAAGGAGCCAAAGTCCCAAGAGGTTCTCTCGATTTCAGAGAGCTGTCCTGGGCTTCCTACAGATCAAGACTGCACGTATTTCCTGACACGTGCTCTCTAACTGCGTACTTTCAGTCCCCTCTCACCTTCTTTAGACGTTCAGGTGAGGTATTGCCTTCTGGCACTCGAGCAGAAATTATTCTGGTAAATTGGGAAAAAAACAGCACTCTGGTAAGGTTGCGAGTTGGGGGACATGTTTAGGTCTGCACTAGTAATTGGTGAAGGGAGATCAACCAACCATAGCTCGAGAGACACATTGGGAACTAACTCCTAGTTCCCCCTCAGTAGAGATTTGTCATTGGATATTTAGGCTTGTTTTGGGAACTCGCAATGAACCTTGAAAAGAACTGTAAAGACTTTTGATTTAGGAATATCAAGACCTTTGTGGTATTTAACATAGGGGAACTGAAATTCTGGATGTTGCTGTCTTAGTGGAAGTGACCAGCATTTCCTTCTGTGAAATGTAAGAACAATTCTTCGAGAAAGTAGAACTAAGAATTTTTTTACTAACCTTTTTCCTTCTAGGTTTCTTTTCCTGCAGTCCTCTCCCTAACTTCCCGTACCCCTGTTTGGCTAGTGAAATATCAAACTGAGAGTCAGTGCTGCCAGAAGTAGGGCATCTTGAGAGCATCGCTTGTGAGGAACCAGGCCTGATACTAGTCATTTTTATGGAAGCCGAAAATCTCCAGGGGGACAAGGCAGGAGGCTGTAACCGACGAGAGTTCCAGGGGGTCGGATACCCCTCTGGAAAAGGACCTCTGAACATGATTAGGTGCTGTGCAAAAGAACATAGCAAGAGCAGCCGCGAAATCAGGCAGACCAGCAATGCACTTTTGGTGGATAGACAAATAGGTTGGTCCAAGTCTTCTCTCAGTTCTCAAAGTAGTTTTTAGCCAAAAATGTTCAGTCCCAAGTTTTGGATTTTGGTTATCTATGCACCTTTAGCACCACCACCTATGGTCCAGGACTGGAGGGGTGCTACTTGGGGGGCTATGACTCACTCAGGCTGGGTCCAGGTGCAGGTTCAAGATGGTGGGAGTCTGTTATGTCCCTATGTCTCTGAACAGGAGGCCAGCAAACTAGCCATTCAAGTTGCCCTTTTAGTCCTGGGTTCAGGTGAAGAAGCAGGGCTCCGGAAGCAGGGCAGGCTTCTGAGGGTTCAAGGCAGGCTCCAGGCAGCAACACAGTCCTTCCAGGTGCAGCAAAGCAGTCTTGTGCAGTACACAGCAGGCCACAGAAGGAGGCAGTCCTTGGGAGTCTTTCTACAGGTCCAGAAAGTGAACTGAAGAGTGGGTTTTGAGGGCCCTTATTTATATACCTGATGCCTTATTTGAAGTAGGAGAAGTTTCTAGAGGTTTCTCTTTTAAGTGCTTGGAATGTCCTGAATCCTCTGCCCTGGTTCCAAGATGGCTGCAGGAATAATGCAGCGGTGACACCTTTTTGTGGAGACAAAACCTAACCTATTAAGTTGTAAGTGGGGTTGTGCCCAGGCCCCCCCGCCATCATGCCAGCAGGTGGCCTATTCAGGCATACATAATCCCTCTATTGTGTGACTGTCTGGGAGAAATTCACAAAGTCGAACTGCCCACTACACCCAGTCATGTGACCTAGGACAGACTTCAAGAACTAATTGGCACAGGGCAGGAAAATGTCAACTCTCTGAAAGTGGCATACTCAAAATTGTAGTTTAAAATCTGACTCAACCATTAAAGAGGATTTTAAATTGCAATTACAAGATACCAAACATGAAATGCTTATCTGTCTATAATCTAAAGTTATCACTTGTTAAATGTAATAAGGCAACCAACAGTTATCCTATTGGACAGGTTGGTCTTGCAGTATTGAAAAATAAATGTAGGAGTGCTTTCTCTACCAGGACATGTAAATTACAATGCAACCTGCCCTGTGGGCTAAACTTAGAGGGTGATTTATATGCAATAAAGGGGGAGTTTAAGATTTGGCAAAGGGGCCATGTTGCCAAATCGAATTGGCAGTTTAAAAATACATTCAGGCAGCAATGGCAGGCATGGGACATGGTTTAAGGAGCTACATAAGTGGGTGATACAATAAGTGCTGTAGGTCCACTAGTAGCATTTAATTTACAGGCCCTGGGTTCATGGTATATCACTCTACAAGTTAGAAGTACATTAAATATGCTAATTAGATGTAACCCCATTTGACCATGTTTAGGGGAGTGAGGCAAGCAAGTTAGCACTGGTTAGCAGTGGTAAAGTGCACAGAGTCCTAAGACCAACAAAAATGATTTTCAGCTCAAATGGAGGGAAACAGGCACATTTATTCGGGGGATGACCACCCTAAGGCTGACAGATCTAACATCGATGCACTGAAGAAATTATTGCCATCCATGCTTAAAATTTAAAAAGGAATAGTTTTCAACCCTCCTTCTAGTAAATATTTGCCTATCTGCTGATCAAGCAAGAAATTACATAGGTTACTTGCTTGGTGGCAAGGGAGTCGACAGCTAAATAAAATACACCACCTTTGAACTATGTGGCTGTAGCCGGGTATGTGTTAGAATTATGCCATGCCGAACCTTTCGAGGAGGGTATGCAGGAATTGTTGCTGTACCCCGCAAGGAAAGGGGGGAACAGCATGTTCTCATTTCCTTTATTTCCATTTTTCTTTTGCTTCTTCCAACCTTCTTTGTCTCCTGCTTTCTCTACCGTCTTTCTTTCCTTGCATTCTTTCCATCCTTCTTTTGTTGCCTCAATCCATTTGCCTCTCTTTTACATTTTGTTTCTCACAGTAACAATGTTTAGTTCCTGTGCCACTCTTAGCCCCCACCAGACAACTACAAAGATGTCCTGATCCATACCACTGAACACCATAGCATTTTCCATACTGCAGTGTGATTTACAGAGTCAGACAGGCCTACAAGTGCTCAAAGAACATGGGCCAGTAAGGGTGTCTTAGTAAATGATGGAGCTAGGTCCCACATTCTAGGTCTGCTCTGGTACTCAGCATGAAAGCATGGTGGGGGGAGAAAAAGTTAACCAATCAATCATTACAGCTCCAATGAACTATGACTCACAGACTCCCAATTTGGTTTAGTTAGTTTATTACAAAGCCAAGAACAGTCGGACATATAGGCACCTCAAGATGATGGTATAGAAATACATTGGAACTAACACGAAGCCAAACCTACAGGTGAAGTTTAGGCAGTGCAACATGCACAGAATAATCAGTTCAAGAATCAGAATTCAGAAAATGACTGTACAGATGTCAAGCTTCTCCTTTGTTGGAAGTTTCTGGGTATAAAGCATTAGCCTGTCCGTACACTACAACTAGCACAACAACCCTACTTAGCATTTCCCAAGGCAAGATCCATTAAGGTGTCAGCATGTGAAGTCTTCCTAAGAAGTCTCTTCACGTTTAGATGGGTCAAGTAGCAAAAAGCTACAGAGCTTGTTCTATGATGCTCTTTCTCTCAAGACAAGGCAGAAGTCCTTGGACGCTGTCCCTAACTCCAATACATCAATCTTACACGTGGTATCCCAAGATGCATTGCAGCATCAAACCATCCAGTCAAGCCACCTCCTCGTAGGTGATTTTCCACATGACAGCAATGCTCCCAGACTTTGGCAAGATAACCTTGATTCCCAGGCTTGTCCTGATGAGAAAGTACAACAGTTCTTTATTATCAGTATAAACTTCAATATATCCTCTCCTCCTGAAGCCTAACTGCTAAAACAAAGGCATTATTCTAGCAAGCAAAGATGAATTCTCCACCTGCAACAGAAATGTGAGAATTAACAAACCCAACATGCACATACATTTCACAGTGAAATCTAATGCAAGAGCATCCAAGGGTAAAATGTAATTCAGACCTGCAGAAATCAGTCAACATAAGAAATGGCTCACGGCCGCATGAAATTAGACATTTAAAATTAACATTACATACTGAGCACACCTAACATGTTACATAAGCACATCACTAGTGTGAGTATTAGTCAGTGACTTGTACAAGTTCTGCACGTTAATGTTTTCAACTAAACACACGTAGTTGCAATGTTAATTTCTTCATGTTAGCATTGAAAATATCCCTAACATGTCACCTTTCATGTTATTACAGTTCACATTCTAAGGTTCTAAGGTAATACAGTAAAGGATTATATGTAGGTGCAGACTACCCATGATTAAAATGTAAACCTACAAATGAAAGAGCAAAATTTGCGCTCTAACAGTCCCCCATCTGATGACAAGCGTTATCACACCCACATTACAACTCTCTGTAGAAAGAACCGACCTAAACAGACATTGTAGCCAGTCTCCCCTGTCGAACCCTCTCTAAGCTCCTAAGATTCTCACAGCGACTGTCCTGTAGTCTCTCCATTCTCCTTTTTCGCTCTCAAAAATAATTTTCAGCTGGTCTCGACTGATGCCACATGTAAGCCTTCACTGTCCCCATCAACAAGATAACACATACCACAGCTATTACTGTTGGTTTCAAGATATAACCAATGATTCCTTTTCAAAGGCTCACTAACCAACTTCCAACATTTCCAAACCCTTTTCCAACTTTGCTCTAAATACCCTCAGTTGCCAAATCATGGATCTCATGGTGTATTTCAGTGATGTTACTTATATACTTCCTCATGTCCTTACGATGGTCTGGGATATAAGTACAGTACTGTTGAACCCTCAGCATTTTATAGACTCTGCCCTCTTTTACCAATAACACGTCTAAAGCAAGATGGTTTTGCATCACCATAGCTCTTATCTAAACCATCTCTCCATCTACAAGTAACAATGACTGAGCTGTAGTGACTGACAACTTATCCAATATAGTTGACAACCCTCTTGTCTTGACATCATTTAGGACCGCTCCCAAACTAGGTATCATTGCTCCAAACACATCTGCTACAATCTCTCCTGCACTCTTACCATGTTTCTCTCTCTGTGGTGACTTCCATTCCAAACTCTTCAAATCTCGACTTGGTATATCTTAGGAAACACAACAGCCTCATAACATGTGCCATACCAATTACTTGGCAATCAGACATACGCATTTTCCTACACACGACAAACACATTTGGAACCACTTGTACTGCATTCTGCAAAAACTACTTTGAAGAGGCATGAATGGTGAAGATGTGATACAAACACTCTGTCCCACACATATGGTGTCATAATATGTCTGTACTTGTCTGATGCAAAGTTTTCCACATTGTGCCCAATCCAAAGCTATTGGGCCATAACTTCCCTTAGCCTTGTGAACTATCTCTTCCTTGTTCCATTCAATTTTCCCTTTTGTTTGTTAAGCTTAACCATTAATGACCTATGCCTATACTCTACTTGATCCACAAATTTCTTTCTATGTCAGTTACCATACAAGTTAAGTTATGTCTATGAGCATACGCTGTATCTAATGTAACAGTTGGTACAAAATACGTTCCCATTCTCTCTTCTTGTTTGTAATAATGGTATTTGTTCAGATGTTTGTATGCTGTAACTTCTGAAAGCACAAAATCATATTTCAAGAAGTAGTACTCATAATGATCTTTTCCATAAAACATACTATGCAGCAGACTACAACTTATACCATACGCCAAGGGTAGATGATAATACCTAATACCCTCCTCAACTGATGCAGGCAATTGCATGCACACATAGCAATCCCTCACATCCATGGTATTTACATATTCGTACAATAGCTTCAAATAAGCATTCAATGTATAATTACCTTTGGACAAATCTATATGAAGCAAGCAACTAGTCTGTTCAATCAAAGCATTGTCATCTCCTAATGTACCCTCTTTTATGCTAGAAATGGTAGGTGTGGCTGTCTCATGTACTCCCATCCCCTTAACCTCAGCTTCGTGTGAACGTATAATGGACATACCAATGACTGCAGCTATTACTATGATCACTCCTACAATAAGTGAACCTATTATACATCTGTTCATACTATTCGAATTTCCAGACTTCATTTTCAATTGAGTTCAGGTTATGGCTGTAAGAGGATCGATGCAAAGTCCCTTTCTCTGTCTCTCACTGTTGCACAATAAAGTTCCTATGCAGTTTCTTGGAATCGCAGAAACCGTTTTCAGTTCATGGCACAATATTTACACACCTTGGGAGACTTCCCTAGCCCACTTATCTTCTACGGAAAAGTCCCTATTTTTATTCTTCGTCCACTCGGGCCTAGGCTATCTTCTCTTGAGAAAAAGGATTTTTATTTACAGTTCATAGTTCAATTTACATCCCTTATGAGATCAGAGCCATCTTCCTCAATGACACGCTGCGAAAGTTCAATTCAAAATGCTGCAAACTCCTGAGCTGGTGGCTGATTCCCAAAGGTTGAAAACATGAAATGTTCCAAAATCAAGCTCTGCAAGCTACACAGTCTCAGTGGATATGGTACAGTCAATGTCAGAATTCCATTAGCTTCTACTCCAGGGACTAGCAGTTCAATTTCAATTATCAGGTCTGATGTTCCAGACCTCACTCTCCCCGGCATTTGTAACAAGGTAATTCCACTACGGAGAGACGTATCTTTGAGACAGTAGTCTCACTCTTCTTGACCTCCTCACGCTCCCCAGCACTTATTCGGTCTCACGTTAATCAGATTCAGATGATTCAGTTATGGGAGCAAGGCCTCTTTCTGGAGCAAGTCTCAGATTATGTCTTTTATGTCTCACATGCCATGATTCTCTTGCAACTTCAGTTTTCTTCCGTAGCACCCAACTACTCTCCACACCAGCCTCCTCAGCTAAGTCATACTCTGTACAACTTGCAATGTTACTGACATCCCCAGAGTCTTTACCAGGGTTTTATGTAGCGTGACCCCACTCTGCTCGATCTGGTGGGTATCCAGCCTCTTCAGGAACTGTCACAACTTATCGTGCCCTCTTCAGTGGTCTTACAACCATGGCTGGAGTCACTACAGGGAGAGGCGCTGTTTCTTCCAAGGGTCCTGAAACTCTCCGAGTGTGAGAGGCGTTTATCCTGTTTGGCAAGCCTCCACACTTCACAGGAGTGTTCATCACAAAAATCCCCTGGTAGGGAACTCACAACTCTGCATCACGACAGTTCTTCCTCACATGGTTTCTGACCAGGGCCTAATCCCCGGGTCCAAGTCATAGCAGAGGTCCTTCGAGGTAGGTGAAGTCGCAACTTCAACCTGGTGAGACACAGAATGAACCACATCAGTGAATCCTTTGCAATAGTCAATACCCAAATCAACAGTGATGTTAATTAGCACTGTGGATGGCACTGCAGGCAAGCGCATCACCCTCCCCATGAGGATCTCATGAGATGATAGCCCAGTCCTCCTTTCGGAATGCTGCACAAACTCATCAACACCAAAGGCAATGCATCAGGCCAGTTCAGAGACGTCGAAGAACACACCTTTGGTATGCTCATCTTTAGAGTCCCATTTGTCTGCTACACCATTCCTGATGGTTCTGGCCTATAGCTACAGCGTAGTCTTTGATCGACAGTCAAGGTAGTGCACAACAGCTTCATGATCTCACTAAGGAAGTGAGTTCCTCTATCTGACTCCAATGTGGCTGGAAACCCGGACCGAGGTAGAAATAACTTAGCTAATGTGAGGCTATCACACCTCCTAGTCGGACCCACAGAATGTCATGTGCCGGCCTTATTATTTAAGAACATCAAGCCATCAGTATTCCAAGGGCCATATTAGTGCAAAGTAGCATGAAAGGGAAAGCAGGGGAACACTGGGACTACTTTACATTTCTACAAACCTGACCATAACAACCAACCTCTTCCCCACCACCTTCCCACTGGACCTACAAGCACATGGGATACATGGCTTTAGGAGCAGCAAGCCTCCAGGGACAACCCAGATTAAATGTTAGTCATGCTCTTCCAATCTCTCAGAAAGATACTGGAGTGCATAACAAAAATAAAAGCATAGGAAAGGAATAAAGAATAAAAGAAAATTTGCCAAAGAAAAGTATTGGCCCACCACCCTTGGCACTGAAGTGCACGTCTTTTAGATGAAGGTGCAGAAGTTATAAGGCAAAATTCTGTCACTCACAATGGTGGAGAACCAATGGCTGAGGTGGGCTGACCCATTGTCCCATGTTGTAGGGCAAGAGAAACTGCAAAATGTGAATAATAGTTTTTCAGATTAATGGATGAAGGCTGTCTTTGTGTCCCTTTAGGTATTTGCATATGTATAAGTGTGTAATTTTTTAGATGAGGCTGGTAAAACAACTATAGATTCCTCTGGGTCACACTTAAAAATGGATAGATATATAGAGGGGATAATTAGTACACTACCCTGCCAGGAGACCATGAGGGATGGCTCTTTCCTGAAAAATGTTCATACACAGCCATAGGTCAGAAGCCTCATGGTTAAGCTCACAGGAGCCTCAGGTTTAAGCTCACTTGAGGTTTACCCACTTGAGCAACCACTCACTCTCTAGTTTCGCCCTGTATGGATTCCTTATTTTCCTGAGGATGGTTCTAGAACTTTTTTTTAAATATTTGGTGCTAGACTTCTCTTTCCTTTGCATATTCACGAATATTTGTTTCGCTTGTTTCGTATATAACATGCCTAACTCATTCTCCTACTCCAACCTAAAGCAGTCGTTTTTTGGCTCTGCCTTGCCTTATTTTCGCTTAACTTAGAAATGATCAAGTCCACTTCATATTTCAAAAGCAATCAAACTCAAATACAGTATGATAAATTGTGGGTCCATAGTGGAAGACACCAAATCTATCCACAATTTGATGGAAAGTAAGTTTCTCGACTGCCCTTACTTTAGTAAAAAAATCTCTGGTCACAGAGGTCTCTGCTTCCACCCTGCTACAGCTTGTTCCAACAGGGCCCTCTATTCATTGTTCAAATCATCATAGTGTCTGCGTCGGAAGGACAGTGATCACTCACAGAGCATTCCTGTGGATCGCTCGTCACCTCTTCTTGTCCTCAGTGTAGCATGCCGAGTGACCTGCACCTCATTTTTCTTAAAACCTAAGGAATGCGTCACACCATCCTAATAAATTGACAACCCATGTATGCACCACCATTCATCCATGACTTCTTTGAAGTGGTTACTAGCCTAACCATTCATCATTCATCTATCATACTAGTGGGGGGGTTTAGATTCCTTTCAATATCCCTGAGTAAAAGTGATCTATGGCATTTCATCATTGCTACAATCAGCTCATATATGAAACAGGAGTATAGCCCCATTATGTCATATGCTTTTGATCATATGACATATATATTGCATCCACAAAATCTGCATAAACTCTACATTGTCTAGGCGAGAAGATGTGGAGGTAAAAAAAATCGAATATTCTTACTTTGACAATTCAGTGGTAGATGATATAGTCGATGTGAAATTGCTGTAGATTGATAATATCGACCATCATATAATGTAATACAGCTATAACCTGTGCAAAACTGGCAAACACCATCAAGGGCCACATGTTGAACTTTGTGATGAACATGGAATGTCACATCTAGCGAAATACTGCCCTCTCTATAGTAAGGGTGAACTACTTTCTGGTCCAGTCCTTAATTCCTTCCTGCTTGCCTTAAATGCAGAAAATTACAACACAAAAATCTGAATCCCTCCCTTTTTAGCAACACCTTTCTTAGCCCTGGAGACCATTTCCTGCTTCACCTCGCATAAACATACCATACAGGCTCCATCTTGAAGAAGCGTCCAACTCGCTGGCCTCGTTAAACTGGGACGGCCACAGAGAAAGCGAATCGCACTGATTAGTTTGTCCTCCGATTTAACAGGATGTTTTCTTTCTTTAAAATGGGTTACATTACCCATCTGTAGCCGCCCCGTTCCAAATGTTACCAAACTTACAGCCTGCTTCTGAAATTAGTGATTTCTCGATCACATATTTCCAGTAAGGTCATTAAAAGACGCATTCACAATTACATGCATATGCAATCCTGGTGCTCATGTAAGAAATAAGCAATTTGTGCATGCGGTTATGCAACATATATTTTACTTCTGTGTAACCAGTCTATCCATGATACAGGCGACATTCATTGTTATGCTACTGCTGGAGTTGACCTATTGCATGCAGTCAGGTGATGAGTGGGGCGGCCTATCGATCATTTAAATTAGTGGGCGTGCCTCTGCCAAATCGAAAAGCTGTGTGATTCCTTACTCTCCATCATCAATGACAAACATAATGGCCTTTTTTGTTAATTGGTTTTTTGAGAGGCAACACTCGAAGAAAATATAGGTTTGCTTCATCTGAAAATAATGTTTTTATTAAGAGAAGTAGCTCCAAATTACCCCTGTCGCTGAAACTTCCTATTTTTATTCTATTGTACTGCACAGTCTGACAAACTAAACAGTTACTCAAATAAAAAAGAAAAAAGTAGGGGCGGTTAGGTAATATGAATGCATTCAACTGCACATTCCCTTTTGAGTGATGGAAGCACATTTCACATGAGCAGATCATAATAAAGCATTAGTACTCATTAACGTGTAATACATTCGTATTTTTATTTTGGCACAAAATACTAGGTATGCAGATAAAGTGAATTCAAACGTTTTAAATATGTGCATGTCATCCTATTTTCATCTAAAGCTGCTCCAAAATAAGAGCGTCTTTCCACTGACCAGTATGCAATGAAAAGATGCACACTACAACGGTATTGCATTTTATTAATTTCTGAAGCAGATTCATTTACGAAGGTTAAAATCTTCCACTAACTTAATTTAACACTGTAAAATGCGGCTTTATGTACTTTATATACAGTGTATGCTTGAACCCTGTTCCAAGGCTAAATGTGTCAATTCACACGGCTCATGCCATTTACATAATACTCATCCTTAAATTGACTACAAAGTTTACATTACTCCTTAGTCTCACATCTTGCTATTTTTAGGTCGAGCCTAGCAGTGCGCATGCACTGCTCTGAGAGGCATGCTGTGTCCAGTGTATGGTCATTCAGCACGCCCATTGCTTTTGTTTGGCTCCTTCATGTGCTTTTCAAAAATCCTTTGATTTCTTTGGTTTATAGCTTACATTTGTCCCTTCTTTTGCTGGTTTGGTCACGCCCTGGAGACTGCCCCTCTTACATTCATTATTTCACGTTGGGCCGTATAGGTTAGTGTCGTGCACTACTTGCTTTGTTAATTTCCTGCTTGGAAGTGTGCACTCACTGCAGCCTTGCCGTGAAGCACATCCATGTCTCAGACAAGCTGTTTATTACCAAAAAGCTGTGCTAATGCCTTGAAGGTGGAGGTGGAGGGGAGTTTTATATCGCAGCTTGCAGCTGATGTTCCCTTCTGTTCGTAAAGCTCCCCTATCCTTATTCTTGTCCAGGGCGCCCAGTACAGCACATCTTTTCTGGTTAGCTTAGATATAGAAAGTCTATATACTAGTCTAACACAAGATAACACTCTGAGAGTTCTAGAAACATCACTTAATACCATCATGTGGGAGTACAATACACCAAAATCCTTCATCTTAAGTTGTGCAGAACTGGCACTAAAACACAACTATTTTGAATGTAAGGGTCAATTGTTGCTACAAACATACAGGACATCAATGGGCAGCACCATTGCCCCCAGTGTAGCTGGATTGTATGTCTTCAATTTTGAACAAACACACCTGTTCAACCCCCATATGCCACTGACCCAAAAAATAAGATTCTACAAGAGGTACATCGTTGATGTCTTTCTCATTTGGGAAGGATCTGAAGAATCGCTCCAGACATTTTTCACTTGGATAAATGGCTGTGATCCCAATCTTAAATTTACACACACTACAAGCAGGCAGACAATCACGTTCCTGGATTTAGATATCACAAACATAAATGGCAAACTTGAAACTAAGACCCATTTCAAAGCTACAGCAAAGAACTCTCTACTGCATTTTTCTAGCTTTCACCCTCGCACACTAAGGGAAAATTTACCCTATGGACAATACTTAAGGTGGCGCAGAAATTGCATCAACATGCAGGATTTCAAACACCAAGCCCAGGCATTGACCTCTAAGCTGAAAGAACGCGGTTATCCTGACACGATTGTCAACAGAGCCTAAAAGTAGGCTTGCAATCAAAACAGGGATGGACTCCTTGAACAAAAACCACAGAGTGAACCAACTATCCCCCTAACATGCGTGACCACTTATACTCCAGTTTCAAACCAAGTTGCTCATATCCTCCAAAAACATTGGAAAATACTAAATGCAGGGAATCAACACTGGGAGAAGCCCCTGTTTTCTTACAGAAAGGGGAGAAGCGTAAAAGACAGCTTGGTGTCCACCAGACCTCAACAGCATACAGAACAAATTAACACCATACACAATGCATGGGATCTCCCTAAAGTGACTGGGCACCACCCGTGTGGTGATTGCAGTGTGTGCCATTTAACAAGAACCATCAAAACCCTGCACCTTGAACCAGGGAAGATATGGCAAAAACGTAAGCACACAAACTGCAACACTACCAATGCCATCTACCTCATCACATGCCCTTGTGGATTGAGGTATGTAGACATGACCAGTCTCAGAGTCAAGACACGCATCTGCGAGCATAGGAGCACCATCCAGTGTAAACGAAATACAACTCGAATGACAAACCATTTCTTGGAGAAAGGTCACACCACAAATGACATGGAATGGGTTATCATTGAGCAACCCCCACTAATGTTCAACAACAGCTTCTGGAGAAGGAGCAACGTTGGATATACCATTTGTCCACGTATCTCCACGGATAGAATGACAATATACCATGGAATAGTCTTAACAAAAAATCAACCTGTAACCAACTATAACTGCGTGTACTATTAAGATGTTTATACCTACACGGCATTTCATGTCATTATGGGTCTGTACCAATATTGGGATCCATAAGATAGGGACTTGACTATTGCCTCCCTAAATGTTATTTATTACTCACCACATGAGGTCTATAGTCACTAATTGACGTACTTCCCGTCTTGGGTCCCCTATTTTTCTATACTCTAAGCAATTATTTGAAAAATCCGCATTCCCACACAGGAATGCACATATGTTTGCATGCTTCTCAAATGCCGGTAATATATTTGTTTCCACCTTATGCACATCAGGCATAGATAATCAATTAGATTTTTCGCACCTAACAGACAAGTACGATGTTGGTTAGCCACCTACACAATTAGAACTACGCATCACACCATCACCTACCAACCGTAGCAATACGGAAGTTCCTCAAGACGTATCATCAACGCGCTCCCACTGAAGCGGTCTAGTCTTTTTTCACGCCTCACGCACAAGAGCTATCAACGTGGTGACATGTTCCAAACACTACCAGGAAGTGTCCCGCGGTTTGCTTTTTAAATACCGGCTCCGGTCACAACATCGGGATGCACCCTGTTCCCGAGGAGACCGGAGTAGGTTCAGAAGCGGGCAAGCACCTTGACGAAGTAAGATGCTTTCGATGTACAGGGGCAACTAACCTTTTTTGCCGGCGGCATACCTAATACGCAGCTGTACATTTCCTGCCAAATAACACTGATTTCCTATTAGCGACATGCCAGTATCTAATTATTGTCCTCCTCCCCTTTTCTTTTACAGAGTGTGACTATAGGGGCTCGCCCCTCCCGGGAACAGATTAGCTGTGGAATCTCATAGCTAACGTAATTATGCACGATGTGCGACCCAGCAAACGGGGATTTTAAGCCGACATCAGCCATTAAATGCAGTTCATCACGAAGCATAGTGATAACATTAAAAACTACACGGCGCAATCGGCATCACGCAGCTCCTTTTTTTGCTGCCGAGATACTGACTATCACTAAATAAGGAAGGTAGTCCACGTGATTTCTGCGCCACAAGTCCCATGTAATTAATCACTTTTCAGTAAGGCCACGACAAAGCGCCTTGATTAACGATGCATGTACACCAATATGTCACATGCATGACACATTGCTCATTATTAAACTGCCTGCATGATTTGTATATGTATGCATTCACATGTATGTGTGACCACCAAACAATGGCATATGATGAATTTCTGAACAGCAAGTTAATGTTTTATTTGTTGGTTTGTCTTTGCTATTCTTTCCACAGGTACATTTTCTCAGTAGTGGTTCTATAACAAATGGTAAGTCCACAGCATGCATAGCACACCTTAGCGCATGTGCTAAAAATGCAAACACACGTGGTATGATTTTTAACACCT
Organism: Triturus cristatus; assembly: GCF_964204655.1. NCBI lineage: Eukaryota > Metazoa > Chordata > Amphibia > Caudata > Salamandridae > Triturus > Triturus cristatus. The sequence continues at coordinate 837,803,905 of NC_140582.1, read as the reverse complement.
ACTTGTTCACTGTTTTTATCACTACTAGCACATTAGATAGGTCCTGAATTTATTTTTATATAAGTCTGAAACATGTAGACCAGGGATAATTTAGACCAAATTCACGAGTCTTAAAATATTATCCCCATTCTGTTTTAAATATACCCTAGGCCACAGGGAATAAAGTAATTAACAGTTGTAATCCACAGAGGTATTTTTAACTTACACCACTTCATCACACTCCCATAAAAAAAGAAAAAAACAGCTCCACTGTAATCAGGTGTCGCAGCACAGCTGGGTAGCATTCGGCTACTCAGCTGGGAACCCGATGATGAAGCATGACACCAACTAGGTGTGTGAGGGTTCCTTTAACAAACCTGTGTGTTGCCAGGCACCACAGTGTCGGACAGCTATCTAGCTTGGGCCCGCACAAGTTGTTTTTTGATATAGTTACTTAGGGACAGTCCTATAACGGTCCTAGCTCTCTCTTTTGTTCTTCCCACTGGTAATTCCTCAGTCCTCTAGACAGTGCTGCTAGCTGCTACTCTGGTCCCATTGGTAATTCCTTATTCGGAGTCTTCCAGACAGCACTGCTAGCTGCTACTCTGGTCCCTTCACTACCTTCCCCATTGTACATGCTGTAGGCAGTGCAGCAGCTGTGCCTCTGGTCACAGTGGTAGTTCCCCATGCTTAGTCCTCTAGGCAGTGCTGCAGCTGAGTCTCTGTTCCCATAGGTAATTCCTCATTCTGAGTACGCTATACAGTCCTTCAACTGCTTCTCTTGTTCCAGTGGTTCTTTCTCATTCTTAGTCCTCTGTGCAGTGCTGCTAGCTGCTTCTTTGGTCGCAGTGGTAATTCCTCATTCTAAGCCCTCTGGACAGTTCTGCTAGCTGCTACTTTGGTCCCATCAATAGTTCCTCATACTAAGTCCTCTAGGCAGTGCTGCAGCTGTGTATCTGGTCATAGTAGTAATTCCTCATTCTTAGTCCTCTACGCAGTGCTGCTAGCCGCTACTCTGGTGACATTGGTAATTCTTCATTCTAAACATTTCAGACGGTACTGCTGGCTGCTACTCTCGTCCTATCGTCAATTCCTCATTCTAAGTCTTCTAGACGGTGCTGTTCTCTGCTACTCTAGTCCTATCTGTAATTCCTCATTCTAAGTCCTCTAGACAGTGCTCCATCTGCTTCTCTGGTCCCATAGGTATTTCCCACATTTTAAGTCCTCTAGGCAGTGCTGCAGCTGTGTCTCTGTTCCCAGTGGTAAATCCTTATTGTCTGTCATCTAAGCAGAGCTGCAAGCTGCTTCTCTGGTCTCATCAATAACTCCTTATTCTAAGTCCTCCAGACAGTGTTGCAGGTGCTTGTCATTATCCATCGGGAAATCCTCATTTTTGGTCCTCTACACAGTTGCTAGCTGCTTTTCTGATCCTGTCACTAACTTACCCATTCTGAATACTCTAAGCAGTGCAGCAGCTGTCTCTCTGGTCACAGTGGTAATTCCTCATTCTAAGTCCTCCAGACATTGCTGCTTGCTGCTTCTCTGTCTCTTTGGTAATTCACCCATTCTAAGTCCTCTAGATTGTGCTACTAGCTGTTTCTCTGGCCCCATTGGAAATACCTAATTTTAAGTCCTCTAGACAGTGCTGCTAGCTGCTTCTCTGGTCTCATCAATAACTCCTTATTCTAAGTCCTCCAGACAGTGTTGCAGGTGCTTGTCTTTATCCATCGGTAAATCCTCATTGTTGGTCCTCTACACTGTTGCTAGCTGCTTTTCTGATCCTGTCACTAACTTACCCATTCTGAATGCTCTAAGCAGTGCAGCAGCTGTCTCTCTGGTCACAGTGGTAATTCCTCATTCTAAGTCCTCCAGACATTGCTGCTTGCTGCTTCTCTGTCTCTCTGGTAATTCACCCATTCTAAGTTCTCTAGATTGTGCTACTAGCTGTTTCTCTGGCCCCATTGGAAATACCTCATTCTAAGTCCTCTAGACAGTGCTGCTAGCTGCTTCTCTGGTCACATCAATAGCTCCTTATTCTAAGTCCTCCAGACAGTGTTGCATGTGCTTGTCTTTATCCATCGGTAAATCCTCATTTTTGGTCCTCTACACTGTTGCTAGCTGCTTTTCTGATCCTGTCACTAACTTACCCATTCTGAATGCTCTAAGCAGTGCAGCAGCTGTCTCTCTGGTCACAGTGGTAATTCCTCATTCTAAGTCCTCCAGACATTGCTGCTTGCTGCTTCTCTGTCTCTTTGGTAATTCACCCATTCTAAGTCCTCTAGATTGTGCTACTAGCTGTTTCTCTGGCCCCATTGGAAATACCTCATTCTAATTCCTCTAGACAGTGCTGCAGCTGCTTCCGGGGTCCCAGTAGTGATTTCTCATCCTTAGTCCTCCATGCAGCACTGCTAGCTGTTTCTCTGGCCCCTTTGGTAATTTCTCATTCTAAGTCCTCTAGACAGTGCTTCTAGCTTCTTCTCTGGTCCTGTCAGTAATTTCTCACTCTAATTCCTGCAGGTAGTGCTGTTAGCTGCTTCTCTGGTCCCATTGGTAATTCATCATTCTAAGTCCTCTAGGCAGGGCTGCTAGCTGCTACTCTAGTCCAGTCTGCAATTCCTAATTCTAAGTCCTCAAGGCAGTGCTGCAACTGTGTCTCTGTTCCAGTGATAATTCTTCATTCTTAGTCCTCTAGGCAGTGCTGCTATCTGCTTCTCTGGAGTAGTTGGTAATTGCTCATTCTAAGTCCTCTAGACAGTGTTGTAGCTTCCTTTCTGGTTCCATCGATAAATCCACATTCGTAGTCCTCTAGATAGTGCAGGTACCTGCTTCTCTGGTACCGTCACTAACTTTCCAATTCTAAATCCTCTAGGCAGTGCAGCAGCTGTGTCTCTGGACACAGTGGTAATTCCTCATTCTTAGACCTCAAGACAATGCTGCTAGCTGCTCTTCTGGTCTCATCTGTAATTCCTTATGCTAAGTCCTCTAGACAGTGCTGTAGCTGTCTCGCTGGGCATGTAGGTAATTCCTCATTTTAAATCCTCTATCCAGTGCTGCTTCACTGGTCCCAGTGGTAATTCATCATTCAAAGTCCTCTCGACAGTGCTGCTAGCTACTACTTTGGTGATATTGGTAATTCCTCATTTTAAAAATCCAGACAGTTCTGCTAGCTGCTACTATGGTCCTATTGGTAATTCCTCATTCTAAGTCCTCTTAGACAATGTTGCACCTGCTTTTCTGGTCCCCTTCGGAAATGCCCACATTTTGAGTCCTCTAAGCAGTGCTGCTTGCTGCTTCTCTGTTACAAGTGGTAATTCCTCATTCTAAATCCTGTAGACAGTCTTGCTATCTGCTTCTCTGGTCTCATTGGTAATTCATCATTCTAAGTCCTCTAGGCAGTGCTGCTAGCTCCTTCCCTGGACCCATCAATAATTCCTCATTCTACATCCTCCAGGCAGCGCTGCTAGTTGCTTCTCCGGTCCCGGTAGTAATTCCTCATTTTAATTTTTCATTTTAAGTCCACTTGACAGTGCTGCTACTCTGGTCCCATCGGTTATTCCTCATTCTAAGTCTTCCACACAGTACTGCTACTCTGGTCCCATCGGTAATTTATCGTTCTAAGTCCTCTAGGCAATGCTACTACTTTGGTCACAGTGGCAATTCCTCATTCTTAGTCCTCTAGACAGTGCTGCTAGGTGTTTCTCTGGTCCCGTCTGTAACTCCCCCATTCTAAATCCTCTAGGCAGTGTTACAGCTGCGTTTCTAGTCACAATGGTAATTCCTCATTCTTAGTCCTCTAGGCAGTGCTGTTAGTTGCTTCTCTGGTCCCATTGATAATTCCTTATTTTAAGTACTCTAGACTATGCTGCTAGCTGCTTCTCTGGACTCATTGGTAATTCCTCATTCTGATTCATCTAGACAGTGCTGCTATGCGCTTCTCTGCTCTCATTGATATTGCCTCATTCTAAGTCCTCTAGACAGTGCTGAAACTTCTTCTCTGTTCCCAGTGGTAATTCCTCATTCTAAGTTCTTGAGGCAGTGCTGCAGCTGTGGCTCTGTTTCCAGTGGTCATTCCTCATTCTTAGCCCTCTAGACAGTGCTGCTAGCTGCTACTCTGGTCCCGTCACTTATTCCTCATTCTAAGTCCTCTAGACAGTGCTGCAGCTACTTCTCTGGCCCCGTTGGAAATGCCCACATTTTAAGTCCTCTAGGTGGTAGTGCAGCTGTGTCTCTAATCACAGTGGTAATTCTTCATCTTACTCCTCTTGGCAGTGCTGCTAGTTGCATCTCTGGTCTTATTGGTAATTCCTGTTTTTAAGTCCGCTAGACAGTGCTGCTTCCCTGGTCCCAGTGGTAATACCTCATTCTAAGTCCTCTAGGCTATGCTGCAGCTGTGTCTCTGTTCCCACTGGTAATTCCTCATTATTAGTTCTGTAGACAGTGCTGCTAGCTGCTTCTCTGGTCTCATTGGTAATTCTTCATTCTATGTCCTCTAGACAGTGCTGCAGCTGTTTCTCCATTCCTGTGGGAAATGTCCACATTTTAAGTCCATGCTTCAGCTGTGTCTCTGTTCCCATTGGAATTTCCTCTAGTCAGTGCTGCTACGTGCTTCTCTGATCTTGTTAGTAACTCCCTCATTCTAAATCATCTAGGCAGTGCTGCAGCTGTGTCTTTGGTCACAGTGGTAAATCCTCAGTCTCAGTCCTCTAGCCAGTGCTGCTAGCTGCTTCTCTGGTCCCATCGGTATTTCCTCATTTTCAGACTTCTAGACAGTGCTGCTAGCTGCTTCTCTGGTCTCATGGGTAATTCCTCAATCTAAGTCCTCTAGACAGGGCTGCTACCTGCTTCTCTGGTCTCATTGGTAATTCCTCATTCTAAGTCCTCCTGACAGAGCTGCAGCATATTTTCTGGTCCCAGTGGTAATTCTTTATTCTAAGTCCTCTAGGCGGTGGTTCAGCTGTGTCTATGTTCCCAGTGGCAATTCCTTATTCTCAGTACTCTAGACAGTGTTGCTAGCTGCTTCTCTGGTCCCGTCAGTAACTCCCCCATTCTAACTCCTCTAGGCAGTGCTGCAGCTGTGTCTCTGTTCCCTGTGTTAATTCTTAATTCTTAGTCCATTAGACAGTGCTGCAGCTGCTTCTCTGGTCCCGTTGATAACTCCTTCATTCTATGTCCTCTAGGCAGTGTTGCAGCTGTGTCTCTGTTCCCACTGGTAATTCCTCATTATTAGTTCTGTAGACAGTGCTGCTAGCTGCTTCTCTGGGCTCATTGGTAATTCTTCATTCTATGTCCTCTAGATAGTGCTGCAGCTGTTTCTCCATTCCTGTGGGAAATGTCCATATTTTAAGTCCATGCTTCAGCTGTGTCTCTGTTCCCATTGGAATTTCCTCAGTCTCAGTCCTCTAGCCAGTGCTGCTAGCTGCTTCTCTGGTCCCATCGGTAATTCCTCATTTTCAGTCTTTTAGACAGTGCTGCTAGCTGCTTCTCTGGTCTCATGGGTAATTCCTCAATCTAAGTCCTCTAGACAGTGCTGCTACCTGCTTCTCTGGTCTCATTGGTAATTCCTCATTCTAAGTCCTCCTGACAGAGCTGCAGCATATTTTCTGGTCCCAGTGGTAATTCTTTATTCTAAGTCCTCTAGGCGGTGGTCCAGCTGTGTCTATGTTCCCAGTGGCAATTCCTTATTCTCAGTACTCTAGACAGTGTTGCTAACTGCTTCTCTGGTCCCGTCAGTAACTTCCCCATTCTAACTCCTCTAGGCAGTGCTGCAGCTGTGTCTCTGTTCCCTGTGTTAATTCTTAATTCTTAGTCCATTAGACAGTGCTGCAGCTGCTTCTCTGGTCCCGTTGATAACTCCTTCATTCTATGTCCTCTAGGCAGTGTTGCAGCTGTTTCTCTGTTCCCAATGGCAATTCACCATTCGTGTCCTCTAGACAGTGCTGCAGCTACGTCTCTGTTCATAAATCCACTACACTCCAACCCAAAACACATAGGAAAAGGACATTGCCATTTACAACACCTATAGCTCTAACTCTCAAAAATGCGAGACCTATCGCATTTTTGTCTTTCTAGCTCATTCGTCCTCCCAACCCCTGACGATGTGTATAAAAATCTTGTTAAAAACTTTAACACACTCACACTAATTAATTTCATTGTATCAATGTGCTTAACAACAACCAGACGCACCATTGATCTTCGAGCACACTTTGCTACAAGTTATGTAGTCCCTGTTAATAAAGTTAATCTGTTCAACACCTTGCACTAAGTACACGCCTCCTTCTCTGTCACCATATGCGTACGCACGCATTGGACATCGCACAAAGTACACGCCCCCATCTCTGACACCATACGCATATGCACGTTGGGGACGTCACGTGACGGGTGTCACGGAGTATTTACTTCCGTGTTTTCCCAGTACTCACTAACATCCGGGCCGAGCAGGACTGATCCAGGTCTATCGCGGGAGTGTGCGAGCATGGAAGTAAGTTGGGGGTCCCCTCTTTTAGCTCTAGGTTCCCTCATTCTTTCATACAGTATCTCTGTAGAGCAAGACATATTAACTTTCTGCTTGTCACCCTTACAGATACTATAGCTAACTACCCCCCTCTCGGACCCATGATGTTAGTCGTACATTGTATACGAGTAAGAGGACCATTATTTTTCAATGCTACTGTATTTTTAATCATCACTGTTAGGCATGCACTGGAGCAACGGCGCCTGGCAAACACCATGGGTGCCCTTATCAGCATGCTTGACACGTTCACGAGTTAGCTACCCTTTCGGTAAACACAGCGGCTAACAGCCACAACTCATGCACAGTGTCTGCCGAATACACAGAACATTAGAAAGCAGACGCAGGCACAACTTGTGTACTGAGCTCAATAGAAACAATTTTGTGTTTTTATATGCTCACTGCTAAGACGAGTAACGCTCGCCCCTGGGCGTTTGTGGCGAAATTTGCTATTGACACCCACTCCCGCTCCACAGCACGGGATTACCAAATTATTTGTTCACTTGATTTCGTAAAGGACAGCAATGTAACAAACAAGTCATATGTACATGTTCTTTATGTGTGTTTTGTCTGTTTTTCCTTTCCTTACAGACTTTATTAGCCCCAGAATAGTAAGAAGGCTTTTCGGTAGAACTGTAAGTTTTACCATTTGATCTCCACAGGTTAGGGTGCGCCTTTACGTGCGCATACCGCCGTGGGGGTCCACCTGGTCCTGATGAATGCTTAGCCAACTGGGCATGACAAGCAGAAACATGTCGACCTTTTTTCTTTCTTACTAATTCTAATTGGATGAGCTTGGGTTATCCTAACCAACCAGCTCTAGTCCATCTCACCTGTTTTTATTGGTCTTTGGTTTACCTTGATTAAATTAGTTGTTGGTTAAAACCATTAACCTTTTAAATTCACACCCACCTTCCCATCCAAAACCAGCTCCGCTGTAATTCAGGCGTCGCAGCACACCAGGGAGGCACTCGGCCTCCTTGGTGGGAACCCGATGATGAAGCATGTCACCAACTAGGTTGGTGAGTGAGGGTTCTTTTAACAAATTCTTTTGGTTTTTGCCCACGCTGTTGCTCTCCTTTTGTCCCCTTTTCCCCATTCACTCTTCCGTTGTTTAGTAATAAGCAACAAAATTATAGACACAACAGCACCAGGAAGAGGAAGAAGCAGGGAGTGGGGGGAGGGAGGGAGATGGGCAGAATGGCACACATGCACAATTAAGTACAACACACATATAGACTAACAATGGCCAAAATGAAACACACCAACAAAGAGCACAAGTCACACAACCCGCCAACATCACACCACTGAACGAGCATAGAAGTGAAAACCATGCTGCATTCATACAGGATGTGTACAAAGGCCAGTCGTTAGTGTTGTGGGATGTCTGCGACCGTGGTCATCATGGATGAGATGCCCAGCATGTGGCACATGGTCGAGTTCACTGTGTGTTATGTTGCCAAACGGCTGCTCCTCCCTCCCATGAGCCCCCACACTTTTGTATGGTGCGCTGTAATGCCTATTTGCGCATGTCCTGCTACATTCCAACTACACCATCACAGTGCCGTTTGGAGGTGGCGCATGCCACTTTACAACATCGACTGCTGCGGCTCTTGTAGCAGGCCACACCAGAACACAGAGACACACTTACTGCACTTCCTGTACACGGACATGTCCTAGACACCCCGTTCCCCTTGCCGGATAGGCACACCCCTGCACTGACCTGTGAACCCCAGACCAGCACACGCCAGTTGTGCATGCAGGAGGATGCGTGCGTAGCTACACGTCCAGCCTCACTGCCAACGCTGAGGTGACAGCACACTGTGATGTTGCAGGGCTCGTGCCTATCATGCTAAGACAATGACCACAGGGACACACTTGCTAAGATGTGGGTTTGTGGGGCATTGGCGGTCCTGGAGTTGTTGAGATGAGTCTTCTGGCCCTCATGGGTATCCCTGTATCATGCTCATTGACTCTATGGCACCTGTGGGTGTTCTGGTGTGGCTCTTGGCTGTGTTCCCTTTCATGGTGCAGGTAGTTGTCCTGCTTAACACCAGCAAAAAAGCAGGTGTAAAATCCCTGGTGCTAACGTGTCTTATCGCCAGAATTTGTTTCGCATTGCAATTGGTGTGAAAGTTGTGATGTGATTTTTTCGTGTGCAGAACAATATACGAAGTGAGCAGTGTATCTCGTCAAGATCCAGCACCTGAAGCACTATTCCCAATCCATATAAATACAATGAGATTTCTTAATAGATTTTGTATGTACACTGTAAGTGCAGCCAATACCTCAGTGCAATTCAATACAGGATTTTAGTATTTAGAATAAATCGGAAAGGTGCACCTCGTGTCCTTTTGCACGGGAACGGCTAGTCTCCATTTCATTATCAGCACTTTAACGGAAGTAAAGTTGAGATAAATCTAACACACTATTCAGAAGTTGGTGCAAACTGCAAATATCACCAGTATTCCAGCGATAAGTGCCCCAAAATTTAACACCATGGTGGACTCCATCAAATAACAGTAATAAGAACAAGAAAGAGTCACACAACAGTTAAGAGAACAACCCAAAACGTTATTAATTTTTTTTTCAAACTTTATTTTTTATAATCATAAATATGTAAACGATAAACTATTTTCAAACTTTATTTTTTTATTAACATATATATGAACGATAAACTAATAAACAAAATGTATCAACAATAATACAAAACAACAAGGCGGAACACTCCTGTGGGGACCATGGATGTCGACGACAGACCTGGAAAATCAGAAAGATTGTTAAAAAAACAACAACATGCTATTCTCAACAAAATACCACAAGAAACAAATCACGGATATATAACATGCATACAGCTAACAACATTTTATAAGTTTAACTTACAAAAACTGTAAATGTTGCCGCTTTAAAATATTTACTGAATCTGAGGAAATCTTTTTGCAGAAGGCACCAAGCCCACAACGTTTTTCTTCAGTGGTGAGGAAATTTTTTACTTTTCCCATGGGGCAAACAAAGACCAATGCCACCTTGGTCACGTGCAAGATTTGCAAAAAGAGTTCTGTCACAAGGGGATCCTAACAAGAAATTCTCGTACGGCACGGCAAGTATGATGAAACACCTAAGGACCCTTCATCCGAACAATCTTGCATGAGAAGAGTGCAAACAGATGAGAAACACTCCTATTCTGTATCTGTAAAAAAGAATCACAAATAAATGTATAATAATAACTTTCAAAATTATACTATTCCATTACTGTACAAACACATTTTATATAAATACTGACTAAGAAACTATGTCCCTGAACCACAAGTGTGACGATGGTTAAAAAACTACATGCATAGTGCATACTACTTTGAAGCAGTTCATGCCCTAAAGCCTACCTCACTAAAACTCTACATGCTAATTGACTAAATGATTACAGTACTATAAGGAGACACACTGGGTGAGTGACAGGGTGTTTGCTAGAAGAGTATGAATACTAACTAGGGAATTGAAGGTGTGAAACACAACTATGTAGGTGATTAGAGGACTGCATCCATACTGCATAGGCATTTAAAGCAGTCCATGTGCTAAGGCCTGGCTCACTGCATGACTACTTGGGTACTGACTGAATGATTAGAGTACAGCAAGGAGAGTGCCTAGGTGAATTTATAAGTGCTAGGCTTTTCGCACAGGGAATGGATTAGTACTTGATACTGAATGGGTCACTAGAGGAGTGCAAAGGCAGTGACAAGATGTTTGCTGGACTGTATGGATAATGACTAGGAAATTGAAAGTGTGAAAGACAAGTGTCTAGGTGGTTAGAAGACTGCATGCATAGTGGATAGGGGTTTGAAGCAGTCCATGTGCTAAGGCCTGGCTCAGTGCATGAATACTTAGGCACTGACTGAATGATTAGAGTACTGCAAAGATAGTATCTTGGTGAATTTATAAGTGTTTGAGTTTTCGCACAGTGAATGGATTAGTACATGATGCTGAATAGGTCACTAGAAGACTGCAAAGGGAGTGACAGGGTGTTTCCTGGAAGTGTATGGATACTGACTAGGGAATTGAAGGTGTGAAAGACAATTGTGTAGGTGGTTAGAGGACTGCATGCATAGTGGATAGGGGTTTGAAGCAGCCCATATACTAAGGCCTGGGTCACTGGATGAGTACTTGGGTATTGACTGAATGATTAGAGTACTGCAAGGAGAGTGCCTGGGTGAATTTATTAGGGTTTGGCGCAGTGAATGCATTAGTACATGCTGCTGAATGGGTCACTAGAGGAGTGCAACGGGAGTGACAGGGTGTTTTCTGGAAGTGAATGGATACTGACTGGGGAATTGAAGGTGTGAAAGACAAGTGTGTAGGTGCTTAGAGGACTGCATGCATAGTAGATAGGGGTTTGAAGAAGTCCATGTGCTAAGACCTGGCTCAGTGCATGAAGACTTAGGCAGTGACTGAATCATTAGAGTACTGGAAAGAGAGTGTCTTGGTGAATTTATAAGTGTTTGGGTTTTGGCACAGTGAATGGATTAGTACATGCTGTTGAATGGGTCTCTAGAGGACTGCAAAGGAAGTGACAGGGTGTTTCCTGGAAGTGTAGGGATACTGACTAGGGAATTGAAGGTGTAAAAGACAAGTGTATAGTATGTTAGAACACGACATGCATACTGCATAGACATTTGAAGCAATCTATTTGGTACTTAGAAACTGACTAAATAATCAGACTACTTCTAGGACAGTGCTTAGGTAAAACTTTAAAATTTTCAGTTCTGCCACAGTGAACAGAATAGTACCTGGTACTGCACCTTAGTGTCAAACCCTGGCTCATTTTATCAATGCAAAGGCAAAGACTAGCTTCTAATGCTACTAAAACTTGACAACATGACAGGTTTTAAAAGAGTTATCTGCTAAAAAATACACGATGTTACCAAGTGCTTCTCTCACAGTGCTTCCCAAATGCACACAGACTCACAGTGTGATTTTAGACAACAACCACTATACCTAGGAGTTTACCAAAAATCATTCACTACTGTGGAAGTGGTAAGGGAACTGCACACAATCTTCATATTTCAGGACTGCACTTTTGTGTCAAAGCCTGACTCATTTAATCAAAGCATAAGCAAAGACTGGCTTCTAATGTTACTAAAACTTGACAACATGACCGGTTTTAAAACAGTTATCTGTCAGCAAATACACGATGTTACCAAATGCTTCTCTCACAATCCTTACCCAAATGCACACAGACTCACAATGTGATTTTAGACAAGCAACACTATCCTAGGAGTTTACCAAAACTCATTCACTAGTCTAGAAGAGTTAATGGTACTGCACACAATCTACATAGTTAAGTACAGCACATCAGTGTCAAAGCATGACTCATTTAATCAACGCATAAGCAAAGACTGGATTCTAATGCTACTAAAACTTCACAACATGACATGTTTTAAAGCAGTTATCTGTCAGCAAATACATGATGTTACCAAATGCTTCTCTCACAGTGATCCCAAATACACACTAACTCACAGTGTGATTCTAGACAAACAACACTATCCCTAGCAGCTTACCAAAACTCATTCACTATAGTGGAAGTGGTAAGGGAATTGCACACAATCTACATATTTCACGACTGCACTTTAGTGTCAATGCCTGACTCATTTAATCAACGCATAAGCAATGACTGGCTTCTAATGCTACTAAAACTTGACAACATGACAGGTTTTAAAATAGTTATCTGTCAGCAAATACACGATGTTACCAAATGCTTCTCTCACAGTGGTTCCCAAATGCACACAGACTCACAGTGTGATTCTAGACAACAACCACTATACCTAGGAGTTTACCAAAAATCATTCACTACTGTGGAAGTGGTAAGGGAACTGCACACAATCTTCATATTTCAGGACTGCACTTTTGTGTCAAAGCCTGACTCATTTAATCAAAGCATAAGCAAAGACTGGCTTCTAATGCTACTAAAACTTGACAACATGACCGGTTTTAAAACAGTTATCTGTCCGCAAATACACAATGTTACCAAACGCTTCTCTCACAATCCTTACCCAAATGCACACAGGCTCACAGTGTGATTTTAGACAATCAACACTATCCTAGGAGTTTATCAAAACTCATTCACTAGTCTAGAAGAGTTAATGGTACTGCACACAATCTACATAGTTAAGTACAGCACATCAGTGTCAAAGCATGACTCATTTAATCAACGCATAAGCAAAGACTGGATTCTAATGCTACTAAAACTTCACAACATGACATGTTTTAAAGCAGTTATCTGTCAGCAAATACATGATGTTACCAAATGCTTCTCTCACAGTGATCCCAAATACACACTAACTCACAGTGTGATTCTAGACAAACAACACTATCCCTAGCAGCTTACCAAAACTCATTCACTATAGTGGAAGTGGTAAGGGAATTGCACACAATCTACATATTTCACGACTGCACTTTAGTGTCAATGCCTGACTCATTTAATCAACGCATAAGCAATGACTGGCTTCTAATGCTACTAAAACTTGACAACATGACAGGTTTTAAAATAGTTATCTGTCAGCAAATACACGATGTTACCAAATGCTTCTCTCACAGTGGTTCCCAAATGCACACAGACTCACAGTGTGATTCTAGACAACAACCACTATACCTAGGAGTTTACCAAAAATCATTCACTACTGTGGAAGTGGTAAGGGAACTGCACACAATCTTCATATTTCAGGACTGCACTTTTGTGTCAAAGCCTGACTCATTTAATCAAAGCATAAGCAAAGACTGGCTTCTAATGCTACTAAAACTTGACAACATGACCGGTTTTAAAACAGTTATCTGTCCGCAAATACACAATGTTACCAAACGCTTCTCTCACAATCCTTACCCAAATGCACACAGGCTCACAGTGTGATTTTAGACAATCAACACTATCCTAGGAGTTTATCAAAACTCATTCACTAGTCTAGAAGAGTTAATGGTACCGAACACAATCTACATATTTAAGTACAGCACATCAGTGTCAAAGCATGACTCATTTAATCAATGCATAAGCAAAGACTGGATTCTAATGCTACTAAAACTTCACAACATGACAGGTTTTTAAAAAGTTATCTGTCAGCAAACGAGCCAGATTTTAATAACATATTCCAAGCACCACCACTACATGCTTACACAAGAGGGAAAAACTTGCGAGAATTATTGTCTCAAACGAACAATCGAGATATACCCACATCGCCTAAAGGAACCCTTAAATGCTCTAACTGCTCTCACTGTAATAATGTAATAGTGGGGCATGAGCTAACTCACCCATCTACAGGTAAAACTATACCATTAAGGCACACGAGTGATTGTAACACAAACAATGGTATATATGGCATAAAATGTCCGTGTGGCAAACTCTATGTTGGAAAAACAGAGCGCAAAATCAAAATCTGACTTACAGAACATAAGAGTCGAATAAGAACCAGAAACCTTAATTCCGCATTGGCAGCACATTGGGTTGAAGCAAATCATTCAATTTTTCAACTCAGATTTTAGATCATAGAGCCTGTTAAAAAACAACCAGGAGTAGATAATAACATTAAATTACTCCAACGAGAAGTATACTGGATCAAATATTTGGATACCATGACCCCAAAAGGGATGAATGACAGACTAGACATGTCATGCTTTTTATAAAACCCGACCCAAGTAGGGGTCAGTACAAACATACTATTTAGAGTGTTTTACTAGCAAGCTATATAGTGAGAGCCTTAGGAAGCAGGTGCATACCTTGTGATTATTGAATGTATTTTGTCATTGTTATATGGGTTTCCATATGAATATGGTTTGCATGTATAAAGATCCTGCGCACATTACACACTGCAGATAGAAGGACGGTGTGGATTTTACAATAGCCTCTAGCATTTTGCACATTTACTTAGCTTACTTCACTGGTAATTTTTCATCATTTCACCAGTTCACATACTACACACACATTAATATTTTGCGTGAACCTCACCACTTTAGGGTTCATCCACGATGTTGTTTCCGAATTCCACTTTTCAATATTTATTATGATCTTAATTAGAGATCTTCATACAGTATTATACGCTCTCACACCCACAAGTGCAGATTCAGTCTGTCTTTTATGTTTTCGGTTAGCATTACACATGCTTGGTAGGATTATGCGTATCGTCTCGGACCTTGTTATAGATCCACCATTTGGTGAATATCAATTAGTCATCAGGTCGTCATCGCATATACAGTTATAATTTTCACACCGTACGAATAGTAGATTCTGATTACTTATTCTTTGTTTTAACGAAGATATTTGCGAATTTCATTACGCATTTCCCATTGATAAAATTCAGAGCTAGAACTCCATACCAACATGGCGCCTAAGTAATGTGCTTTTTAGATTCAATACATGTAGATGCAGTCCTTCGTTTATGTTCATGTTGAACACCACATCCGTTCGGTCAAAAACGCTAACGTCCACGGTCGTTTTCACCAAACGGTTTCTCGTGGCAAACTTAATCGACGGAAGATTGTAACGTTCAGGTACGAATCTTATGCGCGCAGCATGTTGTTTTATCGATATATTCTACATCTGGTGGCTGACTTATCGACATTGCTTTTCGCATTTTTGTTTATAGCTTACTGACACATTCAGCGCCTTAAAGGTAAGGACGCTTTGTATATTTCAATAAACATTGTGAGACAGATCTCAGCACATACCATATATTCATCACCTGTTTTTTTTAGCACAGACTAATGTGGCTATATTGATGTTTTTGTTGTAGAACGTGTGCTAACGCCAACGAGGTAAGCTTCAGTAAACGCATATAAATGCAGTTAATAAATTTTCGGTCTGCTCGCAAAAATTTTTACCATCCGTTTTTTCGCTAAGAATACTGGCTGATATGTCTTGTTTTTTAACCAATAGGTTGGTTAGGCATTAATCAATATCACTTCCATTGAAGGTATGAATTTCCCACATACATATTGTTTCAATCAGTTTACGATGACGCTGACGTAGTTAGTATAAACATGACACAACATTCATCACGGTACATTGTGATTTTTGAGCCTCCATTTATAAGAAATATACATGACAATATATTGTTTCATTCATGTTTTTCAGAATTTCCCCTGAGGAAGGAACAGTATGGTTCTGAAATGCATTGGGCTTATCAAATAGTGGCATATCTAATTGTACATGTGAAATATCTGTTTGGAAATTAGCATCTACAAGCAATAGATGCCTGTTGTAAAAAGTTTTTTTGTGTAAACAAAAATGTTTCAATGAAAAATCTGTTGTATAAATTACTCAGCAAAATAAGACTCACATGGATTAAAGTAGTTCTTTTGAGAATACAGTCAAACTAGTGTTTGAATTTATGTTAAAATTTTGGTGTTTATACACCAGGTGAACAGCGCGCAGCACATACAAGTTCCTTGACTTGTCATTAACTGAAGTATTTACAGCATTAGCGGACAACTCTTGCTTGCTGCAGCACCAAAAATAGTCTGATTAATTTTGGTGCATTCAGGAGTGCACCCCCTTTTCTCATAACTTCTAGCAAATACATGATGTCACCAAATGCTTCTCTCACACTGATCCCAAATACACACTAACTCACACTGTGATTCTAGACAAGCACCACTATCCCTAGGAGTTTACCAAATCTCATTCACTACAGTGCAAGTGGTAAGGGAACTGCACACAATCTACATATTTCAGGACTGCACTTTTCTGTCAAAGCCTGACTCATTTAATCAAATCATAAGCCATGACTGTCTTCTAATGCTACTAAAACTTCACAACATGACAGGTGAAAACAGTTATCTGTCAGCAAATACACAATGTTACCAAATGCTTCTCTCACAATGGTTCCCAAATGCACACAGACTCACTGTGTGATTCTAGACAAACAACACCATCCCTCTCAGCAAAAACAAAGAATGGAAAAGTTTCCCTTTCATTTTCCACACATATACATGTAAACATCAAATCACAATCCTTCACACATAAACTCAAAAGCAAACACACATTTCTATTGGTTAAACATTTCAACCCTTTCCAACTGAAATACATTTCAACCCTTCCCCCAATCTGCCTTCTGCCTGTTACCATAGAAACAGGTCATGGAACACTGCACTGAGCTCACAGGTCACAAGATCAGCACACAAGGTTACTAAACAAGACAGGAAGTGTGCTTGACTTTTCAACATATCAGATTATCATATATAATGTTCCTTACAATCTGTTTTTGTTAACCAATAAGAATTGTACCTTTAAAAAACAGAAATATACACCCTACCTTTCAGTGTAGAAAGTAGTCATACAACCAATGATTTCTTGTCTTTTTTCAAAAAAAATTCCCGTGGATCCGCGCACCCAATGTGTGAGAATCCGTGCACCCAACGCGATAGGATGCGCGCACCGTGCGCGCATTTCGCCGTTTTTTTTTTTTTAAAAGAGGGCCCCTAAGCACCTCTAGAGGGTCAGAGTATTTCCACTCTGCCCCCTTCATATGTTTTACACACTTATTCCCCTTGCTTCTTCAGCCTCGCTTCTACCGAGGCAGAAAATGTCCGCCAACAGTTCCTGGTTTCGAATGTAGAGAGACACTCGACAGCCAATTAGCATTCAGTGCGTGATCGGGAGGGTGCGCGCTCGGTTCGGGGAGGGTGCGCTTACGGTGCGGGTAGGGTGCGCGGATCCTCCGCGGCCATAGATATTTATGTTCTTTTAACTCTAATTTTCTCAGGAACTACTGAACGGATTCACACCATATATGCAAAAGGCACAAGTCTGAACTGAGGACTACCTTTTTGCGAAATTTGGTGTCATTCCGTTCAGCGGTTCGGGCTGTAGCTGCGACAACAGATCCTATGGGAAATTGCATGGGGAAAATGCGTTTTGGGACCTCCCTTTTTTCTCGGCCCCCGCTTGATGAATCACCACGAAACTTTCAGGGTAGGAGCGGAGCGGAGCTGGCCAAAAGTTTGGAAAATTTCACGAGGATTCATCAACCGGTGCCAGACTTATTGGGAATAGAATGTTGAGGATTTCCTATGGAAAATAGGTCCTAACTATAACTATCTACTGGCGACCGCCAGTAGATAATATATATATATATCTATATATATCTATATATATATATATATATATATATATATTATCTACTGGCGGTCGCCAGTAGATAGTTATAGTTAGGACCGTGATTCCATAGGAAATCCGCAACATTCTATTTGGAATAACTTTGGCGCCGGTCGACGAATCCTTGCGAAATTTTCAAAACTAATGGGGTGCTACGCTCCGCTCCTACCCTGAAAGTCTCGGGGGGATTCGTCAAGCGGGGGCTGAGAAAAAAGGGGGGTCCCAAAATGCGTTTTCCCCATGCATTTTCCCATAGGACCTTTAGTCCGAGCTACAGCCCGAACGGCGGAACAGAATTACTTGAAATTTGGCAGAGAGGTAGTCTTCAGGTCAAGGATGTGCCTTTTGTAGGTCTGGTGTAAATCTGTTCAGTAGGTCCTGAGAAAATAGCATTTAAATCAATATAGATATCTGTAAACGTGCTCCGTGCGCTTACCGTAAGCTTACCGTACGGTGCCGTGCGCGAGCTCAATTCTGATTGGTGGTTTCATGACTGTAAACATTCGAATCGGTCGAAATCAGGAAGTGTCGGCCGCCATTTTCTGTCTCTCGCACTGAGAAACAAAGGTGGGGAACGTGAAAAGGGGGCAACGAAGAGAGTTGCAGACCCCCTAGTGTTTGTCAGGGGGTCCAAGAAGGACCCAAAAGTACGAAAAATACATTTAATCATTTTAAAAAAAAATCGCGGAGTGCGCGTACGGTAAGCTTACCGTACGCGCACGGCAAAAAAAAAAAAAAAAAAAAATAAAGAAGTAACAATCACATTTATTAAATAAATTAAAGGACCCACAAGGGAGAAAAAAACAAATGTTACTGTGTAAAAAAAGGCGAGGCGTGCACGGCATGGACTGCGCAACGTGGGCGCTCGGTGCGCGAAGTGCACCGTGCGCCCACAGCGCGTGCACGGTGCGCGAAGCGCACCGTGCGCCCAGGGTGTGCGCACAGTGAAAAACCAGAAAAAAAAAAAATAAATAAATACATAACTTAGCATTTAAAAAACCGTACAAATTCACTGAAAAAACCATAGGTTTCACACACGTTATAGTTAGGAATTATCATTTACAAAACCTTGCAAATTCACTTAAAAAACCATAGGTTTCACACATGTTATAGTTAGCTGTACATTTCACTCGTAAAAAAACAATGAAATTCCACGTTATAGTTAGATCAGGTAACTATAACTTGCGCGACCGCAATCCACAATGTGTAATTTCAGATGTCATCATTGATGTCATGAGTGATGTCACTGACCATGTCATGAGTGATGTAATATGTGACGTCATAAGCAGTTTATTGTGGACGCGCAAGTTATAGTTACCTGATCTAACTATAACGTGGAATTTCATTGGTTTTTTACGAGTGAAATGTACAGCTAACTATAACATGTGTGAAACCTATGGTTTTTTAAGTGAATATATATATATATATATATATATATATATTACCTACTGGCGGTCGCCAGTAGGTAGTTATAGTTAGGACCCTGTTTCCATAGGAAAACCGCAACATTCTATTTTGAATAACTTTGGCGCCGGTCGACGAATCCTCGCGAAATTTTCAAAATAGGTGGGGCGCTGCGCTCCGCTCCTACCCTGAAAGTCTCGGGGGGATTCGTCAAGCGGGGGCTGAGATAAAAGGGGGGTCCCAAAACACGTTTTTCCCATGCATTTTTCCATAGGACCTTTAGACACAGCTACAGCCCGAAGTTGATTATATATTTTGTCGGTGTACTTTACACAGATATATTTGGGATGCATTTACTGTTTATTTTTTCTGTGTTTTGCTATTAATCCCCTTACACGTTACCATTCCAAGATATCCGCTCCATTTAGTCTAAAGGTACTGGAGACTTATGATGTTGTCCTTTTTCACTGTTCACCTGTAAAACTTTATCAATCCGTCTGTGTAATGCACCTATCTTACGTGATCAAGGCTTTGCAACGAGCTGAAACGCATTGTGAGAATTAAACACCCCTGTTGACATCATTGGATTTGGAGTTACCTGATTACTGAGAGCGTATGGTATTGGAATAGTTGTGGGAACATATATATATATATATATATATATATATATATATATATATATATATATATATATATATATATATATATTATCTACTGGCGGTCGCCAGTAGATAGTTATAGTTAGGACCGAGTTTCCATAGGAAATCTGAAAATTCTATTTTGAATAACTTTGGCGCCGGTTGACGAATCCTCGCACACTTTTCAAAACTAATGGGGCGCTCCGTTCAGCTCCTACCCTGAAAGTCTCGGGGTGATTCGTCAAGTGGGGGCCGAGAAAAAAGGGGGGTCCCAAAACGCGTTTTCCCCATGCATTTTTCCATAGGACCTTTAGTCGAAGGTACAGCCCGAACGGCTGAACAGAATTACTTGAAATTTGGCAGAGAGGTAGTCCTCAGGTCAGGGAAGTGCCTTTTGCAGGTCTGGTGTCAATCTGTTCAGTAGTTCCTGAGAAAATAGCATTTAAAAGCATATAAATATCTATAAGCGCGCACCGTGCGCGCACCGTGCGCGCACTGTGCGAGCACCCTAACGTGCGCGAGCGTAATTCTGATTGGTGGTTACATGTTAGTCAACGTTCGAATCGGTCGAAATCAGGAAGTGTCGGCCGCCATTTTGTTTGTTTTCAGTGCGAGAGTGAAAAAGGAAGCTGGCGAACGTGTAAAGGGGCAGGGTAGAGAGTTCCTGACCCCCTAGCCTTTGTCAGGGGGTCCCTGAAGGACCCCGAAGTCAGAAAAAAAAAAATCATTTTTTTTTAAAAGAATCGCGGAGGTGCAAGAATTTTTAATACGTAGTTTATTGTAAAATAAATATATTAAAAAAAAATAATACATAAATAAATTAGCATTTAAAAAACCGTACAAATTCACTGAGAAAACCATAGGTTTCACACACGTTATAGTTAGGAATTAGCATTTAAAAAACCTTGCAAATTCACTTAAAAAACCATAGGTTTCACACATGTTATAGTTAGGTGGATATTTCACTCGTAAAAAACCGATGAAATTCCCCTGTTATAGTTAGTTCAGATAACTATAACTCGCGCGACCGCCACTCTATCACAAGGATGATGTCATCAGTGATGCCACTGACCATGTCATGAGTGATGTAATATGTGACGTCATGAGCAGTGGATTGCGGGCGCGCAAGTTATAGTTATCTGAACTAACTATAACGGGGGAATTTCATTGGTTTTTTACGAATGAAATATCCACCTAACTATAACATGTGTGAAACCTATGGTTTTTTAAGTGAATAGATATATATATATATATATATATAGCAAATTTCTAATAAAGGAGAGTCGACGCCGTGTCGTTCAGTTAATATGGTTTATTGTCAGCTGTTAATGTCAGACGCATTTCGCCTGCCTAGCAGGCATGCTCACTAACATTGCAATAAAGTTTTTGCATCAATTTAACTGAAAGTGTTCCCGTAACATGTGAGGACTACAAAAACATAAACAGTAAAGACAGACTCGTAGTTCCACATTAAGTTAATCATTTTACACAAAGCAAAAATCGTACCTTCTGTAAAAAGTTGGATAGATTGGTGACATTGTGAATGTATGTATAATATATGTTATTGACATTCGTACATAAAGACTAATAAATATTAAATCCTTAGATGTTGGTGTCTTGATTTATAATTTTAACAGACACAATCTCGCAACATAGACCATTCGGCAAATCATGTTCAAGCACTTTTAAACCTAGATATTGCTCGATGTATTGTGATGCCAATCGATGCCCTAATGGACCAAAATGCCATAATCAATCATATATTGCCAACATTGAAGTCACGTGACCAAATCACAGATGTTTCTTACATTGTAAAATGCCTAGGTCCATTTGTTGCGTACCAACCTTCATTCTTAAGGTAATGTGTTCGCCCTAGTGGGCTGTTACTCACAACCATATTTGGTGTAATTATAAATACTTTCAAATAAACTAATGGTATGGAAACAATTAGCTGTCTTCATCACCCTCATACTTATAGTGTGTGTAGAATAAAACAGTTAAAAAACAGCAACAGGATCGGTAGGACATTTACAGGTATGTATGGAGATCTTCTTCCATATTCAAACCTATAGGGGTTTTGGTGTTGAGTTTGACAATATAGCTAGATTCTAGACTACGTAATGCTTTCTGACGATCACCTCCACTAATGTTCTGTGGTACAGCATCGATCACAAAGTATGACAATCCTCTTACATCCTTATTGTGATATTTCTCAAAATGACGAGCAACCGGATAGGTTTTATCCGCATTCTTGATTGCTTGTAAGTGCTGTAACACTCGCTTATGAACTTGGAGAATGGTGCTGCCACGTACTTCATGCCACACGGGCACTGAAGCACGTAGATAGCAAACTCTGTTTTGCAGGAGAATTTACCCTTTATTTTTTTATCTTTCTTTGAGAAGCCTGGGATATAGCTATTTGTATTCTTCCCAAAGGTACAGGCCTTGCATTTTGTGCATTTTATGAAACCTTCCCTTCTGACTAGCCATGATTTACTCATTTTGGCTTGATTTTTTGTAGGTAACATGTTGCTCACTAGAGCCTACTTGAGGAAACGAGCCTTTCTGAAGGTGAAGATGGGCCTCCTTTGTACATATTTGTTTAAGATGGGGTAATTGCGAATAATATGCCAATGTTTTTGCAGGATGTGTCTCAATTCATTATGTTGATTATTAAATGTAGTAATCATCCTGCATTGGGATTTATCTTGCCTACTCTGAACCTTCTTTTTACTAGGATTAAAGAGTATTTCTTCCCTAGATTTCTGGGTTGCCTTTATTATCGCTTCCCCAATACATTCTTGTGAGTACCCTCTCATGGAAAATCTTCCTTTGAGGCACTCTAATTCTGCCTCCAAATCCTTCTTGGTGCTGCAATTCCTCATTGCTCTAAGGCATTCCCTGTAGGGGATACTTCTGACTAAGTTGGTCGGATGGAAACTCGATGCATGAAGCAGCGTGTTTCCATCAGTAGGTTTACGAAATAACTTAGTATGCAATTTGCCTTGGTAGATATACACTGTCAGATCCAAGAAGTTCACCTAAAAGCTACTAATGACACTAGTAAACTTCAGATTCAATTGATTAACCTGCAACTTTTTCACAAAATCTTGGGCACTTCCACACAATAAATAAGTCGTCAATGTATCGACTCCACAAGATTACATTATCTTGCCATTCTTGATGAAAAAGGGATTGGACCACCTGCTCCTCCCACCAGTCCATATGCAAATTCGCATAGCTGGGGGCGAAGCAGGTGCCCATTGCTGTCCCACAAAGTTGATGATACAAATCTTCATTAAAAATAAAAAAGTTGTTCTCCAGGCACATAGTGATCATAGATAGCATCATTTGTGTATGGTGCCAAAGTTTTGCTGGTCTACTGCCCAAGAAATGTTGAACAGCATTCAGCCCATCTTTGTGCCGAATACTGGTATACAAAGTTGGAGCATAAATAGTCATCTTGACTAAATTGGAATCTACATTCAAGGAAAGGAAAGCGCAAAAGTTCTCACGGGATAAGATCGATTATGATCGTGGTCAGATTTATGCTTTTGCTAGGAAATTCGATAGTATGAGAAGACAAAAAATGAATTCAAGTGGCCAAGGAATGCAGGCTCAACAGTTGAATCTCAGCCGTTTACAAAGTTCAGAGTTGGATACTGATCTTGAGGGTTCTTCCACTATGAGACCAACATCAATTCGATCAATGATTGATGAATTTGATTTTTTAAGGGAAGAGAGACGTTTCAATCTACGTCCAAGACCCCCAGCAAATCTCAGACCTCAAAGAGGAAGAGGCAGAGGATGAAGAGGCGCAAAGGCGCCACACTACATCACATCAGGAGAGAAACCCAAATCCAAAGGCAACAAATAGATGAGAACGAAAATGTAACAATTATGAATCTGACAGATATCAATCTTTCAGATGAAGAGAAAAGAAGTCTACGACTAGGTCTTTCCTATTGTCAAAAAATTGATATTGTGTTTATAATAACTGCATACGTGTGTGAGTACCTCTATGGATGAGTAGCGGAGTGTGAGTGTCTATATAGGTGTATGAGTGCATATGATAGTCCTGTACTGAGTGTCCATAAGTATGAGTGACAGTCCGGGTGAGTGAGTGGATGGGTGTGTAGACATAAGACTCTGTGATGGGGTATGTACTTATTGGTGTTCGAGCGTCTATGGTTTTGAGAATGGCAGTATGTAATTTAGAGTGGGTGTATCAAAGGTTATATTAGGTTGTGAGAAGATGCATCAGATGATCACATGGATGATGTCATCAGTGATGTCATTTGAGATGTCATCAGTGATGTCATCAGTGATGTCACTGACCATGTCATGAGTGATGTAATATGTGACGTCATCAGCAGTGCATTGCGGGGGCGCGAGTTATAGTTAGCTATAGCTATAGTATAACGGGGAATTTCAATGGTTTTGTATGACGAAAAGTCCAGCTAACTATAACGCCCCTGAAACCTATTGTTTTTTCTGTGAATTTCTAAGGTTTTTTTAAATGCTAATTCCTAACTATAACGTGCCTGAAACCTATAGTCTTTTCAGTGAATTTCTAAGGTTTTTTTTATATGCTAATTCCTAACTATAACATACCTGAAACCTATGGTTTTTTAAGTGAATTTCAAAGGTTTTTTAAATGCTAATTCCTATCTATAACTTATCTCAAACCTATGATTTTTAATGATTTTCGTAGGATTTCTAAACCTTTATTTTTCAGTGTATCAATTCCTTTATTAATGTTTTTTTAAATTGTTTTTCACCATTTTTTAAAGTTTTTTTTGTACTTATTTCTTTAAAAAATTAATAAATATTATTTGTTTTTAATTACATTTTTTTCAAAAATATTTGTAAATTTTTTTTATCTCTATTTTTTTATGATTTCTTTTTAATATTTTTTAAACTATATTTTTAATACATTGTTATTATTTTTTTCTCCAATTATTTTTTGGATTCGCGCACCCAATGTGCACCTTTCTCAATCCCTGTGCGGAACATAGTCACCATTTTACGATTGTAGTGTAGGATTCGCATACGGTGTGCGTTGGGTACGTATTTTCGTGCGCGATTGCTATGTGACCGGTACGCGACTCCAAGCGCATACGCGACACCTTACGTGACACTCACGCGCTTCCGTGATACGTCATGTGCGTGGTTGACGCGGTGGGTGCGCGAATCCCACAAAATATTTTAAATGTCAAAAAACATATATATATATATGTATTTCATTTAAATATTAAGGGAAGACATAATCTAAGCTACTCATAAAATTAATATATTTTTACTTTTAATCATCCAGTATGGCTTTTAAATGCAATTTTGTGAATTCGCGCTCAGTGGGTGCTGCCTATGCGCACGGTGCGCGGATCCCATGTGACCTGAAAAAAAGAGATTTTATTGGTTCATTAGACTTCCTATTCTAACTATTGAAAGATCCCACCTATTTCAATCATTCTTCTTAGACCTTCTTTGGAGGAGCATCTCTCTGCTGAGAATAAATTTTTTTGGCTAAGTTTACACTTAGTTAAAACTTTTTTGGCTAACAATGGCTTCAGGGCAGCAGGCATCTCTAGTATCTGCACATTCATCTGAAGATGAATTTCTGGTTGAACCACCACACCCAGAAAGGTATTCATCTGTGGTCTGGAAATTTTTTAAGTTTCCAGAGGGGCAAACCAAAACCAATGCCACCTTAGTGACATGCAAGATATGCCAACGAGTGCTCTCCCGTGGCGATCCAACTAAAAAGTATTCATGTGGTACAGCCAGCATGAAAAAACACCTCAAAACCATGCATCCAGTCAACGTGGCATGTGAAGAGTGCCGAAGAATGCGAGTTCTTCCTGGTCCTCAACAGGCATCACAGCCGAGTACTTCGCGCGTGGATCCATCAGACCAACACTTGGACATCCGTCCACAGTTTGCAACACTGAAAGTCCTCTGCCTAAAATGCAATGCCATCCTTTGCTACGGAGAGCAGTCCATTGACTTAATTTGCAGGAAGCAAGAAAACCATAATTGCTATTTTTGGTTTTTTTTTTCCTGAAGTTCATTGCTTTGTTCCTCCAGTTCAGTTTTTTCCTTTTTTTCCAGAAAAACCCCCCAAAATTAAAAATTGTTCAGAAAACCCCCAAAAAAATATAAAAGAAAAAAGAAGAAATAAAAAAAGTTCTTGTAAGAACTAACTTTCCTGGTTCATAAAAAGAGCTATATTTGTATGTTAGTGTGTGATAGTTTGCATGAATGTATGTGTAGTGCGTAATTGACTGAACGAATGCATTAGTAGTGTATGGTGAATGTATAAGTGCAGAACTATGAGGAAGTGCTGCAGCATCACACAGTAAACTCTTTAATTGCAGTGTGCTGTGGTACTTCCGAAGCACAGGGATGCAACATATGTACATAAATATGTTGCAAGTCTATGCTTCTCTCTGCACGGCTGCTTAAACTGCAGCCATGTGGTGACACAGGCACCCTTGCACCATGCTGCAAGGATATCTGTGTCATGTGGTTTTTGTTTTTGTGCAGGAAGACACACCTTCCTGCACAAAAACAATCAGTAAAGGCATTTATCTCCTTCAATGTATGCTGAGCAATTATGCATATATTGAAGGTTAAAAAATGAGAAGAAATGAAAACAATTCTCCTTGTTGTGGTTTGCTACACCAATTGGAGAACGGTGCAGCATTTACACACATGTCCAGATTTATTATTTTCAATAAATCTGGAGATGTGTGTTGTTCTATCAGTATTCTGTGCAATCACGCACAGCAACACTTATAGAACCCCCTTTCAATGCAAAGTGGTGTGTATGATGAGGTCGTATTTACATTGACAAAAAAAGGTACACAGAGTGCCTTTTCCTCTATTTGTAAATATAAAAGAGTGTCTTGCACTATAACTATGTTACAAAAAGTAACATATTTCTGTTTGGAAAATTGCTTGTGAATGATAGGAGGTAAGCACAGAGTTTTGTCTGCAAAGATGCTCAAAGAAGAATGATTGAAATGATTGCGGTTCTTCAATAGGTACAGTGGGAAATATTATGACCCACTCAAATCTGTTTTTTTGCAGGTCATATGATATCTTATAATAGGGACATTCCAAAACTACATAGGTATAAACAGGGTGTTTTGAAAAACGTATTAAAACTTTGTAGCTTCTTGCAGATCTGCCCATTGTGCATATTAATACTTATTTAAACTTACCCTCACAGTATTAGAAATAAAAAATGGTACACATTTTTTTCAGTTATTTTTTGTAATGTAAATTGTGGTAAATTGCTTATTTTAGACTTAAGATCTGTGAAAGAAAAGAAAAAATAGTTATAACGTAATAATACATTTTTAACAACACAGCATAATTTAAACCAAGTAATTTGTTTGCCTCTTTTGCTGTTCTCAGAATATATTGAATTTCACTAGAAATAGTGATTTCAATCGCACTCATCACATAACAGCGGGCAAAAAAAAACCAATCAAAAAGATTGTTTAAAAAAAAAAACATTCTATTCTCAGTAAAACACCAGAAAATACAAATCACACATATATAAAATGCTTACTGCTAACAAAATTTTATAACTTCAATTTATTAAAAGAGTAAATGTTGTCGCTTTAAAATATTCACCGAGTCAATGAGTAAGAAAAAGTCCATAATTCAAACATATACCTTTCCTTGAGGCCAAATGGTATTTTTGCACTGTTTTTTATGTAAATTGTCGAATGGTAATCCTAATAAATTATAATAATGCATTTCTCAGAGACTGAATTATCTTCCTAAAACTTTGGCTTTAAAAATCTTAGGTAGGAATTTGGTAATTCACTAGGCGAACGTTGCTTGAAAACCAACTGGGCATCATTACAAAGTGTCCAGCCTTTGTCACATTTTAGATAGGCAATGTAATGTCCCAATGTTGTGATAAGACCATCATGGAAAATTATTGCAATTGCTACAAAAGTCCTTCCTGATATTGATAGTTGTGTTGCTACAAATTGCTTTATTAAAGTGTTCGATTTTCTTCCATCAGCTGTACAATGTTGCATCATTAAAATTATATATTGTCCATAATTTTTTAAAACTAATGTGGATAACATTTCTGATTTACATTGGCTACACTCCATGTTTTGATTTGCAGCTTTAACTAATTTATTGAAAGACACTGATTTACAGTCCGGTAATGTTAAATATAGAAATCTTTCAGTGTCTACATTAGTGCCAGATGTATACATACAATTTTCACAATGATGTTCCCATTTGTAACAAAGGCCAAACATATTTTCTATTTCTACACCTTCATTTTCAAAAACAGTAACCATTTACATTAAAAATTCCTGAGCATCTTTTTGGATATTTTGTGTAAATTGTGTAGAACCAGAACATACATCCAAAAGATTACGAACATCTGAAACAGTTTGTATTTTACTTGTATCTGTTCTCAATTTTTTATAAGCATAATGCAACAAGGAACAAAATCTTTTTTCCCAATTCTGCATAATTTGTTGTTGCAAACCTTCAAGATACAAAACATTGACCACTACATTAGCATAGCAGATGACACCTGAACTATTTTCAAATTGATAACCAACAATCTCTTTAACAGTGTCCTTTTTAGGTCTCCCCTTGGCAGCGCATGCGCTGCATGCGCTGTCTCAGCGAGACTTAAAGTAATCTGAATATTGGCTTCAACTGTAATTTCTCCTGCCCCTCGCGATTGGTCTGGCATTGCTGTTGTTTTCTTGAATTCTGTTGGCTGTTGGCCCTATGGTAACTTCCGTGTAGTCCCGAGGCAGTGGCTCTTAACTACAGTTTCGCTCCGCTCGCACTTAATTGCCTGCAGTGTGCCATCTGATTGGGGGCGTGGCCCCGCTCCTCTCCCTCGTTCTGCGCGGCCACTTGTTATATTTGGCCTCAAAAGGGTGACTTCTCTCACGACCGGCAGGGATCTTTATCTGCATGCAGCAGAGTGGTTCCGTCTGCCAGCTTAGTTGAGCCTCCAGGCTAAGCCCAAGCAGGTAGGCCAGATGCCGCGCGTTACCGGCAACCACAACCTCGCACCCTCCTGCGGTCCCCTTCGCAGCGTCAGCACAGCTCACCATCTCAGGCTCCCGAACGTTGATCTTCGCCTCTGACGGTGACACGGCACCTCAGCTAGAGTTCACGGGCTGCAGAGTTGTGGCTCACCCCTCCCCTGTCTCGACACCCCCACGGGATCATGGACCTGTCTGTGCCCAGTTGCACACACCTCACGTCCGTAGCCTGTGCGTGCCCTCAAGCAGTGTTTCAGGACAGTAATATGCAGCGCTGTCCCTTCTGCGCTCTCATCGCATATTTCGGGGTCCGTGCTCACCCTTGTAAAGCGGCAGTGAACTACACGACCTCGAAACAGCTGGCTTGGTTTCACCCGGCCTCCCTCCCCGTCTTGTTTCCTTGATTGTGCGATCATGCGCATCGGTGCCTATGGGAAGGTTATGTGATTGTTTTCTTGTTGCGTTTTGACTTGCGATTGCATTTTGACTGAGAGTGAGATTGTGTGCATTTTGTTTATGACTTCCTGCGTCACAGGTGTTTGTGTGTTGTGTGTGTAGTGTGTGTTGGTATTTTTTCGGGTCTGGAGTGTTTTCTGGGCTCGAACCCACATGTTGCCCGGTGTCTGGGATGGACCCAGCTCGCACTGTGTGCAGCCCCCCGCCGTGCTCCGGTGCAGAGAGAGGGCATCCTGCCCCGAAGCCTCACACCCACCTCCAATCCTGGGTCTACGTCGGTGACAGCGATATTTACAATTTGTTATATTTTATAATTTTGAATATTTGGATTTCTGGTCGCAATGGAGTGTTTTCTTTAGCTGTTCGCTCTGCTCTTGCCCCTCTGCCTGGAAGGTACGTGCCCCCCATGTGTCTGGTGTTGTTTGTGCCTCTCTTTGCCAAATGTTTGCCAAACATTTCAGAAAAACAAAAACTTGAGCCTTTTGGGGTCCGATTTGGAATGGCGGGGCGCTTCCCTTTGTCAATAGGGTTCCCCTGTGAGTGAGGTAGCCCCGAGGGCTCGTGTGCCTGACGCAGATATCAGTCTAACTCGTTAAACGATGGTCCATTACAAGTGAGGTAGAAAAGTGGGTTAACAAACCTGCTCCTAACATCTGAGCAACCTGCGCGACCCCGTGCATACCCAGACACGGCAGGCTCGCATTCCACCCTCAGGGCAAAAACATTTTAATTTGTGTTTTGTACTTCGAAGTTCTATGAAAAGCAGCACCAAGAAATGTCAGTGTGTGTAGTGTGCGCTAGATCCTTGATCACCTTCCGTGTTGCGCTGCCCTCGAACCTACAGGAGTGAGCATAGAGCTTAAAATGCGTCTACTTATCCATGATCAATAAGGAGGCGCTTGGGAGTTTCTCCCGCCGCACAAGGCACTACATAAATAGGACTTTAGACACAGCTCCAGGAGCATCCTAAGCACATGGGTCTTCTAGGCACTTTATAGCAGCTACTTTTCCAGATTTCGTTTTTCTCTCACCAGGCACATGCTATGTGGCCTCTAATTGTATCCATTGCCGCTCGGCGAGGCTACAGTTGTATAAATAAATGTTTTTGGCCCACATCGCTGCTAATGGCTCGGCTGGAGGATCGTTTGCCGACCAGCTGTGCTTCGAGGCCGTGACCTCCACCACATCTGCGTTTTTTGCACTGGACTTGGATAGGGACTGCCTCTGTTGCCGGCCCGATGAGTTGGACCGGCCCCGGATGCCTCCACTGGTTTGGTGCCATTCGGCAGAGTCTTGATTCTGGTTTTGACTGGCGTTTTGTTTCTGCACTGTTCCCTCCCCCCTACTCTATTGTTCCTTTTTTGCTTTGTTTGGGTGGGGATATCCTCTGTTGCCGGCCCGGTGTGTTGAACCGGCCCCGGATGCCTACATTATTTTTGGTGCTCTTCTGCGGAATAGTGAATTTTATTTAAACGTACAAACATTTCTGCCCTATTCCCTTCCCCCCACCCTATTGTTACTCTTCTCCAATGTTTTACACCTTGATCCGACGCAGTGAGTGGGTCCGGCACTGGATGTTTGTTATTACTTGACCCCAACCGGTTTGTTGACTGTTTAACTCTTACTTCTTTGGTGTCCCCTCTAATCTTATCTCCCATTGCTAGTCTGCCATACCTAATCTACTTTCTAGCCCCCTGATGCTCCCCCACTATCTTCTATGCTCCATGGACTTGTTTGTGTGTTATTCTATGTTCTAGTAACTGATGTTATTATGTAACTCTGTTTGTAACGTTAACCTCATGTAAAGCGCTCTGATACCTCCGGGTCTAGCCAGCGCTTTATAAAACTCTGCAAATAAAGTACACCGAGCTGCTTCGTATGAGTGTTCGGCATTTGAAAGCTCTTTTCTTCTTCTCCATGGATTTATGATGCGCTGTGAGGGGGCATTAAAGGAAAAGCTGATAGATGCGTGCTTTTTATGATATTGTGCTACCAGTGGAAATGGCAGAGAGGCATTCACTCTGGTTCTCTTTATTGTGCTGCAGACTCAGAATTGTTCTCCTGCCAAGAGCCATCTCTCATTGACTGGGTTAATATCACACGCCGCACATCAGTTCTAATGCATGCACTGAAAATCACAACCCTTTTAAGGATGAGCAAGAAAGATAAAAAGAAAACTAATTTGTGTTATAAAAATTGTAATCCACCCACCTATAAGGTTTGAATCCTCTATGTACCTTTGATTTGTGGCGCAGATAGAATCGTGGAGAAAACAAACTGAAAAGGAAGCTTGTTTTTGCCCTGAGCGGAGCTATAATTTAATTGGGAATTACAGCGGTCCATTTCGACCGAAGACATTCTGGTGTGGAAGTTACTTCTACCTAATACTAATCGAATAATCTCACCTTCCTGCTACCTCACACTACTCTTCTACTTCTCGCACTCCTTTCATATCCCTCCCACTACTATTCTACTCCTCTCTCCTTCATTATGCCTCACACTGCTCTACACACTTTCCTTCATTCAAAAGCATGCTAATCTCCTCCATGCTTTCTTCCTTCTCCCTCATACTCTCCCCCACACCTTTCTTCTGCCTGATGCCACTCTACTCCTCTTTTTACTTCATTAGCAAAGCAAAAGGCTTTAACTTAAACAAAAGTGAGACCTATTGCATTTCCAATGCTTGTTCTTTTTGCTTGCAATGACAACATTATCTTGTTCTTTTCCCTTCTCTACACCTTCAGTACAGATATTCTAATACCTTCTTTTTTGACCAGCCACACGCTTTTTAAATACAGGATATTGACCTAAATTGGGAGCATACACTCTTCTTAACCTATTATACTCTTTTACACAGTTTGCATCTGCAGTAACTTTTGTGTCATCAAAATCAATCAAAAACAAACCAGATAATGTTCTGATTCGCGACAAAGCAACATATGCCATACCCTCTTTAAACACAGTAGATCCAATATTCACCAATGCACTGTCTACACTTAGGGGCCGATTCCGATACGGGTCGGAAAGCACTCCGACTGAGCCGGATCCGGAGTGTTTTCTGACCGAGCCGGACCCCTACAGTCTGACCGAGCGAGTACGATGCACCCGTATGTTGTCGTACTCGGTTCGGTCGGACTCACATAGAAGTCAATGGGAGCCAGTTGTACGACGCATACATGCGCTCCCATTGACTGAATGGGTACGTCTCGAACAAGTGCGCCCCCCACAGTGGGTACGCGTCGGTGCCATCCGGACCGTACATGCCTGTGTTGGGGAGACCCATAGGTCTCCCCCTGTGTCCGAGTTGTAGGGCTGCGGGTGTCAGGGGGTCCGATGCGGACCCCCGAAGTCTGACTCCGGGAGCTTTTGCGAGCCGGACAGTGCGGCTCGCACAGGCTGTCCGACGCGTGCATCGTACTGGCTCGGTTGTAAATCGTATCCATTGCACGCCACGGTTAGCTTACGACCGAGACGCACGGAGCGGTTCGGACCCTGAAACGACTCGTCGGTGAATCTCACGTAGCTCGCATTGAACTTGCTCGCACGTAAAGCTGTACGATTTGACCGGAAAACACGCGTACGGCTCATAGTTTTTCCGGCCGGATCACGTTCGGTGCCCTTCCGACCCGGTTCGGAATCGGCCTCTAAATCCTTGAGATTTATGAATAGTCACTCCGAGAAAATGGAAATTATTTCCTACGGACATATAAATCTTTAACAAGCAAAAAACGAACTGAACAACGACCAATTTCTTTAACTTCTTCAATCTGATCAAATTTAATTTAAAAAAATTAAATTCCATCTTTTTTCTGATAATTAACAAAATCCACAACTATACCCATTGATCCATTAACTAAACCTTTTTCTACATCCAACTTACGCCTTAAAATTGCCCGACAGTTTAAACATGCATATAGAGTCTTTTCTAAACCAGACGTTTTAGATATCTTTTTTTCTAAAGAATCCAGTTTTGTTTTCAATTTTCCCATCAAAATAATAGTGATTCCTTCATGCTCTATTTTATCGATGGCTTCCATTTTCATAATTTCTTCATTTTCCAGTTTCAATAGTTCTTCGTTGAATATAGAACACTCGCGCAGTGTTGTCATTAAGCAGATCACTGATTTATTTTCTGCAATTTTCATGTATATTTTCTCAGGAACTACATTTTCCTTTGGAAACAAATTGGAAAGTAATCGACTCTGCAAAGCTTGTTTGCCATGTTCTGTCAGAAGTCCGAATCATATATCTTGAAGAATACTTCCATATTCAACATTATTTGCCTATCGCATATTTTTTGTCAGTTCTTTGTATTCAAAATATGTCCAAATGTTCACATTTCCAACACTACCCAGAGACTTTCTGGAACCTTCATGCGCAAGTGTTTTAAAAACTGGTTGTCCTTTTACAGGAGCCAGTTGCAGTAGATCTCCAAAAACTATGACGTGTTTTCCTCCAAATAACACGTCATACTCTGTTTTAAGAATTTGCTGCATTCTTAAATGCACAAAGGCGAGCATCAAGTTTGAGACCATGCTTACCTCATCAATAATGAGAAGTTTCATTTTCTTCAGGACTCTTGAAACTTCACAACAAGCTTCTCCAGATAGCTTGTGGTATTCCAATTTGTTCTCATGCTCTACTGGTAGCATTAGTAAACAATGTAAAGTAATTCCTTTAATGTTATGTGCTGCCAACCCAGTTGGAGCAGTGACAACACAAGACAAATGCGACTCAGTTGTTTTCTGCATATAACTTGTAATTACTTTAATTATGAAACATTTTCCTGTTCCAGCTTGACCACTCACATACATTCGGATAGGTTAGAATGATGTACATGAGCACACTTTCTTTTCATGAAGTAATCCATGGCCAATTTGTTCTTTCACTTGCTGATATATTTGTTTCTGTTCAACACTTAGTTGTTCTTCCAAGTTTCCTAACTGCATTACATCTTCTTGAGCTTGATGCATTGCTGTTTCCACCTCATTCATGGCAATTGCTGCTTCATTTTCAACAATTGGTTGTCCTACTGGCTCTTGACTCAGTGCAGCAGAACTTTGACTGTCTTGAGAACTGTCTCTAGCAATCTCAGCTGCAATTGTAGCTTCTTGATCAATTTCATCATTCAACATTTTCACATAATGTCCGCAACATACTGAATATCCATGTTAGCGTTCCACATGGATAAAATAACTGGATTGTAGTCATTTATGTATTTTGACTCTTCGCTTCTTCTTAAGTTGTAGGTATTTTTCGGAGACTTTCTTGTGATGGTATGTCGTATAGCTGAGATAAAACTATTCACTCTTCCTTTGGATAATATAGGACGTGGAAATGCAAAACGACATTTGGTATAGAACTTATCCTTAGACTTGTACTTTCGTCGACAGTATTTTCCACATCTATGGCTTTGGAATCGTAAGACTTGTTGTTTTAAGTGTTTATCTTCTCTCCTATTGGGTACAGCACATGTGGCATATTCTTCAATGAAAGACAAAACAGTATCATCTGAATCTGTTCCACATTTGGGGCGTCCTTAATCCATAACAACATATGTATATGAGGAGCACCTCTTGCTTGGTACTCCTTTCTCCAAAAGAAATCCACAACTTCTCCAAGAGGAGGATTCTTTTTATTGCAGATGAAAGACATCATAGTGTCAAATCTATGATTAAAATATCTGCATACATTGACAGGATCCAAAGAACACAATTCTCCAGGTGTCTTGTATTCAATATTTTTTATATTGGAATTTGCCTCTCGAAGAAATTCAAGTAAATCATCCCAAGCGTCCTCAGCACAGCTTAGTGTAAGGAACCATGTAGGAGTTCCTAAGTTCCGTAGCATACATTTCAGTTCTCCATGACGACTGTACCAATATTCATTAGTCCCATGCTGACATGCCATCAGATTAATCAACTGAGATTCTAAATGATCATCTCTCTGATGCACTTTATCCATAAAATCCTTTGCAGTTACATTTTACAGATGCATTCC
This sequence comes from Triturus cristatus, assembly GCF_964204655.1. Lineage (NCBI taxonomy): Eukaryota > Metazoa > Chordata > Amphibia > Caudata > Salamandridae > Triturus > Triturus cristatus. The sequence goes on along the minus strand of NC_140582.1, from coordinate 837,768,745 downwards.
AGTTTTTAAAATGTGATTTACTGCATATGAAAGTCCAGACAACTCACTTTCAAACAGAAGATGAAATATATAAGGGATACACTGTCGAAATCTTGGATCTTCTGCATATAATCTTGTTGTCTTCAGATGCAGGAATCTGCACAGGCCGTTCATTATATCGTCCAACTTTTCCTGTTGGAAACAACTGCGGGAAACAACGAGATTCCAAGCTCTCTTCCCATACACTCATGGGACTTCCTCTTGCTTTATTCATTTGGAACAACTCAATCGTATTCCTCATCACTTCTTTGGAATGAAGTGGATGTACACTGTAATGTTCATGGATTTCTTCACATCTGGACATGTCCACTTTTTCAATTTGTCCACTTAATGTTTCAGTATCTTCTGCTAAATCTATTTCTTCTTCTCCTACCAACACATTTCTATAGTACTCATTATTTTTTATCAGATACAATGTTGCCTTTTGCACTTTTCTAACATCCACTAACTCTTGCCAGATTTTCTTATTCTTAGTAGGAACACCATTATCTAGAATGACTAGTGGTTCATTTCCTGCACATTCTACCCGAATAGTTTCAATGTTTTCCTTTAAATCTAACGGTAAATACACAACTCTTCCTTTTAACCGCTTCAGTGCCCATGACGAGATGGTCTCGTCATGGAGCGCGGTTGCGCTGTGCCCGTGACGAGACTATCTCGTCATGAACCCCGCCCGCTAATGCAACGCCCGGCACAGGGCGGGGAAAGGGCGTGGCACTGAAGAGGTTAAACCTGTTTTAGGCTCCATACGAACAATAGCCTGAAACGGGTGCACACATTGAATGAGAATAGACTCATAGGTATTTAAATCTATCAGCTCTTGAGGAATAGCAACCAACTCTAGATTATTATGAACAGCTCTAGCAGGCCTTTTATTCTCATCTAATTTGTTATAACAATATTTGCAAATAGGCTGCTCAGATCACAAATCAAAACAATCCTCTACCAACAAATAAGTTGCAAATTCCTTCCACTTATCATTATTTTCTGTTTCACTTTTTAAATACAGATTGACACTCCTAGTCTGATTTTTATAGTGAGATCGCCGGCAACAAATACAAGAAACATGTGGGGCCTTATGTAGGTAAATTACATTTACCGATTCTTAAATACCGAATTTTACCGATTCGGTATTTATGAATCGGTAAATGTAATGTAGGTAAAAAAATACCGATTCGGTAAGTGTCGGTATTTTAGAATCGGTATTTACCGATTCGGTAATGGTAACCTGTATCTCATTGATTCCTATGGGCCATGAGGCCCATAGGAATCAACGGGAAGCCAGTTACCATTACCGAATCGGTAAATACCGAATCGGTAATGGGGAGAGCTCAATCAAGGGTGGCAGGGTGTCACATTGACACCCTGTTGCACCCCTGATTCCTGCATGTGTGCACATGTGGCACACATACATGCCCTGAGGGCATGTGTGTCTGCCACATTGCACACAGCTAAGGGCCAAATAATGCCTTAACTGAGACATTCGTCATTTACCACCAACTTTCAGTTGGTGGTAAATAACGAATCCCCACACCCACCACACACTCCCCCTACATCTCATTTCTGTATTCGGTATTTACCAAATCGGTAAAATTACCGATTCGGTAATTTTACCAATTCGGTAAATTACCGAATACAGAAATGATCCCCCTACATATCAAAAGCCTAAATACCGGTCGGTAACGGTATATTTACCGAAATTCGGCCGTTACCGACCGGTATTGGGCTACCTACATGAGGCCCGTGGTCTTTAACCTGAAATTACCTTAAACTTTTGTGATTTGATCTTCAAAATTTTTTGTAATCATGGGTTCTACATTTTCTTCAACATTTTGTTCAATGAATGTGTCAGTTTCTACACTCTCTTGCTGAGGACCAAAGTAACAAAACTCAATATCATCACAAACCTTCATCACATCTGATACTGACCCACGCAAAAGAGCACTGTTCAACTCATTTAACTTTAGTGCTGGACTTTTTGCACAATACAATCTTCTCACTAACTTCCACATTTGAGTATGATGTACTGCCAACATCCTGAAATGGTGAAAAACACTTGACAAACTTTCCTAGAAAGACAAGCCAGAGAATGACCTTGCAAACCAGTATTTCTTCTCACTCTGCAAGGGTCTAGTCCTTGCAACACCTTAATCTTTTGTTTAACACGTTTTTTTACTATATGCTCGTAAGAAACTGCATAATTTATTAATAGATTCTTGTCGTACACTACAAATACTACTGCAATCCCAAGTGTACACAGGGTCTTTAGGACGTCTCACTAGAACTTCATCAGCTATCACTTCTTCTGCATTTCTTTCAACCATTTTCTCTTTATCAATTGGACAACCATTTCTAACCTCATAACCTCGACCACTGGTGTCAACTGCATGCAATAAATTATTGCTCTGTAAATAACTCTCTTCATTAAAGAAAGGCTCTGAACTTGAACTGTGTTTCCATTCACCCAAAAAAAATCAAAAATTTTTTTCGGTTAATTACTCTTTTTCTCCTACTTTTGGCCTTCATTAAATGGATTGGTTTATCTAGCGATCGAAATCTGTTTAATACTAAAATGAATAGTTTCCTATTTACTTCAAAAGCCTTTTCAACAATGCTTTCAATATGCTTCTTCTTTTTATAAAATCGAGCTCTTCACATCTTTCAGCAAATTATGTACTACTCTCTTGTAAAATCATTTTTTGCGTATTTCTTTATACTGATTTTGTCTTCTTTTACCATACTTCGTCTCCTTTGACTGTCCATTTGCTTTTTCGCTTTTCCTATTATTTTGAATATTTTTTCTAGTTGAAGCATTCTCAGAGGTTTCAGCATTCTGTACATTCTGTCTGGTCCTACAAACATTTTTAATAAATTGCTTTGTGATCTTATCAGAAGATTTTTTCTTTTTAGCCACATTATGTTGTTCCTTCAATACTTGTGGTTGATTTTTCTTCAAGTAACTGTCCTTTTTCTGTTCTTTTTTTTTTCTTACTTTGTCCGGCATGATTTTTCTATTTTAATCGTAATAAACAGTATCTGTAAAAATTTATCCCAAATAAATGTATATTAATATCTTTATAAATTATACTTTTCTATTACTATACAAACACATTTTATATAAGTACTAACTAAGAAATGATAGGCCTGAAGCACAAGTGTGAAGGTCGTTAGACCACTACATGCATAGTGCATACTACTTTGAAGCAGTTCATGCCCTAAAGCCTGCCTCACTGAAAGAGTACATGCTTACTGACTGAATGATTACAGTACTATAAGGAGAGACACTGGGTGAATTCACAGTTGTTTGAATTTTACTTTACTGAATAGATTACTACATGGTACTGAAAGACTCATTATGGGTTTGCAACAGCAGTCACAGTGTGTTTGCTGGAGTGTATGCATAGTGACTGTGGAAATGTAGGCCTGAAGGACAAGTGTGAAACTGGTTAGACCACTACATGCATAGTGGATAGTTATTTCTAGCAGTCCTTGTGAAAAGGCATGCTTCCCTGCATGAGTACCTGGGTACTGACTGAAACATTAGAGTAATGCAAGGAGAGTGCCTGAATGAATCTTTTAAGGGTTTGGGTTTTTGCGCAGTGAATAGATTAGTACATGGTGCCAGATGAATCACTAGAGGTGTGCAAGGGGAGTGTTTGGGTGTTTATTGGAGTTTATAGATACTGACTGGTCAATTGAAGGTATGAAAGACAATTGTGTAGGTGGTTAGAGGCCTCCATGCATAGTGGATAGACATTTGAAGTACTCCATGTGCTAAGGCCGGGTTCACTACATAAGTACCTGGGTACTGACTGAATCATTAGATTACTACAAGGAGAGTATCTCGCTGAATTTATAAGTGGTTGGGTTTTGGTGTACTTAATGGATTAGTACATGATGTTGAATGGGTCACTGGAGGAGTGTAAGGGGACTGACAGGGCGTTTGCGGGAACTGTATGAATACTGACTGAGGTATTGAAGGTCTGAAAGACAAGTGTGCAGATGGCTAGAGGCCTGCATACATAGTGCGTAGACGTTTGATGCAGTGAATGTACTAAAGATGGGTTCACTACATAAGTACCTCAGTACTGACTCAATCATTAGAGTACTTCAAAGAGAGTGCCTGGGTAAATTTATTACTGGTTGGGTTTTGGCGCAGTGAATGGATTAGTAAATAGTGCTGAATGGGTCACTGGAGAAGTGTAAGGGGAGTGACAAGGTGTTTGCGGGAACTGTATGAATACTAACTGGGGTATTGAAGGTGTGAAAGACAAGTGTGTAGGTAGTTAGAGGCCTGCATGCATAGTGGATAGGCGTTTGAATCAATCCATGTGCTAAGGCCTGCCTCACTCCCTTAGTACTTGGATAGTAACTTAATGTTTAAAGTATTGCAAGGAGAGTGCCTGGGTGAATTTATAAGTGTTTGGGTTTTGGCGCAGTAAATGGATTACTACATGGTGCTGAATGAGTCACTGAAAGAGTGTAAGGGGAGTGACAGGATGTTTGCAGGAACTGTATGAATACTGTCTGGGGTATTGAATGTGTGAAAGACAAGTGTGTAGGTGGTTAGAGGCTTGCATGCATAGTAGATAGACGATTGAAACAGTCCATGGGCTAAGGCTTGGGTCACTGCATGACTACCTGGGTACTGACTGAATCATTAGAGTACTGCAAGGAGAGTGCCTGGGTGAATCTTTTTAAGTTTGTGGGTTTTGGTGCAGTGAATAGATTAGTACATAGTGTCGGATGAGTCACTGGAGGTGTGCATGTGGAGTGACAGGGTGTTTATTGGAGTTTATAGATACTGACTGGGCAATTGAAGGTCTGAAAGACAATTGTGTAGGTAGTTAGAGGCCTCCATGCATAGTGGATAGGCGTTGGAATCAATCCATGTGCTAAGGCCTGCCTCACTCCATTAGTACATGGATACTAACTGAATGTTTACAGTACTGCAAGAAGAGTGCCTGGGTGAATTTATAAGTGTTTGGGTTTTGGCGCAGTAAATGGATTACTACATGGTGCTGAATGAGTCACTGGAGGAGTGTAAGAGGAGTGACAGGGTGTTTGAAGGAACTGTATGAATACTGACTGGGGTATTGAAGGTGTGAAAGACAAGTGTGTAGGTGGTTAGAGGCCTGCATGCATAGTGGATAGGCGTTTGAATCAATCCATGTGCTAAGGCCTGCCTCACTCCATTAGTACTTGGGCACTGACTGAATGTTTAGAGTATTACAAGGAGAGTGCCTGGGTGAATTTATAAGTGTTACTTTTTGGCACAGTAAATGGATTAGTACATGGTGCTGAATAAATCACCGGAGGAGTGCAAGGGGAGTGTCAGGGTGTTTGCTGAAAGTGTATGGATACTGACTGGGGAATTCAAGGTGTTAAAGACAAGTGTGTAGTAGGTTAGATGCCTGCATGCATAGTGGATAGACATTTGAAGCAGTCCATGTGGTAATGCATGGTTCACTGCATGAGTCCCTGGGTACTGACTGAATCATTAGAGTACTGCTAGGAGAGTGACTGGGTGAAACTTTTAAGTTTTTCGGTTTTGGCGCAGTGAATACATTAGTACATGGTACTGGATGAGTCACTGGAGGTGTGCAAGGTGAGTGACAGGCTGTTTGTTGAAGTATATAGATACTGACTAGTCAATTGTAGGAGTGAAAGATAATTGTGTAGGTGGTTAGAGGCCTGCATGCATAGTGGATAGGCGCTTGAATTAATCCATGTGCTAAGGCCTGCATCACTCCATTAGTACTTGGGTACTGACTGAACGATTCTAGTATTGCAAGGAGAGTGCCTGGGTGAATTTATAACTGTTTGAGTTTTGGCGCAGTAAATGGATTAGTACATGGTTCTCAATAAATCAGTGGAATGCTGTAAGGGGAGTGACAGGGTGTTTGCAGGAACTGTATGAATACTGACTGGGGTATTGAAGGTATGAAAGACAAGAGTGTAGGTGGTTAGAGGCCTGCATGCATAGTAGATAGACGATTGAAACAGTCCATGAGCTAAGGTCTGGCTCACTGCATAAGTACTTGGGTACTGACTGAATGATTAGAGTACTGCAAGGAGAGTACCTGGGTGAATTTATAAGTGTTTGGGTTTTGGCGCAGTAAATGGATTAGTACATGGTGCTGAATAAATCAGTGGAATAGTGTAAGGGGAGTGACAGGGTGTTTACAAGAATGTATGAATACTGACTGGGGTATTGAAGGTGTGAAAGACAAATGTGCAGTTGGTTAGAGGCCTGCATGCATAGTGGATAGACGTTTGCAACAGTCCATGAGCTAAGGCCTGGCTCAGTGTATGAGTCTTTGGCTACTGACTAAATGATTAGAGTTTTTTAACCCCTTTCCTGCTCATGACGGAACCACTCCGTCATGAGCCACGGGCGCCGTGTGCTCATGATGGAGTGGTTCCGTCATGCTGCGGCCGTTGGCAGCCGCTCCGCCCACGCGGCACTGATTCCCTGCCTGTGCGGGCGAACAATGCAAGTGGGCGGAGTCGTGACGGAACCACTCCGTCATGAGCACAGCGCGCCCGTGGCTCATGACGGAGTGGTTCCGTCACGAGCATGGCAGCGCCGCGCTGACCCCGAACCCCCCCAGCGCCGCGGCGGAATTCGCGGGGAAGGGGTTAAGCACTTATATGTAAGCAAAGACATAAAGTACCCAAAATCTTCTCTCTAAATGGTTCCTAAATGCATACAGACTCTCAGTGTGATTCTAGACAACAAACACTATCCCATAATAATAATAATAATCCACCTTTGTAAAGCGCGAACAATCACCCGTAAGGGTCTCTAGGCGCTGGGGGCCGTCGGGAAGATTAAGCAAGCTTTTGCCCAGAGGCACATGGTGCTGGGCTAATCTGCCGCCGGCGCCCGGGATCGAACCGTGATCCCCGGATTCCGGAGTCAGTCGCCCTGGCCGCGGCGCCACACCTCTTCCCATGTATATTACCAAATCATATTTTCTTTTCCGGAATTGGTAAACAGAGTACACGCAATCCACATATTGTACTACTGCACATAATTGTAGAACCCTGACTATTTTACAAATATCTCACCAATGACTGGGTTCTTATTCTACCAAAGTATGAGAACAAGATAGGTTTTTAACCAGTTATGTGTCTGCAAACACATAAAATACCCAAATCCTTATCTTAGTACAGTTTCTAAATGCACACAGACTCACAGTGTGATTCTAGAAAACAAACAATATCCCTTGGTTTTTACAAAAACACATTTACCATTCTTGAAGAGGTCATGTGAGTGCACACATTCCACATATTTTACTACTTCTCATTAGTGTATAAACCTGACTTATTTTACAAACACATAAACAATAAATGGATTCTATGTCTACCAAAATGTAAGAACAGGATAGGTTTTTCAGCACTTATGTGTCTCCAAAAACATGAAACCCCCAAATGCTTGTCTCACATTAGTTCCCAAATGCACACAGACTCACAGTGTGATTCTAGACAAACAACACTATTCCTTCTATTTTACCAAAACACATTCACTAGTGTGGAAGGGCTGAAGTGGCTGCAGAGATTCTACATATTTCCGTAGTGCACACTACTATGAAAGCCTGACTCATTGTCTGAATACATAAGCAATGACTGGTTTCTAATACAACTAAAACTTGACAACATGACAGGTTTTTAAGCCTTTATCTGTCAGCAAATATATGATATAACCAAATGCTTCTCTCACAATGGTTGCCCAAATGCACACAGACTCACAGTGTGTTTCTAGACAAGCAACACCATCCCTTGGACTTTACCAAAACACATTCACTACTCTGGAAGGGGTATGGGGACTGCACACAATCTACATATTTCAGCAATACACTTTAGTTTCAAAGGCTGACTCATGACTGGCTTCTAATGCTACTAAAACTTGACAACATTACAGGTTCTAAAACAGTTATCTGTGAGCAAATACACAATGTTTCCAAATGCTTCTCTCACAATGCTTACCCAAACGCAGACAGACTCACAGTGTGATTCTAGACAAGCAACACTATCCCCTGTACTTTACCAAAACACATTCACTACTCTGGAAGAGGTAAAGTACCTGCACACATTCTACATATTTCAGTACTGCACTTTAGTGTCAAAGCTTTACTCATTTTCCGAATACATAAGCAATAACTGGCTCCTAATTCTACCAAAACCTGAGAACAGGAAAGGTTTTTAAGAAGTTATGTGTATGCAAAGATGTGAAGTACCCAAATGCTTCTGTCACAGTGGTTCCCAAATGCACACAGGCTCACAGTGTGATTCTAGACAAGCAACACTCTTCCTTGTACTTTACCATGACACAATCACTAGTCTAGAAGGGGTAAGGTGACTGCACACATTCTACATATTTCAGTACTGCACACTACTGTGAAAGCCTGACTCATTTTGCAATTGCATAAGCAATGACTGGCCTCTAATGCTACTAAAACTTGACAAAAAACACAGGTTTTAAAGCAGTTATCTGCCAGCAAATACATGATATTACCAAATGCTTTTCTCACAATAGTTGCCCAAATGCACACAGACTCACAGTGTGATTGCAGACAAACAACTATCCCTTGTACAAAATACATTTACTAGTCTACAAGATGTAAGGTGATTGCACACATTACAGAAAATTTTCGACTGCACATTAGTACCAAAATGTTTCTCTCAAAATGATTCCTAAATGCACACAGACTCACTGTGTGATTCTAGACAAACAACACTATCCCTTGCACTGTACCAAAATAAATTTCATAATCTAGAAGGAGTACTGCATTTTAGTGTAGAAACGTGACTCATTTTGCAAATATATAAACAATGACTGGTTTCTAATTCTACCAAAACATGAAAACAGTAGTTATCTGTCTGCAAACACATGAAAAACACAAATGCTTATCACAGAATGGTTTCTAAATGCACACACACTGACAGTAAGATTCTAGACCAAGAAAAGTACTCCCTGCACTTTAGCAGGAGAAACATATTAGTCTGATTAAAATCAAAATAGACCACATACATCCCGTCACAATTAAATAACTCACCTTTCAAGTTGTTTTGTAGATCAAGAAGTATGTCAGTCACACACCAGATTTTCTTATACAGAATCTCTGCACTGTGCACCTGTCAGCAAAACCAAAGAATGGCAAAGTTTCCCTCTCATTTTGCACACATATACATGTAAACACCAAATCACATTCCTTCCCACATTTCTATTGGTTAAACATTTCAACCCTTTCCAAATGACATAAATTTGAACCCTACCCCCATTCTGCCTTCTGCCTGTTTCCATAGAAACAGTTCATGGAACACTTAACTGAGCACACAGGTTCAGCACACAATGTTGCTAATCAAAACAGCAAGTGTGCGTGACTTTTCTACATATCAGCTTATCATATATAATGTTCCTTTCAATCAGTTTTCGTTAACCAATAAGAATCATGTGTTTAAAAAACAGAAATATGCACCCTAGTTTTCAGTGTAGAAGGTTGTCATACAACCAATCATTTCTTTTCTTTTTTCAAAACTGCATGTTATCCACCATTTTAGAAAAATCTTACTTTTCAAACTGCCATTTCATTTACAGAGACCATCTGAGTGCATCCAGACCTCCCTTCAAGATGCTTAAAGTGTGGATTGTGGGACACAGCTATATTTTCTGGAGCCAAAGGTATGCAGAAAACAAAGGCATTCACAAAGACCTAGATTTGCCAAATGTAGACATTAAATGGATTGCACAGAGAGGGTTAAAGTGGCACCAATTGATGCCATTGGTAAAATCCCTTTTACATCTCCAACACCCTGACCTCATAATTGTGCACTGTGGTGGCAATGACCTAGGCACTTTGACTGGGGTAGGTCTGGAAATGCTTATCAAGGACACCTTTGCAGAATTGATTTCACTTTTTCTCCAAACTGCCTTTGTCTATTCTAACATATGCCAATGGCAGAAATGGAACTGGTCCAATCAAAAAATGATTGAAAATGCTAGGAAACATGTTAATAAATCTGTTTCTGCTTTTCTCCGAGACTATAGAATGGGGTCCATTTACAATAACAATCTGCATTTTCACATGCAAGACATCCATAGGAGAGATGGTGTACACTTTACTGATGAAGGAAACAGAGTCTTCCTCAACAGCTTTAGACTCTGTATAGATAATTACTGATTAGTACCAAAAACTCTCAATGAACACAACGGCTCTTTTTAGAGCCACTCAAGACCAAAACACATAAGCTTGATGTTTATCTCAAAACAATTTCATTTTTTTTTGCTTGGAGTCGCGCTCCCAACGCGTTAGGAATCGCGCACCCTACGCGAGAGGGATAGCGCACCCAATGCGTTAGGATGTGCGACTCCTAATTTTACCATTAAAAAAAAAAATAGCCTCTATCACTAATTTTCAATATCCCCGGGGACCCCACCCCCCCGGGGCTTATAAAAAACATTGGGGACCGTGGGGGGAGCCCCAACGCCCCCAAGGTCCCAGCCGGCTCCCCGCATCCTTCAGGAGCCGGCATTGCTTTTCCACATGGGGAGCAGCTGACATGCAGATCCCCGTGTGGAAAAGCACTATGGTTTGGATTTTGAAAGAGAGAGCAGGTTTCACTGCTCTCTCTTTCAAAATCCAAACGAAGTTTGCTATGGGATGGTGGGAGACTCCCGCCGTCCCATAGCAAACAACAGTGTCCTGGGGTGGGCATCCCAGGACACTGCACGAGCCGGCCCTGGGGGGTGGCGGTCCCCAGGGCCCTCGAGGGCTCGAGGAGGGGGGCCACGCAGCCCCCCTCCCTCAAAAAATAAAGCCCCGGGGGGTGGTGGTCCCCGGGGCTTGGGGGGGCCGTTCAGCCCCCTCACCCATTTATTTTCTAGCCCCGGGGTAGCAGTCTCCGGGGCTGAGGGGCCCCCCTGGGCCCCCCAATAAATGTTACGGTGTTTGCCCCTGGAATGATGTAATCAGTGATGTCACTGACCATGTCATGAATGATGTAATATGTGACATCATCAGCAGTGCATTGCGGGGGCGCGAGTTATAGTTAGCTGAACTAACTATAACGCCGGAATTCCTATGGTTTTGTACGAGTCAAATGTCCAACTAACTATACCGTTCCTGAAACCTATGGTGTTTTCAGTTAATTTCTATGGTTTTTTAAATGCTAATTTCTAACTATAACATGCCTGAAACCTATGCTTTTTCAGTGAATTTCTATGGTTTTTTAAATGCTAATTTCTAACTATAACGTGCCTGAAACCTATGGTTTTTCCAATGAATTTCAAAGGTTTTTTAAATGAAAATGTGTAAATCTAATATACCTCAATCCTATGTTGTTTTATTTTATATATATATATATATATATATATTTATATATTACCTACTGGCGGTCGCCAGTAGGTAGTTATAGTTAGGACCTATTTTCCATAGGAAATCCGCAACATTCTATTCCCAATAAGTCTGGCACCGGTTGACGAATCTTCGCAAAATTTTCCTAACTTTTGGCCAGCTCCGGTCCGCTCCTATCCTGAAAGTTTCGTGGTGATTCGTCAAGCGGGGGCTGAGAAAAAAGGGGGGGTCCCAAAACGCGTTTTCCCCATGCAATTTCCCATAGGACCTGTTGAAGCAGCTACAGCCCGAACTGCTGAACGGAATTACACCACATTTGGCAGAAAGGTAGACCTTGGTTCAGAGTCGTGCCTTTTGCTTAAATGGTGTAAATCCGTTCAGTAGTTCCTGAGAAAATCAAAAGTAAAATCACATATATATCTGGGCGGAGCCTAACCACACATCTCATCGTGAGATCTGATTGGCTGTCAGCACTTCAGCCAAGAAGTGTTGGCAGCCATCTTGGGACCAATATACATCATAGCACCTCATTAAAAAGCATTGCAGTTAATAGAAGGTTTTAAGACTTTAGTTACATTATAAACCATTTGCTGATGGTACCATACTCATTTTAGGAATTGTGGTATGTTCTAAGGTGATTTTACCATGTGAAAAAGCCTTCTGCTGGGATATCATGAATCATGTTTGAGAGAAAACTATTTTCACATGCTTTTCCCACAGAGGTTTGAAAGGTGATCTATAAGCTAAACTGAGAGCATATTTTCTGTAAATTCACATTATCTTTCTTAGTCATGTGAGAATGAAGTCTGACATTCTCAGTAAAACATGTACATCCAACAAGGGCAGAGACTGTCAGTTGATTCCTTTGTGTTCTACTGCAGCTTCCCAGAGTGTTCCAAAGAACAACTAGAGCGCTAACACTCCTACTTATGATAAACGTGTGGCACACTTGAAGCCATCTTGATTGGAATAAAGTGGTAACTCTTAAAACATTTAATTTAAAAAGGAACAAAATGAGGGGGTTCATTTTGCCATAGAATGTATGATTAGTGCTGCAGAAAGAAAAATTAGGGCACATTTTGAGTGACTTCTCAAATCCTCTTCTATTTCATTTAAGAATTCTGACATGCAGACTGAAACATGCACTTTCAATACCAGCAGCAGACTTCCCTGGTGAGCAGTAGCTTTGCTACAGTGATCTAATGAGCAACTAGAGTGCTAACATTCTGAATTTATGGCAAATGTGTGACACATCTGAATGCCTTCTTCATTGAATCAAAGTAAAAAACTGACAGTATGCCTACTGAGGAGACTGTAGTAAATGAGGAAATTAGGAAACTTCATAACAAGTCTCCCAAGATGGCCACCAGAGACAAAAGAGCCCAAATGTAGCACAAATATCACTGAGATGTAGCCCAAGTATAGCCCAATGACAGAAATCCCAGAGTGTTTTAAAGAACAACTAGAGCGCTAACAGTCTTACTTATGACAAAAAGAGGCACACCTGAAGCCATCTTGATTGGAATAAAGTGGTAACACTTAAAACATTTAATTTGCAAAGGAACAAAATGAGGGGGTTCATTTTGACATAGAAATTAGGATTAGGGCTGCAGAAAGAAAAATTAGGGCACATTTTGACTTCTCAAATCCTCTTCTTTTTCATGAAAAAGTTCTGACATGCAGACTGAAACATGCACTTTGAATACCAGCAGCAGACTTCCCTGGTGAGCAGTAGCTTTACTACAGTGATCTAATGAGGAACTAGAGTGCTACCATTCAGAATTCATGGCAAATGTGTCACATCTGAATGCCTTCTTGATGGAACCAAAGTAAACAAGCATTGAAAATGCAATAGGTCTCGCCCTCGTTTAAGTTAAAGCAATTCTGTTTGTAATTAGGTGGCTTTTTAGCTTTGCTTTTATTAGTGTTTTTCAAAATTTCATGTACATAACATGCATATATGTATATGTATGCATGCATTTATATTTGTATTTATATAGATATGCAGATTATATATATGTTTACATATGTATGTATATATATACACATACATATATATAAATGCATATGCATATATGCGCATATGTGTGCGTGTAGAGAGAGGTAGAGAGATGTAGAGAGGTAGAGGTGTAGAGGTAGAGACGTAGAGGTAGAGAGGTAGAGAGTAGTAGAGAGAGAGGTAGAGAGAAGTAGAGAGGTAGAGAGTAGAGGATGAGTAATAGAGAGTAGAGAGTAGAGAGTAGTAGAGAGTAGTAGAGAGAGTAGCAGAGAGTGAGTAGGAGGGAGTAGTAGAGTGAGTAGTAGAGAGTGAGTAGTAGAGAGTAGTAGAGAGTGAGAAGTAGAGAGTAGTAGAGAGTAGTAAAGAGTGAGTAGTAGAGTGAATAGTAGAGAGTAGTAGAGAGTGAGTAGTAGAGAGTAGTAGAGAGTGAGTATTAGAGAGTGAGTAGTAGAGAGTAGTAGAGAGTGAGTAGTGGAGACTGAGTAGCAGAGAGAGAGTAGTAGAGAATGAGTAGTAGAGAATGAGTAGTAGAGTGAGTAGTAGAGTGAGTAGTAGAGAGTAGTAGAGCGTGAGTAGTAGAGAGTAGTAGAGAGTAGTAGAGAGAGAGTAGTAGAGAGTGAGTAGGAGAGAGTAGTAGAGAGTGAGTAGTAGAGAGTGAGTAGTAGAGAGAAAGTAGTAGAGAGTGAGTAGTAGAGAGTAGTAGAGAGTGAGTAGTAGAGAATAGTACAGAGTGAGTAGTAGAGACTGATTAGTAGAGAGTAGTGGAGTAGTAGAGAGTGAGTAGTAGATAGTAGTGGAGAGTGAGTAGTAGAGTGAGTAGTAAGGAGTAGTAGAGAGTGAGTAGTAGAGTGAGTAGTAGAGAGCAAGTAGTAGAGAGTCTGTAGTAGAGAGAGAGTAGTAGAGAGTAGTAGAGAGTGAGTAGTAGAGAGTGAGTAGTAGAGAGAGTAGTAGAGAGTAGTAGAGTAGTAGAGAGTTAGTAGTAGAGAGTAGTAGAGAGTGAGTATTAGAGAGTGAGTAGTAGAGAGTAGTAGAGAGTGAGTAGTGGAGACTGAGTAGCAGAGAGAGAGTAGTAGAGAATGAGTAGTAGAGAATGAGTAGTAGAGTGAGTAGTAGAGAGAGAGTAGTAGAGAGTGAGTAGTAGAGAGTAGTAGAGAGTGAGTAGTAGAGAGTAGTAGAGAGTAGCAGAGAGAGAGTGGTAGAGAGTAGTAGAGATTGAGTAGTAGAGAATGAGTAGTAGAGAGAGTAGTAGAGAGTGAGTAGTAGAGAGTAGTAGAGAGTGAGTAGTAGAGAGTAGTACAGAGTGAGTAGTAGAGAGTGATTAGTAGAGAGTAGTGGAGTAGTAGAGAGTGAGTGGTAGAGAGTAGTAGAGAGTGAGTAGTAGAGTGAGTAGTAGGGAGTATTAGAGAGTGAGTAGTAGAGTGAGTAGTAGAGAGCAAGTAGTAGAGAGTGTGTAGTAGAGAGAGAGTAGTAGAAAGTGAGTAGTAGAGAGTGAGTAGTAGAGAGAGAAGTAGAGAGTAGTAGAGTAGTAGAGAGTGGTAACTCTTAAAACATTTAATTTAAAAGGAACACAATGAGGAGGTTCATTTTGCCATAGAAATTATGAGTATTGCGGGAAAAAGAAAATTGGGGCACATTCTGAGTGACTTCTCAAATCCTCTTCTATTTCATTAAAAAATTCTGACATGCAGACTGAAACCTGCACTTTCAATACCAGCAGCAGACTTTCCTGGTGAGCAGTAGCTTTACTACAGTGATCTAATAAGCAACTAGAGTGCTAACATTCCGAATTTATGGCAAATGTGTGACACATCTGAATGCCTTCTTGATGGAATGAAAGTAAACAAGCATTGAAAATGCAATAGGTCTCGCCCTCGTTTAAGTTAAAGCAATTCTGTTTGTAATTAGGTGGCTTTTTAGCTTTGCTTGTATTAGAGTTTTTCAAACTTTCATGTACATGCCATGCATATGTATGCATATGTATATGTATGTTTGCATGCATTTATATTTATATAGCTATGCAGATTATATTTATATGTTTATATATGTATATATATATATATATATATACACATACATCTATATAACTTCATATGCATATATATGCATATATATATATGTGCATATGTGTGCATGTACAGAGAGGTAGAGAGGTAGAGGTGTATAGGTAGAGCTGTAGAGGTAGAGAGGTAGAGGTAGAGAGTAGTAGAGAGAAGAGAGCGAGTAATAGAGAGTAGTAGAGTGAGTAGTAGAGAGTAGTAGAGAGTGAGTAGTAGAGAGTAGTACAGAGTGAGTAGCAGAGAGAGAGTATTAGAGAGTAGTAGAGAGTGAGTAGCAGAGTAAGTAGTAGAGAGTAGTAGAGAGAGAGTAGTAGAGGGTGAGTAGTAGAGAGTAGTAGAGAGTGAGTACTAGAGAGTAGTAGAGAGAGAGTAGTAAAGAGTGAGTATTAGAGAGTAGTAGAGAGTGAGTAGTAGAGAGTGAGTAGTAGAGAGAGAGTAGTAGAGAGTAGTAGAGTAGTAGAGAGTGAGTAGTAGAGAGTAGTGGAGTAGTAGAGAGTGAGTAGTAGAGAGTAGTAGAGTAGTAGAGAGTGAGTAGTAGAGTGAGTACTAGAGAGTAGTAGAGAGCGAGAAGCAGAGAGCAAGTAGTAGAGAGTGTGTAGTAGAGAGTGAGTTGTAGAGAGTAGTAGAGAATGAGTAGTAGAGAGTGAGTAGTAGAGTGAGTAGTAGAGAGTAGTTGAGAGCAGGTAGTAGAGAATGAGTAGTGGAGAGTGAGCAGTTGAGAGTAGTAGAGAGTGAGTAGTACAGAGTGAGTAGTACAGAGTGAGTAGTAGAGAGTAGTAGAGAGTGAGTAGTAGAGAGTAGTAGAGTGAGTAGTAGAGAGTGAGTAGTAGAGAGAGAGTAGTAGAGAGTGAGTAGTAGAGTAGTAGAGAGTGAGTGGTAGAGAGTAGGAGAGAGTAGTAGAGTGACTAGTAGAGAATAGTAGAGAGTGAGTAAAAGAGCGAGTAGTAGAGAGTGAGCAGTAGAGAGTGAGTAGTAGAGAGTGAGTAGCAGAGAGAGTAGTAGAGAGTGAGTAGTAGAGAGTGAGTAGTGGAGAGTGAGTAGTAGAGAGCAAGTAGTAGAGAAAGAGTAGTAGAGAGTGAGTAGTAGAGAGTAGTAGAGTGACTAGTAGAGAGTGAGTAGTAGAGAGCAGTAGAGAGAGAGTAGTAGAGAGTGAGTAGTAGAGAGAGAGTAGTAGAGTAGTAGAGAGTGAGTGGTAGAGAGCAGCAGAGAGTAGTAAAGTGAGTAGTAGAGAGTGAGTAGTATAGAGTGAATAGTAGAGAGTAGTAGTAGAGAGTAGGAGAGAGAGAGAGTAGTAGAGAGTGTAGTATAGAGTGAGTAGTAGAGAGTAGTAGCGAGTGAGTAGTAGAGAGTAGTAGAGAGTGAGTAGTAGAGTAGTAGAGCATGAGTGGTAGAGAGTAGTAGAAAGTAGTAGAGTGAGTAGTAGAGAGTGAGTAGTAGAGAGTGAATAGTAGAGAGTAGTAGAGAGTGCGTAGTAGAGAGAGTAGTAGTAGACAGTGAGTAGTAGAGAGTAGTAGAGCATGAGTAGTAGAGAGTAGTAGCGAGTGAGTAGTAAAGAGTGAGTAGTAGAGTAGTAGAGAGTGAGTAGTTGAGAGTGAGTAGTAGAGAGTGAGTTGTAGAGAGTAGTAGAGAGTGAGTAGTAGAGAGAGAGTAGTAGAGAGTCAGTAGTAGAGTAGTAGAGAGTAGTCAGTCAGTGTCAGTCAGTGTCAGTCAATCAGTGTCAGTCAGTCAGTGTCAGTCAATTAGTGTCAGTCAGTGTCAATCAGTGTCAGTCAGTGTCAGTCAGTCAGTCAGTGTCAGTCAGTCAGTGTCAGTCAATCAGTGTCAGTCAGTGTCAGTGTCAGTCAATCTGTGTCAGTCAGTGTCAATCAGTCAGTGTCAGTCAGTCAGTGTCAGTCAGTCAGTGTCAGCTAGAGCAGCTCTGCTGACTTGGTTCTCTGGCTCTAAAGCAGCTCTGCTGACCTGGTCCTCTCTCTCTAAAGCCGCTCTGCTGACCTGGTGTCTCTGGCTCTATAGCAGGTCTGCTGACCTGGTTCTCTGGCTCTAGAGCAGCTCTGCTGACCTAGTTCTTATGCTACAGAGCAGCTCTGCTGATCTAGTTCTCTGGCTCTACAACAGCTCTGCTGACCTGGTTCTCTGGCTCTAAAGCAGCTCCGCTGACCCAGTTCTATGGCTCGGAAGCAGTTCTGCTGACATGGTTCTCTGGCTCTAGAGCAGCTCTGCTGACCTGGTTCTCTCCCTCTAAAGCAGCTCTACTGACCTGGTTTCTCTGGCTCTGCAGCAGCTCTGCAGACCTTGTTCTCTGGCTCTAGAGCAGCTCTGTTGACCTGGTTCTTAGGCTCTAGAGCAGCTCTACTGACCTGGTTCTCTGGCTCTAAAGCAGCTCCGCTGACCTGGTTCTATGGCTCTAAAGCAGCTCTGCTGATTTCTTTCTCTGGCTCTAGAGTAGCTCTGCTGACCTGGTACTCTGGCTCTAAAGCAGCTCTGCTAACCTGGTTCTCTGGCTCTAAAGCTGCTCTGCTGGCCTGGTTCTCTGGCTCTAAAGCAGCTCTGCTGACCTGGTTCTCTCCCACTCAAAGCAGCTCTGCTGACCTGGTTTCTCTGGCTCTACAGCAGCTCTGCTGACCTGGTTCTCTGGCTCTACAGCAGCTCTGCTGACATGGTTTTCTGCACTCACGATGCACGCACCCAAATTCGCGAAAATATATTTAAAAATAATATAAGTTTATTATAAGTACAAATATATTATTTTGATGAATATCTTGCATTAATATGTATATTAAAGACACATACATATCATTTTGGAACATACATTTTTTTTTGCGGGAGTCGCGCACCCAGCGCGCCCCAGCACGTATATGATGTCACGCAGGACCCACAACCACACAAACATCTCGTACCGTAATGCGCATGTGTCACGAATGCACGGGAGCAGGAGTCGCAGACTGCTCGCATACCAATTGCGCATATCACGTGATATTAAATGTATATGATGTAACTGAAAAACACGCAGCCGTCACACACCATACGCAGATCCTTCATGACTTTTCTAAAATGGCGGCTAGAATGCGCGCACCCACCGTGATGTGTACACTTTGAGTGCGTGACTCCGTAAAAAATTGGATTTTTTTTTTAAAGAAAATAATATAAATATATTAAAATAAAAAATGAAAACAAGAAAATTAATCAATATTTCAGTTTTAATAAAAAAACATTTTTTTTGCAATTTTCAGAAAAATATATAATGTTGTTTAATGAATACAATATTTATAAATAAACAGTTAAAAAACGGTAGAAAATCAATACAAAAAATAGATATAACTACTATCACACTGAAAAGTTAGCATTTAAAAAACCTTTGAAATTCACTGAAAAAAAAACATAGGTTTCAGAGACGTTATAGTTAGAAATTAGCATTTAAAAAACCTTAGAAATTCACAGAAAGAACCATAGGTTTCAGGGGTGTTATAGTTAGCTGGCCATTTCACTCATACAAAACCATAGAAATTCCTCCGTTATAGTTAGTTCTGCTAACTATAACTCACGCGCCCGCAGTGCACTGCTGATGATGTCACATATTGCATCATTCATGACATGGTCAGTGACATCACTGATGACATCACTGATGACATCTCAAATGACATCACTGATGACATCATCCACTTGACAATCTGATACACCTCATCATACACTAGTATAGCCTTTCATCACTCACTGTAAAATACAGAGTTCATATTTGAAACAATTGAAACACCAATACCAGTTACTACATACCCACTCACTGATTCCTAAGTCTACACACACAACTACCCATTCAACAACAGAATCATCTATACATGCAGTCATTAATTAATAGAACACTATCAAATGCACCTATACACATATATAGACATTGACACATCAGCAGTCATCTTAGTCAGTTATGCAGTCATCCTACACACTCATGAAAAAAATGTATCGCACTTAAATTTACTCACTTACACAATTATCCAACAACACCTCATTTATTCAAACACATAGTAACTCATTGTTAATATGTTAAAAAAGCACCATTACAATTATACACTCATTCATATAGTTACTCTCACAATCACTAACTCTTACACATACTTATTTATATACACCAACTCTCACATACAATGCCTTTTATTTTTTTACTTTGTTGAAGATGTACAACCAAAACATATATTCGCTCACCAACACACAAATAAATACACTCAGTTACCCAAACAACTGTTTCCACATGCACTCTTAAACCCATACACCTAGTCAATCAACCATTCACACATCTATGCATAGAGTTACACACACATCATCCAACCACACACAAACTCAGTGTCCCATACAAATACTCACCCAACTAATCAATAACTAATATACACACTCATGTAGTTAGTGACCAACTGATGCAGCATGTTATACAACAACAGAGTGCTGCACACATTCACATAGTTTAGTTACTAATCCATGTATTAAGTTAGACACTTTAAATTACTCACTTAAAAAGACAGTCAGACAGCTACTAAATCCTCCATCCAGACAGTTATATATCCACTCAATCTTCAAAACAGATTGGTATATATATAATACATATTTACATTTCAAACTAAACCACATTCAGTGGATGATGTCATCAGTGATGTCATCAGTGATGTCATTTGAGATGTCATCAGTGATGTCATCAGTGATGTCACTGACCATGTCATGAATGATGCAATATGTGACATCATCAGCTGTGCATTGCGGGCGCGTGAGTTATAGTTAGCAGAACTAACTATAACGGAGGAATTTCTATGGTTTTGTAGGAGTGAAATGGGCAGCTAACTATAACACCCCTGAAACCTATGGTTTTTTCTTTGAATATATATATATACATTTAAAAAAATTGTGGATAATTTTTCGTTAGGAAAACTATATTCATTCTTTTAAAAAAAAATATTATACAGAAGTCACACACCCTTGGCGCAAACTACACGATGGCTGCGCGCATTCCGGTATCCATTTTGAAAAGTCGCACTGGGGTCGCGACTTCGGCGTAATTTGTAAAGTATGAAATCTCTTTAAATTAATTATAAATAAACGTTTTCCTTTAAGTGTTTGTCTAAATTTATTAATAAAAGTTTTTTTAAAGTATTATTTTCAATATAATTTCGACTAAAAATTATTCGATTATTATTGGATTCGGAGGTTAGGAGGGATAGCCATTTGCTCGATCTGTTTTGCAACATTTTTTGGTCTAGTCAGGTGGACACCCTCCTCCGGGTGAGGTACGGCTTGAGGATTTTATTCAAAAGGTGAGGAATCAACAGGCAGAAGTATCCATCAGAAGAGCAAGTTACTTACCTTCGGTAACGCTTTTTCTGGTGGATACAGTATCTGCCTGTGGATTCCTCACTGTCCTACCCACCTCCCCGTTGTCCACCTGTTTCTACCAAAAAGATGCTTTTATTGTTTGGTATGAATGTTTTTAATATGTCTTAATCATGCTTATGTTTAAATAGTGAGAAATGCTTGATCTGTTGCTATTTCTTTATGCCTTTATTGGTTATGCATTTGTATATATATATATATTTAGTGTACTATGTATACATGTGAAAATGTGTCAGTCCACCTTTTAACCTCGGTGGCACAGAAAAAAATGGGTGGAACTGATGTCAGCACGCCGATGACGTCCTCTTATGGCTCACATGACGTCATACGGTATCGCGAGCGGAGCCGTGCTATTATGACATCGTCGTCGACGTGGGAGAGCTAGGAAAGAATTTCTGCGGAATGCTGGCACAGGGGATATTCACCTAAGTGTTCAGGCTAGTCCTTTGGGAGCAACTGTTTATGTTGACACTCCAGAAACCGAAACCAGTGATCTGAGGGCAGAGCCCTGCAGATGGCACACGAGGTGGGGAGCCCAGTCATGTGCACCGGCGGGGCAGTGAAGTGACAAGCATCACTACCCACAGAAAAGGTAACGAGGGCACTGAATAACACAGGATCTTCGCTTTGTATCTGGCAGGAACAACGAGGTTAAAATTCCCTGGTTCCAAAATGTAGAATTAGTGCTACAACGGTCTTGAAGAGGACCTGTGATGGATGCCGTTTCTGCCTTCCGTACACTGGAGGCGGCACATGGGTAACACGGTACGTTCATACTGCAGTGGAACGCACACTCGTTGACCTCTCATGGCACTGCTCCAGACTTCGGGGACAACGCTCTCCATTAGCTGTGTCTTCTGATGACGTGTCGCGCCAGCCCCGTCCAACAGCAGAACCCCTTTAGATCCAAACAGACTCTTCCACTCACTCACTGGAAGTGAAACCAGGCCACGCGGACACTTTCACAATACAACAGCCGGGACAGCACTTTTCGGTAAAAAAACCACATTCCTTCCTCCTAATTTATCAAATAAACGACTCACTGAAGAACAGGGGCCAGCTTCGATCGGTAAACAGCTGTTACAATTACTTTTTTACTTTGTGATACCATTACAACGCATGCATTACCACGCATGTGTTGTACATCGCAAAGTCATTACTACGCATTTTTTTAGATCGCTTGGTCATTTACCACGCATGCCTTTACAACAATTTAAAGGTAAGTATGGTAAATGACCATGAGTTCTAAAAAAATGTAGACGATCCACGTCGTTGTAAGGAAACAGAGGCTGTTCTGTTTCCTCACAACGATGTGCACCGCCCCTCAGAGATGACATGAAGCAGGAACCATGAGGAGAGGGAACCATGAGGAGTGAAAGGTAAGGGGGATTGGGCACAGGGTGGTGGTTACTTTTCTAGGGTTTAGGGTAGTGCAGTGGTGTTTGGGTAGTGTAGGGGGTCATGCTGAGGGTAGTGTTTTAGGGTTTAAGGTAGTGCAGTGGTGTTTCTGTAGTGTAGGGGGTCGTGCTTGGGGTAGATGTAGGGTTTATGGTAGTGCAGTGGTGTTTGTGTAGTGTATGGGGTCGTGCTGGGGTAGTGTTTTAGGGTTTAGGGCAGTGCAGTGGTGTTTGGGTAGTGTAGGGGATCATGCTGGGGGTAGTGTTTTAGGGTTTAGGGTAGTGCAGTGGTGTTTGGGTAGTGTAGGGGTCGTGCTGGGGATAGGGTTTTAGGGTTTAAGGTAGTGCAGTGGTGTTTGGGTAGTGTAGGGGGTTGGGCTGGGGGTAGTGTTGTAGGTTATAGGGCAGTGCATTGGTGTTTGTGTAGTGTAGGGGGTCGTGCTGGGGGTACTGTTTTAGGGTTTAGGGCGGAGCAGTGGTGTTGGTGTAGTGTAGGGGGTCATGCTAGGGGTAGTGTTTTAGGGTTTAGGATAGTGCAGTGGTGTTTGGGTTGTGTAGGGGGTCATGCTGAGGGTAGATTTAGGGTTTAGGGTAGTGCAGAGGTGTTTGGGTAGTGTAGGGGGTCGTGCTGGGGTAGATTTAGGGTTTAGGGTAGTGCAGTGGTGTTTGGGTAGTGTAGGGGGTTGTGCTGGGGGTAGTGGTTTAGGGGTTAGAGTAGTGCAGTGGTGTTTGGGAAGTGTAGGGGGTACAGCTGGGGTAGTGTTTTAGGGTTTAGAGCAGTGTAATGGTGTTTGGGTAGTGTAGGGGTTACTGCTGGGGGTAGTATTTTAGGGTTTAGGGTATTGAAGTGGTGTTTGGGTAGGTTAGGGTGTTGTGCTAGGGGTAGTGTTTTAGCGTTTAGTGTAGTGCAGTGGTGATTGTGTAGTGTAGAGGGTAGTGTTTTAGGGTTTAGGGTAGTGCAGTGGTGTTTGTGTAGTGTAGGGGGTCGTGCTGGGGGTAGTGTTTTAGGGCCCGATTCACAGAACTAACTTAAGACAAAATCCTAAACTTACTACCATTTTGGTATTCACAGAAGGCACTTACTCATTTTGGTATTCACAGAAGGCACTTACTCATTTCGGTATTCACAGAAGTTAGGAGTCCTAACTTTAGGACTCCTAAATGCCTTCTGTGAATACCGAAAGTCTTAAAGTTAGGATTTTTCGCAGTTTAGTAGTAGTATAGTTAGGACTCCTAAACTTAGGACTCCTAAATGCCTTCTGTGAATACCGAAATTCTTAAAATTAGGATTTTTCTCAACCCTAAATCTCCCCTCAGCACGACCCCCTAGACTACAAAAACACCACTGCAATACCCTAAACCCTAAAACACTACCCCCAGCATGACCCCCTACACTACACAAACACAGCTGCACTACCCTAATCCCTAAATCTACCCCAAGCATGACCTCCTACACTATTCAAACATCACTGCACTACCCTAAACCCTAAAACACTACCACCAGCATGACCCCCTACACTACACAAACACAGCTGCACTACCCTAAACCCTGAAACACCAGCCCCAGCACGTCCCCCTACACTGCCCGAACACCACTGCACTGCTCTAAACCCTGAAACACCAGCCCCAGCACGAACCCCTACACTGCCCGAACACCACTGCACTGCCCTAAACCCCGAAACACCACCCCAGCAAGACCCCCTACACTGCCCGAACACCACTGCCCTAAACCCTGAAACACCACCCCCAGCAAGACACCTACACTGCCCGACCACCACTGCCCTAAACCTTGAAACACCACCGCCAGCAAGACCCCCTACACTGCCCGAACACCACTGCACTGCCTTAAACCCTGAAACTCCAAACCCTGAAACACCACCCCCTGCACGACCCCCTACACTGCCCGAGCACCACTGCACTGCCCTAAACCCTGAAACACCACCTCCAGCAAGACCCCCTACACTGTCTTAAGTTAGTTCTGTGAATCGGGCCCTTAGGGTTTAGGGTAGTGCAGCTGTGTTTGTGTAGTGTAGGGGGTCGTGTTTTAGGGTTTAGGGTAGTGCAGTGGTCTATGAGTAGTGTAGGGGGTCGTGCTGGGGGAAGTGTTTTAGGGTTCAGGGTAGTGCAGTGGTGTTTGGGTAGTGCAGGGGGTAGGGCTGAGAGTAGTGTTTTAGGGTTTAGGGCAGAGCAGTGGTGTTTGGGTAGTGTAGGGTTTCGTGCTGGGAGTAGAATTTTAGGGTTTAGGGTTTAGGGCAGTGCAGTGGTGTTCGGGTAGTGTAGGGGGTCATGCTGGTGTAGTGTTTTACGGTTTAGGGCAGTGCAGTGGTGATCGGCAGTGTAGCGGGTTGTGCAGGGGGTGGTATTTTAGGGTTTAGGGCAGTGCAGTGGTGTTCGGGCAGTGTAGGAGGTCGTGCTGGGGTGATGTTTTAGGGTTTAGGGCAGTGCAGTGGTGTTCGGGCAGTGTAGGGGGTCATACTGGGGTAGTGTTTTACAGTTTAGGGCAGTGCAGTGGCGATTGGGCAGTGTAGGGGGTCATGCTGGGTTGGTGTTTTAGGGTTTAGGGCAGTGCAGTGGTGATCGGCAGTGTAGCGGGTTGTGCAGGGGGTGGTGTTTTAGGGTTTAGGGCAGTGCAGTGGTGTTCGGGCAGTGTAGGAGGTCGTGCTGGGGTGATGTTTTAGGGTTTAGGGCAGTGCAGTGGTGTTCGGGTAGTGTAGGGGGTCATGCTGGTGTAGTGTTTTACGGTTTAGGGCAGTGCAGTGGTGATCGGCAGTGTAGCGGGTTGTGCAGGGGGTGGTGTTTTAGGGTTTAGGGCAGTGCAGTGGTGTTCGGGCAGTGTAGGAGGTCGTGCTGGGGTGATGTTTTAGGGTTTAGGGCAGTGCAGTGGTGTTCGGGCAGTGTAGGGGGTCATACTGGGGTAGTGTTTTACAGTTTAGGGCAGTGCAGTGGCGATTGGGCAGTGTAGGGGGTCATGCTGGGGGTGGTGTTTTAGGGTTTAGGGCAGTGCAGTGGTGATCGGCAGTGTAGCGGGTTGTGCAGGTGGTGGTGTTTTAGGGTTTAGGGCAGTGCAGTGGTGTTCGGGCAGTGTAGGAGGTCGTGCTGGGGTGATGTTTTAGGGTTTAGGGCAGTGCAGTGGTGTTCGGGCAGTGTAGGGGGTCGTGCTGGGGGTAGTGTTTTAGGGTTTAGGGCAGTGCAGTGGTGTTCGGGCAGTGTGGGGGGTCGTGCTGGGGTGGTATTTTAGGGTTTAGGGCAGTGCAGTGGTGTTTGTGTAGTGTAGGGGGTTGTCCTGAGGGTGCTCCTTTAGGGTAGTGCAGTGTTGTTCGGGCAGTGTAGGGGGTTGTGCTGGGGGTGGTGTTTCAGGGTTTAGGGCAGCGCAGTGGTGTTCGGGCAGTGGAGGGGGTCGTGAGGGGGTGGTGTTTCAGGGTTTAGGGCAGTGCAGTGGTGTTCGGGCAGTGTAGGGGTCATGCAGGGGGTGGTGTTTCAGGGTTTAGGGCAGAGAAGTGGTGTTTGGGCAGTGTCGGAGGTCGTGCAGGGGGGTGGTGTTTCAGTTTTTAGGGCAGTGAAGTGGTGTTCGGGCAGAGTAGGGGGTCGTGCAGGGGGGGTGTTTCAGGGTTTAGGGCAGTGCAGTGGTGTTTGGGCAGTTTAGGGGGTCATGTTGGGGCTGGTGTTTCAGGGTTTAGGGCAGTGCAGTGGTTTTCGGGCAGTGTAGGGGGTCGTGCTGGGGGTAGAGTTGCAGGGTTTAGGGCAGTGCAGTGGTGTTCGGTCAGTGTATGGGGTCATGCTGGGAGTGGTGTTTCAAGGTTTAGGGCAGTGCAGTGGTGTTCGGGCAGTGTAGGGGGTCATGCTGGGGTTGGTGTTGCTGGGCTTAGGGAAGTGCAGTGGTGTTCCGGAAGTGTAGGGGGTCATGCTGGGGGTGGTATTTCTGGGTTTAGGGCAGTGCAGTGGTGTTCGGGCAGTGTAGGGGGTTGTGCTGGAGGTGGTGTTTCAGGGTTTAGGGCAGTGCAGTGGTGCTCGGGCAGTGTAGGGGGTCGTGCAGGGGGTGGTGTTTCAGGGTTTGGAGTTTCAGGGTTTAAGGCAGTGCAGTGGTGTTCGGGCAGTGTAGGGGGTCTTGCTGGCGGTGGTGTTTCAAGGTTTAGGGCAGTGGTGGTCGGGCAGTGTAGGTGTCTTGCTGGGGGTGGTGTTTCAGGGTTTAGGGCAGTGGTGTTCGGGCAGTGTAGGGGGTCTTGCTGGGGTGGTGTTTCGGGGTTTAGGGCAGTGCAGTGGTGTTCGGGCAGTGTAGGGGGTCGTGCTGGGGCTGGTGTTTCAGGGTTTAGAGCAGTGCAGTGGTGTTCGGGCAGTGTAGGGGGACGTGCTGGGGCTGGTGTTTCAGGGTTTAGGGTAGTGCAGCTGTGTTTGTGTAGTGTAGGGGGTCATGCTGGTGGTAGTGTTTTAGGGTTTAGGGTAGTGCAGTGATGTTTGAATAGTGTAGGAGGTCATGCTTGGGGTAGATTTAGGGATTAGGGTAGTGCAGCTGTGTTTGTGTAGTGTAGGGGGTCATGCTCGGGTAGTATTTTAGGTTTTAGGGCAGTACAGTGGTGTTTGTGTAGTTTAGGGAGTTGTGCTGGGGGTAGTATTTTAGGGTTTAGGGTAGTACAGTGATGTTTGGGTAGTGTAGGGTGTCGTGGTGTGGACAGTGTTTTAGGGTTTTAGGGTAGTGCAGTGGTGTTTGGGTAGTGTAGGGGGTTGTGCTGGGGTAGTGTAGTGGTGTTGGTGTGGTGTAGTGTAGGGGGTCGTGCTGGGGTAGTGTTTTAGGGTTTAGGGTATTGCAGTGGTGTTTTTGTAGTCTAGGGGGTCGTGCTGAGGGGAGATTTAGGGTTTAGGGTAGTGCAGTGTTGTTTGGGTAGTGTAGGGGGTCCGGCTGGGGGTAGATTTAGGGTTTAGGGTACTGCAGTGGTGCAATGGTGTTTGGGTAGTGTAGGGGATCATGCTGGGGATAGAATTAGGGTTTAGGGCAGTGCAGTGGTGTTTGGGTTGTGTAGGGAGTCATGCTGGGGGAGTGTTTTTGGTTTTAGGGTAGTGCAGTGGTGTTTGGGTAGTGAAAGGGGTCAGTCTGGGATTAGTGTTTTAGGGTTTAGGCTAGTGCAGTGGTGTTTGGGTAGTGCAGGGGGTCGTGCTGGGGGTAGTGGTTTAGGGTTTAGAGTAGTGTAATGGTGTTTGGGTCGTGTAGGGGGTACTGCTGAGGGTAGTGTTTTAGGGTTTAGGGTAGTGCAGTGGTGTTTGGGTAGTATAGGGGGTACTGCTGGGGGTAGTGTTTTAGGGTTTAGGGTATTGAAGTGGTGTGTGGGTAGGTTAGGGTGTCGTGCTAGGGGTAGTGTTTTAGCGTTTAGGGTAGTGCAGTGGTGTTTGTGTAGTATAGGAGTAGTGTTTTAGGGTTTAGGGTAGTGCAGTGGTGTTTGTGTAGTGTAGGGGGTCATGCTGGGGGTAATGTTTTAGGGTTTAGGGTAGTGCAGCGGTCTTTGGGTAGTGTAGGGGGTTGTGCGGGGGGTAGTGTTTTAGGGTTTAGGGTAGTGCAGTGGTCTTTGGGTAGTGTGGGGGGTTTTGCTGGGGGTTAGTGTTTATTGGGTTTAGGGTACTGCAGTGGTGTTTGGGTAGTTTAGGGGTCGTGCTGGGGGTAGTGTTTTAGGGTTTAGGGTAGTGCAGTGGTGTTTGTGTAGTATGGGGGTAGTGTTTTAGGGTTTAGGGTTCTGCAGTGTTGTTTGTGTAGTGTAGGGGGTTGTGCTGGGGGTAGTGTTTTAGGGTTTAGGGTAGTGTAGCAGTGATTTTGAAGTGTATAGGGTCATGTTTTAGGGTTTAGGGTAGTGCAGTGGTCTTTGGGTAGTGTAGGGGGTCGTGCAGGGGGGTAGTGTTTTAGGTTAGTTCAGTGGTCTTTGGGTAGTGTGGGGGTTGTGCTGGGGGTTAGTGTTTATTGGGTTTAGGGTACTGCAGTGGTGTTTGGGTAGTGTAGGGGGTCGTGCTAGTGGTGGTGTTTAGTGTTTAGGGTAGTGAAGTGGTGTTTGTGTAGTGTAGTGGGTCGTGCTGGGGGGAGATTTAGGGTTTAGGGCAGTGCAGTGGTATTCAGGCAGTGTAGGGGGTCGTGCTGGGGATGGTGTTTTAGTGTTTAGGGCAGTAAAGTGGTGTTCGGGCACTGCTGGGGGTCGTGCTGGGGGTGGTGTTTTAGGGTTTAGTGCAGTGGTATTAGGGCAGTGTAGGGGGTCGTGCGGAGGGTGATGTTTCAGGGTTTAGGGCAGTGCAGTGGTGTTCGGGCAGTGTCGGGTGTCATGCTGGGGCTGGTGTTTCAGGGTTTAGGGCAGTGCAGTGGTGTTTGGGCAGTGTAGGGGGTCGTGCTGGGGCTGGTGTTTCAGGGTTTAGGACAGTGCAGTGGTGTTTGGGCAGTGTAGGGGGTCGTGCTGGGGCTGGTGTTTCAGGGTTTAGGGCAGTGCAGTGGTGTTCGGGCAGTGCAGGGGTTTGTGCTGGGTCTGGTGTTTCAGGGTTTAGGGCAGTGCAGTGGTGTTCGGGCAGTTCAGGGGTTCTTGCTGGGGCTGGTGTTTCAGGGTTTAGGGCAGTGCAGTGGTTTTCAGGCAGTGCAGGGGTTTGTGCTGGGGCTGGTGTTTCAGGGTTTAGGGCAGTGCAGTGGTGTTCGGGCAGTGCAGGGGGCTGTGCTGGGGCTGGTGTTTCAGGGTTTAAGGCAGTGCAGTGGTGTTCGGGCAGTGCAGGGGGCTGTGCTGGGGCTGGTGTTTCAGAGTTTAGGGCAGAGCAGTGGTGTTCGGGCAGAGTAGGGGGCCATGCTGGGGGTGGTGTTTAGGGTTTAGGTCAGAGCAGTGGTGTTCGGGCAGTGTAGGGGGTCATGCTGGGGGTGGTATTTCAGGGTTTAGAGCAGTGCAGTGGTGTTTGGGTAGGTTAGGGGTACTACTGGGTGTAATGTTTTAGGGATTAGGGTAGTGAAGTGGTATTTGGGTAGTTTAGAGGATCATGCTGGGGGTAGTGTTTTAAGGTTTAGGGTAGTGCAGCGGTGATTGTGTAGTATAGAGGGTCATGTTTTAGGTTTTAGGGTAGTGCAGTGGTCTTTGGGTAGTGTAGGGGGTCGTGCGGGGGGTAGTGTTTTAGGGTTTAGGGTAGTGCAGTGGTCTTTGGGTAGTGTAGGGGGTCGTGCTGGGGGTTAGTGTTTATTGGGTTTAGGGTACTACAGTGGTGTTTGGGTAGTTTAGGGGGTCGTGCTGGGGGTAGTGTTTTAGGGTTTAGGGTAGTGTAGCAGTGATTTTGAAGTGTATAGGGTCATGTTTTAGGGTTTAGGGTAGTGCAGTGGTCTTTGGGTAGTGTAGGGGGTAGTGTTTTAGTGTTTAGGGTAGTGTAGTGGTGTTTGTGTAGTGTAGGGGGTCGTGCTGGGGGTAGTGGTTTAGGGTTTAGGGTAGTGCAGCGGTGATTGTGTAGTGTAGAGGGTCGTGTTTTAGGGTTTAGGGTAGTGCAGTGGTCTTTGGGTAGTGTAGGGGGTCTGCGGGGGGGGTAGTGTTTTAGGGTTTAGGGTAGTGCAGTGGTCTTTGGGTAGTGTAGGGGGTCATGTTGGGGGTTAGTGTTTTTTGGGTTTAGGGTACTGCAGTGGTGTTTGGGTAGTGTAGGGGGTGGTGGTGGTGGTGGTGTTTTAGGGTTTAGGGTAGTGCAGTGGTGTTTGTGTAGTGTAGTGGGTCGTGCTGGGGTAGTGTTTTAGGGTTTAGGGCAGTGCAGTGGTGTTCGGGCACTGTAAGGGGTCGTGCTGGGGGTGGTGTTTTAGTGTTTAGGGCAGTGAACTGGTGTTCAGGCAGTGTAGGGTGTCGTGCTGGGGGTGGTGTTTTAGGATTTAGGGCAGTGCAGTTGTGTTCGGGCAGTGTATGGGGTTGTGCTGGGGGTGGTGTTTTAGGGTTTAGGACAGTGCAGTGGTGTTCGGGCAGTGTAGGGGGTCGTGCTGGGGTTTGTTTATCAGGGTTTAGGGCAGTCTATTAGTGTTAGGGCAGTGTAGGGGTCATGCTGGGGGTGGTGTTTCAGAATTTAGGGCACTGCAGTGGTGTTCGGGCAGTGTAGGGGGTCGTGCTGGTGGTGGTGTTTCAGGATTTATGGCAGTGGTGTTCGGGCAGTGTAGGGGGTCTTGCTGGGGGTGGTGTTTCAGGGTTTAGGGCAGTGCAGTGGTGTTCAGGCAGTGTAGGAGGTCGTGCGGGGGCTGGTGTTTCAGGGTTTAGGGCAGTACAGTGGTGTTCGGGCAGTGTAGTGGGTTGTGCGTGGTGTGGTGTTTCAGGGTTTAGGGCAGTGCAGTGGTGTTTGGGCAGTTTAGGGGGTCGTGCGGGGGTGGTGGTTCAGGTTTTAGCACTGTGCAGTGGTGTTCGGTCGTTGTATGGGGTCGTGCGGGGGTGGTGTTTCAGGGTTTAGGGCAGCGTAGTTTTGTTTGGGCAGTGTAGGGGTTCGTGCTGGGGGTGGTGTTTCAGGGTTTAGGGCAGTGCAGTGGTGTTCAAGCATTGTAGGGGGTCGTGTTGGGGCTGGTGTTTCAGGGTTTTGGGCAGTGCAGTGGTGTTCGGGCAGTGCATGGGTTCGTGCTGGGGCTGGTGTTTCAGGGTTTAGGGCAGTGCAGTGGTGTTCGGGCAGTGCAGGGGTTCGTGCTGGGGCTGGTGTTTCAGGGTTTAGGGCAATGTAGTGGTGTTCGGGCAGTGAAGGGGGCTGTGCTGGGGCTGGTGTTTCAGGGTTTAGGGCAGTGCAGTGGTGTTCGGGCAGTGCAGGGGGCCATGCTGGGGCTGGTGTTTCAGGGTTTAAGGCAGAGCAGTGTTGTTCAGGCAGAGTAGGGGGCCGTGCTAGTGGTGGTGTTTAGGGTTCAGGACAGAGCATTGGTGTTCTGGCAGTGTAGGGGGTCATGCTGGGGGTGGTGTTTCAGGGCAGTGCAGTGGTGTTCAGGCAGTGTATGGGGTCATGCAGGGGTGGTGTTTTAGGTTTTAGGGCAGTGCGGTGGTGCTCGGGCAGTGTAGGGGATCGTGCAGGGTGTGGTGTTTCAGGGTTTAGGGCAGTTCAGTGGTGTTCGGGCAGTGTATGGGGTCTTGCTTGGGGTGATGTTTCAAGGTTTAGGGCAGTGGTGTTCAGGCAGTGTAGGGGGTCTTGCTGGGGGTGGATTTTCAGGGTTTAGGGCAGTGCAGTGGTGTCCGGGCAATGTAGGGGGTCGTGCTGGGGCTTGTGTTTCAGGGTTTAGGGCAGTGCAGTGGTGTTCGGGCAGTGTAGGGGGTTGTGCTGAGGCTGGTGTTTCAGGGTTTAGGACAGTGCAGTGGTGTTCGGGCAGTGCAGGGGGCCGTGCTGTGGCTCGCGTTTCAGGGTTTAAGGCAGAGCAGTGTTGTTCGGGCAGAGTAGGGGGCCGTGCTAGTGGTGGTGGTTAGGGTTCAGGACAGAACATTGGTGTTCTGGCAGTGTAGGGGGTCATGCTGGGGGTGGTGTTTCAGGGCAGTGCAGTGGTGTTCGGGCAGTGTATGGGGTCGTGCAGGGGTGGTGTTTTAGGTTTTAGGGCAGTGCGGTGGTGCTCGGGCAGTGTAGGGGATCGTGCAGGGTGTGGTGTTTCAGGGTTTAGGGCAGTTCAGTGGTGTTCGGGCAGTGTATGGGGTCTTGCTTGGGGTGATGTTTCAAAGTTTAGGGCAGTGGTGTTCAGGCAGTGTAGGGGGTCTTGCTGGGGGTGGTATTTCAGGGTTTAGGGCAGTGCAGTGGTGTTCGGGCAATGTAGGGGGTCGTGCTGGGGCTTGTGTTTCAGGGTTTAGGGCAGTGCAGTGGTGTTCGGGCAGTGTAGGCGGTTGTGCTGAGGCTGGTGTTTCAGGGTTTAGGACAGTGCAGTGGTGTTTTTGTAGTTGTCAGCTCATGCGCTGCATCACTAGGTGAGACCTAAAAAGCATTGCACCAAGATGGCTGCCAACACTTTCTGGATTGAAGTGTTGGCAGCCAATTAGAGCCAAGCGTGTGCTTGTGTAGTTAGGTCCCACCCAGATAGATAAAGATTTTTTTCCTTTAATATTTCGAAAACTACTGAACGGATTTACACCATTTAAAAAAAAAGGTCGCTTTATGAACCAAGCACTACCTTTTTGCCAAATTTGGTGTAATTCCGTTCAGCACTTCGGGCTGTATCAGTGTCTAAAGTTTTCTACGTTAAATAACATGGAGAAAATGTGTTTTGGGACCCCCCTTTTTTCTCTGCCCCCGCTTGGCGAATCACCCCAAAACTTTCAGGATAGGAGCTGACCGGAGCGGGACTACCGTTTTGAAAATTTCGTGAACATTCGTCAACCGGCGCCAAAGTTATTGGGAAAAGAAAAAACTATTTTTGAATAGAAACAAGGTCCTAACTGTAACTACCTACTGGCAACCGGTAATATATACACACACACCCACATGCACACACACACACTCACATCTATGTATATTAAACAAAAGTTCCCAATTGCAAAAACTTCCAAAGAAGCGGGCACAGACTCCAACTTTTACAGTGCCCAAAAATGTGAGTTTATTAAATGTTATTCAATTTTGTCCATGATGCGTTTCGGCCACACCAAATGGCCTTGACCACATGATCGCACTACCACAGTTCCCGTATTCTAAACCTAAATGCCACATGATTCACTACAATGCACGAAAGAATGGCAACTGATGACAGACTTTACTGGTATCTCGTACCAAAAGGAGCAGCGACTTTAGTGCACTCCTACAATAGTTACAAAATATAGAATGCAAAGTTGTAAATTGTTAAAGCTAAGTAAAAGTACTGTATCATAAAGCATTTTGTCTAACAGTTAAATTCATTTTTAACCTTTCAATACACAAGGAGGTAAATACAACACCCAGTGTCTAATCAGGTAAATATTGCACAGCATTATGTATCCGCATTTTTCCAATTATAAACTCAATGTGCATTGTTATTACAGGACACAGTTTTTTTTTATTTTGATCAAATATGTGCAAAAATACCTACTGTACAGTACTATATTTTTCATAATTATAAAGGCTATAGCTAAAACATGTCAATGTAGTAATTAAGGTAACCCTGGGCGGACAACTATGCTACGCTCGCGTAGTTTGCGTATTTTGTGCTACTTCGCGCTACACGAATTGCACATAGCACAGTGCAAAAACACGTAGTGTAGCGTATTTGGCATTTTTTGCTCGCGGTCCTCAATGTCAAGTTGGCGACCGCGAGTGAGCAAAATGACATCCCGGCGAGACTTTTTCCTCGTTCGCGATCTGCAACATCAAGTTGCCGATCGTGAGCGTGGAAAATAAACCTCCCGGTGAGATTCTCAACGGGTGAAGGTCAGGTTTCTCATTGCGAGTGGTCATGTATGCCTGCGACTGCTCCTGATGAGAAACTACCAGTCCGCGTTGAGAAAGCTGCCGCTCAAGTAAAAATCTACTTGAGCAGCAGAAAACAACAGCTCGTAAGGTGCAAGATGCCGTTTTCAATGATTGCACAGTGAGGACAAGCAGTTTGCGTAGTGCTACGTGTATCTCGAGCAGTACGAAGTGCACTTTGCGTAGCTACGCGTAGCGCTACTACGCGAACTACGCCCAGGGTTAAATTAAGGTGCACTGTGCACTGATCATTCGTCATCTTACTTTAATATAACAGCCTTACTGCTCAGTAGAGTACGACTAATTGATTCAGTATAGACATATTGCCAGTCATCTGATTGTTAATTGTAATAAAATAAAGTGCCTAAATAGTGAGGTGCCTGAAAAACTAAACGTGCTTAGTGCTTTACAGTATTGTGGAGAGAAAGGATAACGGTGAAAAGAGTTAACGTGTTGCTTGGTAAAAGATGTATACCTAAATACCAGCTACATCTGAGATATATTATTGTAAAATTGTAAAAATGCCTCACACCATTCAATGCATTACCCTCAATTTAGTAAACAAATCTTAACATCTAACAGCAGCTGTGATGATGGAAAGTCATGTCGGGGACATAATCATGTTTATAAAACATTATGTAGATCATCACTAGTATTGAGGCCATTAGGTGTCATGGTGTCCAGTTCCAAAATAAATTTAGACTCCTGCCGACGTAATAGTCTCTCTCTATTGTCACCTCTCCTTGATGCCTGAACCGCTCCAATGACAACATATTTGATACCTTATGCAAAAGTTGGTCGCACACTGCTCGTCACACCAGCAAGTTGTGGGCTGACGAGCCTTGGATCTGCACCTGCGCGCCAGGAGAGGTACTTGACCTGTTTTTAATTACATTTTGGCAGTCCACACGGCACCCCCTTACACTGACCTGCTCCCTGCTGACGAGAGGCAACTACCTCGAAACACGTGTCCAGGGATGGCTAACGCAACACATACTGTTCTATTTACACATCGTGGTGTACCCGCCGTCGCCACTACATTTCCCACAGTCCTTTGGGGCAACTTGCTGGTGTGACGAGCAGTGTGCGACCTACTTTTGCACAATTTATTACGGCTCCCTTGAGCCAACGGGCTGACGAGCCTTGGATCTGCACCTGCGCGCCAGAAGAGGTACTTGACCTGTTTTTAATTACATTTTGGCAGTCCACACGGCACCCCCTTACACTGACCTGCTCCCTGCTGACGAGAGGCAACTACCTCGAAACACGTGTCCAGGGATGGCTAACGCAACACATACTGTTCTATTTACACATCGTGGCATAGGCGTACCCGCCGTCGCCACTACATTTCCCACAGTCCTTTGGGGCAACTTGCTGGTGTGACGAGCAGTGTGCGACCTACTTTTGCACAATTTATTACGGCTCCCTTGAGCCAACGGGCTGACGAGCCTTGGATCTGCACCTGCGCGCCAGGAGAGGTACTTGACCTGTTTTTAATTACATTTTGGCAGTCCACACGGCACCCCCTTACACTGACCTGCTCCCTGCTGACGAGAGGCAACTACCTCGAAACACGTGTCCAGGGATGGCTAACGCAACACATACTGTTCTATTTACACATCGTGGCATAGGCGTACCCGCCGTCGCCACTACATTTCCCACAGTCCTTTGGGGCAACTTGCTCGTGTGACGAGCAGTGTGCGACCTACTTTTGCACAATTTATTATGGCTCCCTTGAGCCAACGGGCTGACGAGCCTTGGATCTGCACCTGCGCGCCAGGAGAGGTACTTGACCTGTTTTTAATTACATTTTGGCAGTCCACACGGCACCCCCTTACACTGACCTGCTCCCTGCTGACGAGAGGCAACTACCTCGAAACACGTGTCCAGGGATGGCTAACGCAACACATACTGTTCTATTTACACATCGTGGCATAGGCGTACCCGCCGTCGCCACTACATCTCCCACAGTCCTTTGGGGCAACTTGCTGGTGTGACGAGCAGTGTGCGACCTACTTTTGCACAATTTATTACGGCTCCCTTGAGCCAACGGGCTGACGAGCCTTGGATCTGCACCTGCGCGCCAGGAGAGGTACTTGACCTGTTTTTAATTACATTTTGGCAGTCCACACGGCACCCCCTTACACTGACCTGCTCCCTGCTGACGAGAGGCAACTACCTCGAAACACGTGTCCAGGGATGGCTAACGCAACACATACTGTTCTATTTACACATCGTGGCATAGGCGTACCCGCTGTCGCCACTACATTTCCCACAGTCCTTTGGGGCAACTTGCTGGTGTGACGAGCAGTGTGCGACCTACTTTTGCACAATTTATTACGGCTCCCTTGAGCCAACGGGCTGACGAGCCTTGGATCTGCACCTGCGCGCCAGGAGAGGTACTTGACCTGTTTTTAATTACATTTTGGCAGTCCACACGGCACCCCCTTACACTGACCTGCTTCCTGCTGACGAGAGGCAACTACCTCGAAACACGTGTCCAGGGATGGCTAACGCAACACCTACTGTTCTATTTACACATTGTGGCATAGGCGTACCCGCCGTCGCCACTACATTTCCCACAGTCCTTTGGGGCAACTTGCTGGTGTGACGAGCAGTGTGCGACTTACTTTGCACAATTTATTACGGCTCCCTTGAGCCAACGGGCTGACAAGCCTTGGATCTGCACCTGCGCGCCAGGAGAGGTACTTGACCTGTTTTTAATTACATTTTGGCAGTCCACACGGCACCCCCTTACACTGACCTGCTCCCTGCTGACGAGAGGCAACTACCTCGAAACACGTGTCCAGGGATGGCTAACGCAACACATACTGTTCTATTTACACATCGTGGCATAGGCGTACCCGCCGTCGCCACTACATTTCCCACAGTCCTTTGGGGCAACTTGCTGGTGTGACGAGCAGTGTGCGACCTACTTTTGCACAATTTATTACGGCTCCCTTGAGCCAACGGGCTGACGAGCCTTGGATCTGCACCTGCGCGCCAGGAGAGGTACTTGACCTGTTTTTAATTACATTTTGGCAGTCCACACGGCACCCCCTTACACTGACCTGCTCCCTGCTGACGAGAGGCAACTACCTCGAAACACGTGTCCAGGGATGGCTAACGCAACACATACTGTTCTATTTACACATCATGGCATAGGCGTACCCGCCGTCGCCACTACATTTCCCACAGTCCTTTGGGGCAACTTGCTGGTGTGACGAGCAGTGTGCGACCTACTTTTGCACAATTTATTACGGCTCCCTTGAGCCAACGGGCTGACGAGCCTTGGATCTGCACCTGCGCGCCAGGAGAGGTACTTGACCTGTTTTTAATTACATTTTGGCAGTCCACACGGCACCCCCTTACACTGACCTGCTCCCTGCTGACGAGAGGCAACTACCTCGAAACACGTGTCCAGGGATGGCTAACGCAACACATACTGTTCTATTTACACATCGTGGCATAGGCGTACCCGCCGTCGCCACTACATTTCCCACAGTCCTTTGGGGCAACTTGCTGGTGTGACGAGCAGTGTGCAACCTACTTTTGCACAATTTATTACGGCTCCCTTGAGCCAACGGGCTGACGAGCCTTGGATCTGCACCTGCGCGCCAGGAGAGGTACTTGACCTGTTTTTAATTACATTTTGGCAGTCCACACGGCACCCCCTTACACTGACCTGCTCCCTGCTGACGAGAGGCAACTACCTCGAAACACGTGTCCAGGGATGGCTAACGCAACACATACTGTTCTATTTACACATCGTGGCATAGGCGTACCCGCCGTCGCCACTACATTTCCCACAGTCCTTTGGGGCAACTTGCTGGTGTGACGAGCAGTGTGCGACCTACTTTTGCACAATTTATTACGGCTCCCTTGAGCCAACGGGCTGACGAGCCTTGGATCTGCACCTGCGCGCCAGGAGAGGTACTTGACCTGTTTTTAATTACACTTTGGCAGTCCACACGACACCCCCTTACACTGACCTGCTCCCTGCTGACGAGAGGCAACTACCTCGAAACACGTGTCCAGGGATGGCTAACGCAACACATACTGTTCTATTTACACATCGTGGCATAGGCGTACCCGCCGTCGCCACTACATTTCCCACAGTCCTTTGGGGCAACTTGCTGGTGTGACGAGCAGTGTGCGACCTACTTTTGCACAATTTATTACGGCTCCCTTGAGCCAACGGGCTGACGAGCCTTGGATCTGCACCTGCGCGCCAGGAGAGGTACTTGGCCTGTTTTTAATTACATTTTGGCAGTCCACACGGCTCCCCCTTACACTGACCTGCTCCCTGCTGACGAGAGGCAACTACCTCGAAACACGTGTCCAGGGATGGCTAACGCAACACATACTGTTCTATTTACACATCGTGGCATAGGCGTACCCGCCGTCACCACTACATTTCCCACAGTCCTTTGGGGCAACTTGCTGGTGTGACGAGCAGTGTGCGACCTAATTTTGCACAATTTATTACGGCTCCCTTGAGCCAACGGGCTGACGAGCCTTGGATCTGCACCTGCGCGCCAGGAGAGGTACTTGACCTGTTTTTTAATTACATTTTGGCAGTCCACACGGCACCCCCTTACACTGACCTGCTCCCTGCTGACGAGAGGCAACTACCTCGAAACACGTGTCCAGGGATGGCTAACGCAACACATACTGTTCTATTTACACATCGTGGCATAGGCGTACCCGCCGTCGCCACTACATTTCCCACAGTCCTTTGGGGCAACTTGCTGGTGTGACGAGCAGTGTGCGACCTACTTTTGCACAATTTATTACGGCTCCCTTGAGCCAACGGGCTGACGAGCCTTGGATCTGCACCTGCGCGCCAGGAGAGGTACTTGACCTGTTTTTAATTACATTTTGGCAGTCCACACGGCACCCCCTTACACTGACCTGCTCCCTGCTGACGAGAGGCAACTACCTCGAAACACGTGTCCAGGGATGGCTAACGCAACACATACTGTTCTATTTACACATCGTGGCATAGGCGTACCCGCCGTCACCACTACATTTCCCACAGTCCTTTGGGGCAACTTGCTGGTGTGACGAGCAGTGTGCGACCTACTTTTGCACAATTTATTACGGCTCCCTTGAGCCAACGGGCTGACGAGCCTTGGATCTGCACCTGCGCGCCAGGAGAGCTACTTGACCTGTTTTTAATTACATTTTGGCAGTCCACACGGCACCCCCTTACACTGACCTGCTCCCTGCTGACGAGAGGCAACTACCTCGAAACACGTGTCCAGGGATGGCTAACGCAACACATACTGTTCTATTTACACATCGTGGCATAGGCGTACCCGCCGTCGCCACTACATTTCCCACAGTCCTTTGGGGCAACTTGCTGGTGTGACGAGCAGTGTGCGACCTACTTTTGCACAATTTCTTACGGCTCCCTTGAGCCAACGGGCTGACGAGCCTTGGATCTGCACCTGCGCGCCAGGAGAGGTACTTGACCTGTTTTTAATTACATTTTGGCAGTCCACATGGCACCCCCTTACACTGACCTGCTCCCTGCTGACGAGAGGCAACTACCTCGAAACACGTGTCCAGGGATGGCTAACGCAACACATACTGTTCTATTTACACATCGTGGCATAGGCGTACCCGCCGTCGCCACTACATTTCCCACAGTCCTTTGGGGCAACTTGCTGGTGTGACGAGCAGTGTGCGACCTACTTTTGCACAATTTATTACGGCTCCCTTGAGCCAACGGGCTGACGAGCCTTGGATCTGCACCTGCGCGCCAGGAGAGGTACTTGACCTGTTTTTAATTACATTTTG
The DNA here is from genome assembly GCF_964204655.1 of Triturus cristatus. Classification (NCBI taxonomy): domain Eukaryota; kingdom Metazoa; phylum Chordata; class Amphibia; order Caudata; family Salamandridae; genus Triturus; species Triturus cristatus. Next base: position 837,729,372 of record NC_140582.1, on the reverse strand, counting down.
GCAGTCCACACGGCACCCCCTTACACTGTCCTGCTCCGTGCTGACGAGAGGCAACTACCTCGAAACACGTGTCCAGGGATGGCTAACGCAACACATACTGTTCTATTTACACATCGTGGCATAGGCGTACCCGCCGTCGCCACTACATTTCCCACAGTCCTTTGGGGCAACTTGCTGGTGTGACGAGCAGTGTGTGACCTACTTTTGCACAATTTATTACGGCTCCCTTGAACCAACGGGCTGACGAGCCTTGGATCTGCACCTGCGCACCAGGAGAGGTACTTGACCTGTTTTTAATTACATTTTGGCAGTCCACACGGCACCCCCTTACACTGACCTGCTCCCTGCTGACGAGAGGCAACTACGTCGAAACACGTGTCCAGGGATGGCTAACGCAACACATACTGTTCTATTTACACATCGTGGCATAGGCGTACCCGCCGTCGCCACTACATTTCCCACAGTCCTTTGGGGCAACTTGCTGGTGTGACGAGCAGTGTGCGACCTACTTTTGCACAATTTATTACGGCTCCCTTGAGCCAACGGGCTGACGAGCCTTGGATCTGCACCTGCGCGCCAGGAGAGGTACTTGACCTGTTTTTAATTACATTTTGGCAGTCCACACGGCACCCCCTTACACTGACCTTCTCCCTGCTGACGAGAGGCAACTACCTCGAAACACGTGTCCAGGGATGGCTAACGCAACACATACTGTTCTATTTACACATCGTGGCATAGGCGTACCCGCCGTCGCCACTACATTTCCAACAGTCCTTTGGGGCAACTTGCTGGTGTGACGAGCAGTGTGCGACCTACTTTTGCACAATTTATTACGGCTCCCTTGAGCCAACGGGCTGACGAGCCTTGGATCTGCACCTGCGCACCAGGAGAGGTACTTGACCTGTTTTTAATTACATTTTGGCAGTCCACACGGCACCCCCTTACACTGACCTGCTCCCTGCTGACGAGAGGCAACTACCTCGAAACACGTGTCCAGGGATGGCTAACGCAACACATACTGTTCTATTTACACATCGTGGCATAGGCGTACCCGCCTTCACCACTACATTTCCCACAGTCCTTTGGGGCAACTTGCTGGTGTGACGAGCAGTGTGCGACCTACTTTTGCACAACATATTTGATACCGCTAAGGTTGTTTTCATGTGTATCTTTGAAGTTGCAAGCCACTTGGTAAGATGGATATGAATTAACAATAGCTCTCAAGTGCTGTAAAATCCTCACGTGCACCTGCAGCTTAGTGCTACCCACATTATGTAGTCCGCAGGTGCACTCGAGGACATACACTGTAAATTCGGTTCTACAATTGTAGAATCCTTTTAGTTCAATAGATTTAGAACTGAACACTGTTGTATAGGAGGACATATTAACCCCAAATTTACAGGACCAACATGAACTGCATTTATAAAAGCCGTTTTATGGAGAGAGCCAATTGGTCTCTATATCCAGCTCAGGGCTACTCTTAACTTCGCTTTCCTCATTGAGGATGCTCTCCGAAAAGTAAAGATGGGTTCCTTAGGTAAATTTGACCCAAGGTAGCATCTGTTAACATCATTGGTCACTGTTGATTAATAATGGCTCTGATTTTCCTCTCCTGTCTGCTATAGGTGGTGATAAGCCTCACACTAGACTCTGTGTTTTGTCCCCTAGGGTTGACATTCTGCCCTGAGATATCCGTACTGTCAGTAGGAAGAAGCATTTCTTCTCTAGTTTTCATATTGCCTTTAGTCATAGCTGGGTCTATTACTTTTACATCATACCCTTGCTGCAGGAACCTGGTTGTTGATAATAGACAAGATCTTTATCTGAGCTATAAACCCTATGAATTCTCAAAAATTCTCCCTAGGGGATACTGTTAATCAGATGTTTTGGGTGGGAGCTCAAAGCGTGCAATGTCAAATTCTCTGCTGTATCCTTTCGAAATAAACAAGATTCCAATTTACCATTCTCGACATATACATGCACATCTAAAAAATCTATGGCTTGTTTATCAACAAGTTCTGTAAATTCCAGGTTAAGTGCGTTAACATTGATTTATTTCACAAAAGCTTCCACATCAACTTGTGTCCCCTTCCAAATGACAAACACATCATTTATGTAATGCCGCCATGCCTATCCCAGTCAGAGCAGTGATCCACCATGAGAACCCGCTCCTCCCACCAGCCAAAATGCAATCACGCATAGCTGGGGAGAAGCATGCCCCCATGGTGACATCCCTAAGCTGTTGGAATATCTCATTCCAAATGTAAAGAAATTGTAATCGAGACACCAATTGATCATGCTTAAAAGCATTCTATTATTGTCGAATAATTCAATTGATCTATTCTTTAAATAATACTCAACCACCCTCAAACCATCCCTATGATCAATACTAGTATAGAGGGAGGTAATGTCCAAAGTCATGAGTGCATATTCATCGGACCAGGGTAAATCTATAAGCTTTCTCAAGAATCCACTGGTGTCTCGGATGTAAGATGATATTCCAACCACAAATTCCTGAAGGAAAAAAATCAACATATGTTGAGAAATTCTCAAACAGGCCATTCCTCACCGATATGATTGGTCGACCCTGAACTGTGGACATACTCTGATGAATATTGGGGATGAAATACAACACAGGTAGAATAGGGAATTCATTGTCTAAGAAGAGGAACTTGTCTTTAGATATAAGGCCTTTATGTTTTCAACCAGCGAGTTCATCTTTGAGCAGTTTGGTAATTGCCTTAACTTGTTGCATACAAGACTTTTTATAGCAGACAGGATAATTTAAATGCCTATAGGCCTCTTGTAGGTACTCAGTTTTACGCCAAAGCACTATATTGTTGCCTTTGTCAGCTTTAATATTAACCACTGTTGCACTATTCCGTAATTTTGTCATCAAGTTGAAATATTGTTTCTTATAAAATGTATACTTTTTAGTTGTTGACCATGTGTGATGGTTAAGCCTTTTAATTTCATCCACTACTTGATTGTGAAAGTTGTCCACTGCATCTCGTAGCATCATAGACATGAATGTAGAAGGCGGCTTGAAAGGGCTCTTGATGGATGCTGATGGATTGATTCCTTCCTCTCTTAGTAGACTATATGTCGAAAAGGGCAAACTATTAACGCTTTCCTCAATAGACAACTCTTGTAATGTCCGTAGTAATGTAGCATCTGCCACTTGAAGCTTGTCACCGCTGTTGACGCTGAATGATGTGTCACTGGTAGTTTGTCTTGACGATTGCTTGACCTTAGAATTTTTGGTGAGCTTGAGCTTCCTTATAAATTTAAACACATCAATTCTTGTCTCACTGTAATTAAAATTGCTCTCCGGGCAAAATGTGAGACCTCGTGCCAGCAATTGAATCTGAGCTTGATTAAACTCTATGTCAGACAAGTTAATGACAGTATTATAGTTGGTGATTATTTCCTCTTCCATATGTAGATTGTTACTTCTTGTTTTTTATATTTGAGGAGCTTCCTCCTACCTCATCATCTTTGGTTCCTTCTTCACTTTGAGAGAAGTTTTGACTCCGTGGTGGTAATGTTTTTCTCTGGTTTTGCCGTAAAAAATCACTTCCGCCAGAGTTAGATTACCCAAATCTTCGCCTCGACTGTTGTTAGTGGGTCTTCCATCTTCCAAATCTGTTTCAGTCTGCAGTGAGGTGGTATCAGATGCTGACGCCATTTCTACAGCCTGTACAATGATGTTTTCATTTTGTCTGACTTTATTGGGATTGGAGCCGCGTTGTCACTTAATGGAGTCAGATTTCAGAGAATAGGTGAAGATTTTTCCCACCTTGTAATCCATTTTATCTCTGGCAAATTTGTATTCTTTTATTGCCTTTTTAAAGTCTTCCTGTTTTTTAAGCCGATCCTTGATTTTATCACAACTTTTGAAAATCCAATCTCTTTGTTCAATTTTGTTTAACTCTTTGTTAATGTTATCCATTCCCTTTAAAATTGCTTCTCGTTCAATTTTAGCGTGTTTAATCAATATGCTAACAACATATTTATGTATACCTATACCAATAATATAAAATCTTTGGAAAAAACATTCTAATTAAATTAAAACATTAAACTATTTAAAAATCTTTAAACTTAAAATAATTTTCCAATTACAAATATTAATAAATGAAAATATTATAATTTCAAATAAACAAAACATAATACACATACTAATTCCACTACCAATGAAACAAAACTACTCAAACAAACTACTAAACTATTAAAATAAATATATAAACAATTTACCACTCTCATTTAGCAGAACACATAAATATCAACAGTTGATAAAATTAACATTTATAAATCTCCCTACAATAAATGCAACAGTAGTAAAAGTGATAAATTACACATAGAAAATATTTACAGCACCCATTCCAGCCAATTCAACACCAAGGGGGTTCTTCCTATTAGGATTCAATTTAAAAGGTTCTCTCTGCACTCTTTGGATTTTATTAACATGATTTATGTCCAGCCTGTCTTGTAGATTTCCTTCTCTTAGTAGTTTAGAGATAAAACACTTTATGTGTCCTTTTTTTGCACCTTCCGGTATATTGAGAACCCTCAAATTATTACGCCTAGCTTGAGTTTGGTGGCGTTCCAGATCGTCTTGTAGAACTTTGTTTTGCGACTTCAAGATCTCCATATCCCTAGTATTCTGAGCGACTCCTGCCGATAAAACTTTCACATCACTTTCGAGGGTTGCAGTACAATGCTTCTCTGGTTTACCTCTGAGATCTCAAATTTCTTGAGAATGTCTTGCCTCAGATTCAATCTGATGTTTTCCAACTGATTATCCGACTTCTCCTCATCACGAGTACAAGCCTCCGGCTGACCCAGACTTCCCTCATTGGGTATCACTCTAGTATGCTGAGATTGTCTTAGACTAGTGCCATCTTGGCATTCATCTGCCAGGCTATCTAGTGGAGTAAAGCGATTGCTGAGGGGGGCTGCTGGTAAACCTTCCACCCCCAGGCTAGCCTGTAGCAGTCTTTCTCCGCCGCCCCCTACCTGAGCGGGTATTGTTGCCCTTGTCTGCTCCATGATTTTAAAATAGGAGTTGAGCGATGGTGAAGGTTTTGAATCCCAATAGGAAGACCCCCAGGAAAATCCTGATCAATTTTCTCACACATGCTGTTGAAGAGCTGTTTCTGGGGTGCACATTGAAGGAGAGATCCTTGAAGTTCGACAACTTTAACTACCATGTGAGATCGGATATAGGGAAGAGGACTGAACAGAGACAATGGGAGTTAGACTCCAGGATGAAAAACTTGTGGAAGTAAAGGGGCCAAGGTCCAGATGAAGTTTCTGGCAATGCTGGGAATTATGTGGAAAAATAAATGCATAATATCAGCAATCCAGAGGAGGTGGATTCCCTTTTGGCTCAGATGGAAGAAGCCTCAGCCGCCACGTCTATGCCCAGTTTGTAATGGTCCACCACTAGTTGCGGCAATTTAAAGGTATGAAATGTTAATTTATTACCACATAGAAGTAGTCAGCCCGAACAGGTTTTCTGTTTGTTTTCTCATTATTTGTTTAGTGCACTTTTGAATCTCTCGCTTCGTGATGGGGGGGGTCGCGAAGGGCGGATTCTATTGCTTAGGGATAGGAAAAGGGGTTCCCCGGGGGCGTGGGGGAAGGAGCACACAGGGTGGTGGGAGTATGGGGAAAAAAAGAAAAAAATTGTCCTCATCGTGTTAACCGATAATCAGCTTAAAATTTCTCCAGGATTGTATCCGTGTACGATGGCTAAAAAGCAGCGATTGCAGAGAATACTCAATAGGTGTATGATATGGAGAGGTAAACATGAGTAGGACCAATATAACCCAGTTTATATCTTCGAATGTCAATGGCTTGAGTTCTAGGAAGAAGTTAGCGCTGGTGGCAGAATACTTTAAGAATAGTGGGGCGCACATCATAATGCTTCAGGAAACCCATTTGGAACAAAATGAGTGTGACACCAGTTTTGGTGAGTTACGCTGTGTTCAGGATGTAGTGTGCTCAGATCAGAGAGGCTCACTAGTGGAGTAGCCTTAGTTATTAACAATAACTCAGGAATAGGGCTACTAAAGTATGAATCTAATGCTTCTGGTTGATGGTTGGGAGCTAGTATAGGTGTACAGGGAAAGCTGCTAGCATGTGCTACTTATTACGGTCGAAATAACGACACCCCAGATGCCCAAATCTTGCCTGCTGGAGACCACAGCACCAATCATACTCAGTGGGGATTTTAACATAATCCTAAATAAGGAACTGGATAGAACATCTAAAGCAAAATATGTTAGCTCCGCCAAGACATTCTGCAGTTTAAAAAATATGATGGAACTTAATTTGGTAGATATCTGGCGTTGCAGAGTCAGGGTGGATAGGGGTTTTACTTATTAAAGCAATAAATATGGCCATCATTCCCGCATTGATTACTTTTTGGTGGACCAGGAACTGTATTGTGAGTTTGAGGCTGTAACTCATGCCCCGGAAGATCTCTAGGACCATTCGCACTTGGTCTTGTCTCTAAACCATCATCAGCTGATAGGGCAAAGTAGGTGGACCCTGGATAGGACCATTTTGTTAGAGCAGAGGGTAGTATTAGATTTACATTTTAACAGGGACTCTACTGGTCCACAAACAGTCTGGGATGCATTTAAGGCATACACATGGGCAGTAATTAGCTCCATCATGGCAGGAAGGAGACGTGCCCAGCGGCAGAAAGATGAAGAAGTAATCTGTAAAGTAAGATCAAGGAATGCGAACTTCAGAAGGCCTTGCTTGAAGGAAATGCTAGAGTATCAGCACTCCGAAGGGAACTAGAAGATTTGCAGGTGGAATACGGAGCTCAGTTAGACAGAAGAATACAGGAGCGATGGAACGTTAGCAAACTCCAGCACTTCTCGTATGGGGAAAAGTGTAGTTCATCATTGGCATGGAAGGCTAAGACCAATAAGGCTAGGTACTCAATATTGAATTTGATTAACTTAGAGACTGGGATGCTTTTAAACACTAATGCAGAAATCCGGGTGAGGCCTGGAGATACATGTGTAGGTATATCAAGAGGATATACAACCATGGAAAGATTGTATAGAGGCCTGGTTAAGGGGGATAGAATACCCACAATTAATAATTGAGCAGAAGGAGTTCCTAGAGGCAGAGATTACGGAGGAGGAAATTCGGGCACAATGTAGGAAAATGACCACCAGGAAAGTGGCTGGGCCAGATGGTCTTCCAGTAGAGCTATATAACCAAATTATTGATAAACTAATTCCATCCCTGAAAGATGTATTTAATGAAATAGATATGGGGGGTGAGAGCGCGCCTATATCTTGGTCAGAGGCAACAGTGGTTTTAATCTTGAAACCAAATAAAGATCTGACAAGTGCAGGTTCCTACAGACCAATATCGCTCTTGAACACTGACTATAAGATCTTCTCAGGGATAATAGCGTGAAGAGTAGCGCACATTATTAAAGGCATTGTACATCCAGATCAGAGAGGCTTTATTCCGGGGATGCAGCTGAATGAGCTTTCATACCTGATGCTGGGGGTGATTGATATGGCGGAAGCTCAGAAACTACCTTTAACTGTAGTGGCGGTAGATGCAGCAAAGGCTTTTGATCAAGTACACTTGGTATACCTCTGGGAAACTCTAAAGAGCTTTGGATTTCCACACAAAACAGTGAGTGCTGTGCAGAACCTCTATCGCCTCTCTAAAGCCAGGGTGTTGGTTAATGGAGTACTTTCCGACTGGTTCCACATCACTAGGGGTACGAGGCAGGGATGCCCCCAGTCTCCTCTTCTGTTTAACCTGTAAATTGAGCCTTTCACACAGCAGATAAGAGCAGATCCTACTATAATTCCCTTTAAGACATCTGGGTTTGTGGCAAAATTAGCTCTGTATGCGGATGATCTGATCCTGTATACCACCAACCCGCAGGCTGCAATTCCTATCCTGATGGCAAAGGCACAGAACTTTGGCAAGGTATCAGGCTATAAGGTTAACGTAGAAAAAACCAAAGTTATGGATTGGAACCAGGGTAATAGCAGTGGGGGGCAAAAGCTAAATGAGATACCTTGGTATCCTTAATAACTCGAAGAAACCCCTAGAGTAAATTGGAATAAAGTGAGCCAGGAGGTAGGGAGATTGCTAGCTAGATGGGCCAATTTACCATTAAATATCTATGGTAGAGTTAATCTTATTAAGATGGTTATCCTTCCAAAAATGACCTTTCTTTTTAACTCCATACCATTCACATTTTAGAGGGAGGACGTAGCTTAACTGCAGGGAAAAATAGGTAGCTTTATTTGGGCATCAAAGGGATCCAAGATAGCGTGGAAAAAACTGAGAAGAAGGCGGAGGTGGGTGGACTGGCTCTCCCGGACTTGTTTAGTTACTGTCATGCTTTCCATTTTTAGAACTTTCGGATGTTAGCAAATAAACCAGATTGCTCACCAATGGGGAGACCTTTTGAGCCATTGCTTGAGATCTAAGACAGGGGTAGCGCCACTTTTTGTTTAAGTATGGATGGGAATCCAAAATTCTTAAAAAAGGTGAGAATAAAGATTTTGAAAACAGCCTTAAAAGCATGGGTTCATTTTCTGAGGAGGCTAGGTGTACCATATTTTTCATCTTTGGCACTGTTTTAGGATTCCCCAGGCACCACTGACTGTCTGTTAGACCAGCGTAGCCAACCTTTAGAAATCTGCGGGTTTAAGTTACTGGGCAGATCTCAAAATGGGGTCTAGTTTGGTGGACTGAGAGGTCCTAAGCAACTGTACTAAAGGACAACTAATGAGATTCAAGTATTACCAGTTACGCTCCTGGTGGGCCGCCCAAGAGTGCGTCAAGGAGGAAGAGGAGACATGGTTAGAACAGGCAATAAGAACTGGTCCACTAAAAAAGAAAGTCTTAATTTGGTACTGGGCTTTTCTGGAGGCAGAGGATAAGAGCTTGTGGGAAGAGGGATATGGGGAGGGAGATTTAATGCAAGCATGTCAATCTTTTTATTGCATTATACGCGGAGTGGTGAAACCCGCCTCACTTAAAGAGAAATCACCTGTTTACAACCCATTGGGTGTATTGGTCTCCGCCTAGGCTTTCAAGAGTGACTGGGAATGATTATGCTTGTCCGAAGTGTGTGCTTCCTTTGGCAGCTGATCTGCATATGTTTATGCAGTGTCTGAAGATCGCTGCCTTTTGGATGTCGGTGTGTAACTTCATAGAGAAAGTGACTGGTCAATGAACAGAGGTAAGCCCCCGACTTATATTCTTTAGGCTATATTCAGAAGCATGCCTTCAAGCAAATCCCGCCATAACAAAATTAGTTTTTTATGTGATCTTATTGGCAAGGTGGGAGATATGCAGACTATGGAAATCCAAAACACCCCCACTTGCTGTTGACTATTTAAGAAGTATCAAGGTTACGAGTCAGACCAATATTGCTTGTGATGTTAAAAGTTTGGAGAAGGTTGGGGCACCGTATGTTGCTTGGAGACAACAGCTAAGTGGGTCCAAAGTGTTGGATTGCGGAGGGGTATAAATTATTGGGGGTCATTAGTATGGCGGGTGGATCGCCACCGCCCGACCGGTGGTGGCAATCTGCCTGCCAAAACACCCCGCTTGTTACCCCCTGGTAGGCAATCGTCACAATTGCCTACCGGGCGGACAAGGCCCACAATATTATGATGTTGGCTATATCATGCCTTTCCTGGCGGGCGGTCCTAGCACCGATAGGGTGGCGGGCGGACTAAAGTCAAACTTCCCCACACTATCCGCCAGTGCGAGCAAGTAATCTATTCTGGAAAGGCTGTTGTGTGCTTCTGAGTGGTATGTATATTGCTGCACCTGTGGGAATCGGGAGCACCAAACATCCACCAGGCCTAGTGCCTCCAGGAAGTCTACAAAACAGGAATGTGTGCGGTGTTGTTGCATAGGGGGCGTCTGGTTTAGTGTGTCATCTATGGTATTGTTGAAATCGCCCCCCACTATTAGTTCCCCTTCTGGGAGTCTGAGTAGGAATGCACTGAGTGCCGGGAATGCCAATGAGTGGAGTGCTGGGGGTATGTATTCTGTGACAAGTATGTTAATTGTACGTCCTTCCCATAACTGCAAACCATCCCTAATCATCCGTCCATGTTTGCTTAATAATGAGTGGGAATTGTTTTCTGACCATGATCCCCACCCCTCATGAGTGTGATGTAAATCCGGAATGCCCCATCTATCAAGGGCCCTACTTGTTGACCCCACCAGGTGGGTCTCCTGAATCAGGGCCACTGCTGGTGCCTGGTGTTTGAGGTACTGTAGGACAATTCCCCTCTTTAATTTGTCGCTGAGGCCATTCCCATTCCATGTGATAAGTGGTAGGTGTTGACCATTCATGGGGTGCACTATGGGTGCGGGAGTGCTGTCACTTGCCATATGAATTATCTGTATGAGAAAGTTGGATAGGATATTGAGGCGGAGGCATTTTGTGGAAGCGTTCAAGTTGTACTGTAAACCATATCAAACAATCAAAATGAGCTAAATAATAACTATAATAACTATATAACCCTACCACCCATCCCTCCCCCTCCTTGCCTTCCTGCATGACGGATTTAAAACTACCCTCCGCCCCAACAGTGCAGAGTGCCTCTTACCCATTCCCTCCTTTGTGGGGGGTTGCATTTCCAGTGACCCCTCCAGACCATCCCCTTGTCCATAGTGTAGTGAGTTGTGAGTTGGCAAAATTAAAGTGAATTGCACAATTAACTAGGAGTGCAGAAACAGCAGATTAATTGATACTATACATTAGTCCAATGCTTGTCTCTTGCTGCTTCAGGAGCCATGCCAGGTGTCCACACTCGTCTGACTGGTGATCGTTACTTCTGAAGCGGGGCTCCATTGCAACAGATTTATGTTGACTCCACCTGTGTGAGAGACTATTGAGCTGGTGAGTGAACACTGCAGTCCTCAATCTCTTGTGGGGGGGGGCCTCCATTTTCAGCTTCCCGTTTATCGATACTGTCTCCTCTGTTTCTGACTGTACCACTTCCAGTAGTTGTCTGCAATGTATTTTTCCGGCCTTCCCAGGGTCAGTGACCCGGCGCCATCCCTCGAGCCACTCTTGGGCCTCCTTCGGTGTTGTAAAAAACCATACCTTTCCTTCCGCCTCTACTCTCAATTTAGCAGGAAATAACAGAGAGTATTTTTGCGTTTCCTCAGTTCTTTTTTGTCGAAGAAACTGCGTCTTTGTTTCGTTACTGCCGTGGTGTAGTCCAGAAAGAAAGCTATTGTGCTATGATCAAAGCGTACCAGTGGAGCCGCAAGGGGTGTCTGGAGAATGAGGTCACGGTCTTGAAAGTTAAAGATGTGGGCCAATATGGGCCTGGGGGGGGCCCGGTCTAGGTCTGCCACTTGGGACATGGTGGGCCCTCTCCACTGAGAAATAATGGGATAGACCTCGTGGTTGTAGATGTTTCTAAGAGCGGCAGAATCTTCGCAAAGAGTCACTGTTGTAGCTTCCACCTCTGCTACTCTTGTGTTCATTTTTTTGTAGTCAGCACAAATTAGTGAGATTTCTACAGAGACCGTACCTATACGTGATTCCAGGGATGTATGCACCTTATTTAGTGTGGCCATAATGTCCTGCAATGTGACATCCTGTACCTCTGATGCTGTATGGTCTGCTGCTCGGGTGCGTGCATGGTCCATCGTCTTCGATTGAGCCTTTGTGCATGCAAACTTATCTAGTTTCGTTTGGCGTGTGTTGCGTGGGTCTCTTCCCCCGTCATTGAAAGCCTCGGACAGTGCCGCACAATTGGAAGTGGATGGGTGGTAGTACTCACCGCTGCCTGCCTGTGTAACCACACGCGGCCTTTCGGGTTTCCTACTCCTGGTTGATGGCACAGTTGTCTGTGTGTGGCAGAGGAGAGCGGCCAGGAGTCCTGCCCTGGTCCCACCGGATGGCCAGTCCTCAATCCTGGACGGTCATATACTTCGCCCTCTTTGCATGAGCGCAACGCGGTCGGGGCAGAGCCAAACCCCGCTGCCATTTGTAGATGTTGCTGGGAAGTCTTTTACAGATCCTACACCCCCCGGGAGTGTCACTGCGACACCAGCTCCTCTTCCCCCTGGTGTTATCTTCAGTCGGCACCGCGTTGTGTAGTGACCTGTAGTGTGGGCCAGACACGTAGAGCGGGGCCTCTTCCCGATCTTTGTTTTTAGCCCACTGGTTATGAGCGTTTTCTGTCCTCGAGTCCTCACTTGTGGATTGTGCCTCCCCGCATTCAGTGTCCAGCGCGATCGATCATGCAGCAGAAGAGAAAGGGGTGGCTTTCCTTCTCAGTCGCAAGTCTCCCCAGGACAATTATGCTGCAGAGAGTGGGGCCTGCTCCCCAGTGTTCTCTGTACCGGGCTTCCCGGTTTATGGGTGTCTTCTGGGCCGCACCCGACCCTGAATCCGATGACGCCAGGTCAGCGTGCGGTATTTTGGTCTCACAGCTGATCGGGCCCTGCCCTGCCACGCTGCCCAGGCTGTGTCTGCACGGGCAGGGGTGGGCTCCACAAGGTGCAGGATCTGTTCACCAGCCGTCACGGAGCTCAGCTGGTCGGCCGCCACCCCTGGCCACACCCGATCGCACCTCTAGGGGAGGGGCCAATTACACTCACGATGCGCGGTCTTTACAGTACTCGAGTCCGTAGGCCGCAATCGTTCTCACTGATGTAACTGCTCAGTCTGCCATCCTTTTCAGGCTGCAGTTGGTTTATGCGAGTCCCGACTGCTTCTGTTGCCTTTCCCACCTCTTTTTTGGAAGGTTTGCCTGCGGATTAATTTACAGATTTTGGGGGATGTTTGTGGAGACACGGAGCTGCTCTAGGCGGCGGCCATTTCCCTTGGCTACCGGCCATGCCACCCCACAATTATTCTTGCTGTCAATATTTCTGTGTCACGATATTTACAATTCTATATTTGTGTAAGTCGACATTTCCAACTTGATATTCTGTCTGAATCCCTTGGCAAATATATATACACATACACATACACATACATGCACGCATACATGTTTGCACACACACACACACACACACACGCACACACACACAGCAGTGTGATTAGACCACTCATAAACATGACAGTTATATGACTGCCAGAAGCACCCCTGTGCTCCGGGTGTGCAGCACTGTAGTAGCATATGGCAGCAATGAGTGTCTTTGACATGTTGCAAAACCTATTTATATATTAAGAAGTCACTCCTAAAGTCTGCCTTGGAATACCACAAGGCCAGTTTGAAAATATATAAAAAATGGCAAACTATATATTTTTAGAGTGTTCCCTTAGCTTGAAATATGTTTCACTGTACTTTCCATAGATCAAGTCTAAAGGTGATTGAAATATTTAGTTCTAAATTTTGGCTGGGGAAAATGCTAGAAAAGTAATTTAAAGTTATGCTCTACTTGAATTTCAAAATTGAATGTTGGATAACCTCAGCAGAAAAGTATGTTTAAAAAATGTACTTTAGGCTGCCTCAGCCAGATCCGACTTAAAACGATTTCTGTCACTTATCTCACCTACAGAACTGGACTATGAATGCTTGACTTGGAGAGTTAACAACTTTTCCTCAGAAGACAATGGCTTGCCTCTGATATCAGGAAAGTGCTCACTGCTGACCACTAAGCTGGGATTAGCTATCTGGGTACTGACAGAAAGAAGCTGACAGAACAAAGGACCTCCTTATCACTACCTGTTTTGACTTGGAGATGCCAGGAAGGATATCTACTATTCACTTCCAGGACACTCTTAGACAGCCACACTCCAATCACAGTGGGAATGAGACCAAGTTTTGACCCTGTATGGTGATACAAGAGGTCATCTAAATAGGGGAGTGATGGAGATGAAGACAGGCTTACCTGGAGGAAGAAGGGTTCTGCCATACAGAATCAAGGGCATCTGGGTAATTTTACAGTAAGGCAAAGGGAAAGTGGTGCAAAATGGTGTGGGGTACTATGAGAAAATACTTAGGTGGTAGAATTTCTCCAGTTCCTAGCTAGTGCACAGGATACATCTGACACTTTAACCACCACCTTTCTCAGAATATTCCTGTGAAGGCACCACCTGAAGAAGACGGCCCTACTAGAAGAAAGGACACCTAAATACTAAAGTTGGTCTCTAAGGGTTAAGTGGTTGGCTTCCTTTTTATCTGCTTCAGGGACAACAAAACTTAAAGGATTACTCACTTTAGTGGGGCCAAGCTAAACACAGAGGACTGGGCCCTGCAGACGCCCTGGTTAGAAAGAGCCCTTCAAGCTTGCCTTGTAGAGCTAGTAGCTACAGAACAGACCGGAAGAAACTTTCCCTGCACTGGAAGAACATGGGGCTCTGTTATATTTTTCACTTCTAGTGCACCAGGACAAGGTGTTGAGGTTTGTCTTCGAAGGTTGCACCCAAGAAGGACAAGAAAACCTTGTTCATCTCACTTAGATGTACTTACTGAGCTGAAAACAGCTTTAGGGGGACCTTTGGGTAAAAATATCTGACCTCATGGATGCCTGACCAACTTTAGCTTCCAGCCTTGCCCTGCTATAGGATTATGATTTCCAACAAATGTGATTGAATTTGAAGGCAGCAAATATATACAGCTAGTGAAACACCCTCGGTAACCATGAAATACAGTTTTGTGCTGCTTTGAGGTTTTGGTAGCAAGACCAACAGCTTCAACTGAAGGTTGACGACGTTATGTCTGACTTTGAGGGACCTTTGCTGTCTATAGGATTAGACTTTACCTCACTGATTTTCACTTCCATTTCAGAGACTACATCCCAGGGTATAAACTTTACTGGGACAACCTGTTTTTTGTATCTGACCTGGGATTCTTCGCATTCAGCATGAAATCTCACAGAGGTCCAGGTAATCTTTATACTGTTGTTTTTCAATGGCGCTTCATTTCTTTCGATGTTTTTTTTACTGTAAGACCTTAAAAGTGCATACTTCTGGTCACCATTATCCTATTTTAATGATCTTTATGTCTTCTTCCATAATTAATTTTTCTCCAGTTTTCCAAATTGGTTTGAGAATTTCATTATGTTGATTACTTGTTGTTACTGCTTGAACGTATCACATACTGTTCTAGACATTCCCTGTAGTTTGTGCAATAGCTCCAGATTCTCTCAGAACTGTTTGGACCTAACCAGATTGTATTTAATAAATCGATAGGGGATACCACCTCCCAAATGAACAACCTGATTTCTGTCACTACCCTTTAGAAGTGCTGCCAACTCACATGTCCATAGTAGCAAAAAAGGATAATTAGTGCAGGCAAGTTCTATATCTGCCCCAAAACATCCAGCTCATGCACTGTCAGGTTTTGAGCCGGGGGATCCGATAAATACTACTGTCATCTCTGAACCTTTATGTGGATATATCATTGAATCAAACACAGAGTACGAACATGGATTAAAACAGGGAAAAGTGTAAAAGAGAAACACTGGACTAGACTCTCCCTATGATGGATTAATTTCAGGCACCGGTAAGTAACTGAGCTTCATTGAGCACGGATTTGACTCGGGAATTTGCAAGTTTTGAACTCCAAGATCACCGGATTAGCTACAAAGAAGTAGTTGAACATAAAGTAAATAGCATTTATTTGCCTGGTAGAGTGAGTTTTTAGAGGTCAAATAAGGCTTGCCAGTCTTATCAATGGATGACACTGTCACAAGCATTAGACAAACCTGGATACCAGATGGAACGCCAGAACCGAGAAGGCAAAAGGTAAGTTTATACCCAATGGTACTTAGACATAACAAGAAACAAAATGGTTAAAAGGTAAAAGCACTATCGATAAGGGACCTAAAAAATATACCAAAACCCACAGCAACCAGGCAACCCCGTGCCAAGCATTTGCTCTATGTTGCTTTGTCTTTAGACAATAGTTCTGCCTAATCTCACTCAGAAGTACACCTTTATACAGGAAATGAGTCTGTGAAGGCTAAACTCTGTTGTGCAGATTAGTCTTTGAGTTCTTTCAGTTTATGTTCTATAATCCTAGTCTCCAAACTTTCCATGCCCATTCAAAGGCCCAAGGCTGCTGTCATTCAAAGAGCAATCTCACCGTTGTGCAGAGCCATTAAAGGGTGCCAAAATGATTAGTTCATCAGAAATATTTTTGACCCCCCCCCTTTAACTTTGCCTCCTTTTGGATCATCACAAAACATATTATATCTACAATGCTCATAACGTGCTAACTGCTTGCCACCCTTGACACAGATTGATCTAATAACAACAAAGTTATGGGAAAGGTGATTGACATCTTATTTAACTAAACCCCCCCTTTTATGGAGTGGAACAAAACTTGGTGTGCAAGAAGAAAACAAATTCTTCTTAGCTTTTGCCAAATTGTGTGCAAATCCATCTGACAGTGCCAGACTTATTAGCAAATGAACACTTTTTTCCCACCTTCCTTTTTAACTGGATTCCACTGGATACAGGCAAATTCAAAAATTCCTTTAGTGTCTCATTGTAATGTCTCTCAAAGTCTGTCAAAGTCTAGGCGTATTCATCAAACAGTGCCAATGGTATAAGTAAATCAACAGATGAGTTTTCAACTGACAAGATATATGAAATTGTTAACCCTTTCAAGCAAACAAGCTGTAGCTTGTAGTAGCAGTAGTAAAACAAATTCCTTTGCGCAAAATGCGATGCAGCGCGCACAACGAAATTTGTTTTATTTATTTGATTGTGTACTTACCTCCTTTCATCCATATTTCGGTGTTTACATTTCCCCACTCTGCCCCTCCCTTGCCCCGCCTCACTGCCCCACCGAACTCCCTCCACGGACCTCTACTGCAAACAAGGCACCTTTTTCAAATGGCTATATCTAAAAGTAAAGCTCTACATTCATACTCCATCGTTCGGCAACATTTCCTCTAAGAGCTAAAGATGGGAAATTATACACTTTTTCATCCCCTCTGCAACTATTTTCCCAGTGGTCAGATCTTCACAAAATTCAGCATTCTGATCCTTAGCTGACAAAGTAAGTTGACTACGAAGTACCATGCAAATCTGCCAGTGGGGGTCAAAAATTATAGGCAAATCAAAAAATGTCTCTTCAATGGAAATACTGTCTCAAACATAACAGGTGTGCCTTCGTACTTTCTTTACCTTGTTGTATTTTACAAGTTGTCCAATTGGTGATTAATGCTTTTTCGGTGGCAATTGGTGATTTACTTATTAGGTGAGCTGTCAGAATTTACCTTCAGGTCATCTTGCTTTGGACATGATAGTGGAAATGTTGTGCCCCATTCATAAAGGTAAACTGAGACGAAAGTGTAACTTTACGACTTTCGGTATTCACAAAGGGCATTTATGAGTAGTAAAGTTATGCTTTTGTCTCAGTTAAACTTAAGTTTTGGTCTTAAGTTTAACTGGGACAAAAGACTGACTATTACTCAGAAATGCCCTTTGTTGAATACTGTTGTCAACGATAGTCACTTTCTATAAAGATTAAAATAAAGAGGCTTATAGAGTTGTAGTTTTGAACCTATCACTTAATATACACTTTAATACTGGAAGTCTGTTTTGGTGAGCCATTTGAACTATATAGGGAGTATGCCCTGTGTTCTATGTTGTTTTTCCTTCGCACCGAACATTTTATTTTTTATGCTTACCTCATTATTAAATGCAATATTCAGACAATGTACACCGTGAATTGAGCGCCTGCCTGGCTGTACACTTGTGTGTCTATGTGCACAAAGACACACACACATGGGTATACTGTAGTTTGTTAATTAGCTAACCAATATTCGAATGGTCCAGGTATTTGCTGTCAGTAATCTACCCACTAGAACATGAATTCTTTAATATGTATGAACAAGTGTATTGGTTCTTAAAATTATGACTGTGGATTTTTGGTTCAAGAGAGGTGTTGAGATTGAAACAAGTTGGAGTGCGGTGGTCACTCCATGTCATCCTGGGTTAAGTTTCCAGTAGCAGGATTACTTTTTTTTTTCTTTTAAATACTTTTTTATTGGCATCTATTGTATATCAAACATTACAATTCATATGCAATTGGTAAATATTTCTTAACTACAGCATGGTGCCTTCTTAGTTACAGCATTCATTATATTGTCTCTACAAACATAAGTTGATTTTTGCAGGATCAGTACATTGCATCAGAGCTCCAGTGAGTCAATATTTATACAGCACTATAACCGTACATGGCATAACAACAATTTCCCAACTCCTCCGCCACCACCCTGCGACGCTTTTACTCTACTGCAAATACATCTAAACTGTGTGCATTTGACCTCCATAGACTGGTACTCTATGTTATGGGAGTGAATCTTTCTGAATGAACGTGACTTCTTGACACCTTGATGACAGGCTTTTCATTAGTTAGAAGTTTAGCTGCTATTATCACTCTTACATATACTTATCTCTGTTAGTCAGTTGAAACACATGTTGATTGGACACCTTTTTGAAAGCGCTGGTTTTGTCGATTTCTGTTAACTCCATTAGGGAGACTCTGGGGCACATTTACTAGCCCCTATCACCACAGGAACGTCACTTTTAGTGACGTTTCTGTGGCGATATGTGCTTTGCCTTATTTACAAGGCAGCATTAAGCCACTTAAGGTGGCTTAACGCTGCCTTGTAAATAAAGCACCCTTTCAAGCTGCACTTAATGTGAAAGGGGAGGGCAATCTGTGTTACAGTGGGCGTTCCACCGCAACATCCATTGCATTTGACACTGTCCCCTATTTACAATGACAGCTAAATAGGAGGCAGCGCCAAAATTAGGACCAGGGAAAACCTGGTCTTAAACAGGCGAAACGAGGAGAAATTATTTATTTCTCCTCATTTTTGCTGTTTCCGTGTGTGCTGCATTGTGCGGCACACATAGAAACAGCAGCAGTCCATTGATTGTTTATGTGCAGGAAGGTGAGCCTAAACTTTTTTTTTTAGGTTGAGCATTCGAGACCTCTTCTATGTACATTAGTATATACTTATATGTGTATGTACTTTGTGAGTTCTGGAGATCGGCCCTAGGACTTGTCTGCTTCTATTTAGGGACTTTTTTTTCTGTTCAACTGACACTATTTAACTGTCTTATTAGAAAACGACCAGCAGACGTCAGTGAAATACCAGAATTGCTTTCTGCTTAGGGACCTTCTTTTTTTGATATATCTGGCAGCTGCCTCTATTTAACTTTCTTGATGGGAAAGGACCAGCAGAGGTCAGTTAAATACCAGAATCACTTTAGCATTCTCTTGATTCCAGTCCATAGAAATTGTCTTCCATGAGCACCTGTAAACAATAAAAAAAATTAAAATCTTTTATTTTTAGTGATGTGACCACCGAAGGCCCTGATTTTAAATTAAAAAAAGAGCTTTGGATTATACCATTTCCAGCTGAAAGGCAATATTTCTCTCCATGTGTTCCCATACCTGGCATGTCACGCAGTTTAGTGCTTAATTTCCCTCCATGTTAAAGAACAGTAGATGTTTCAGCACCCAGGCTAACGTGATGCATAGCTAAATACATATAAGGTCCCAAAAGCGAGACCGATTGCCATGCATATTCACACATAGAAGTGGCAAAACGCCATTTAAAGATTGTTTATGTACAGGAAGGGACACCTTCCTGCACATGAACAATCTTCCCCTCGAACCCAGACACCCTTGCACTATGGTGCAAGGGTGCCAGCATTGGCGCTAGGCTGCTAAATGTAGCTCCAGCACTGGGGGAAACGCAGGGCTGCACCATATTGTTGTGAATATGGTGCAGCCCTGTGTTTCAGAAGAGGCAGAGCGTGGCATTAAGCCAAGTAGGCTAACACCACGCTCCGCCACTTCATTGTAAATATGCCCTTAAATGAGATCTCTCTAAACGCAAATGGAACTCTCTCAGTAGACACTGGTGGTTTCCGTGCTCTATCAGCCAATGGATTTAATTGGAACATCATTTTTATTTTCAAACTTCTGAAACAGCTTTATTCAGTTAGTTAATGTCTTTAAACGGCATGTTGGAAAATTCTCTTTGTTGCCCTATGTTGTTTTATGTACTTGCGTACAGGCCCACAGTCAGGGAATAACCACGGTCATCATAATCAGACCCACTATTTGGATACCCATATGGAGAGGATAGACTTTGCTTATGGGCTTTATGTGTGCCTATTTATGGTGATATGTACGCATAGGGTAGAGACTTTAAGCACATATTTTATTCCATTGTATAATAGAAACTGTACATCATCCCAATATATTTGGCTTCAAAATAAGAAGACTTAAGTTGCTCCCAGCCACCAGTCACCTGAACCTAAAATGAAGGCAGGGAGCCCAAATTAAAACTATATATACTTTGGGCTCCTTGGACTCCTTGGCCTACAAACATAGTGCAACACAAACCATCCAAATCTACCCAGGGGCAGACCTTCCGGTGATCGGCTGCCCCCTTAATCCCCCATGTGCACTCTTTACAATTTAGTTACTTTTCATGTATTGATTTTATGTAGGTTTATTGGACTACATTTGCTATCATCTGCAATTTATGAAATATTCAGTTACAATTAAATCACAATACATAATGCCATTGAAATAATTATGTAGCACCGTTGGACCTTGCCATTTTTGTAGGGTCATCACTTGTGTTTTATTGTCTGTTACTGAACCTTCTTTTGTTGGCATTAGGACTCTCTGCACTTTTCACCTGCTAAATAGCGGTAAAGTGCTAGTGCTCTCACCCTTAAGCATGTTTCAATTGGAATATACTGGATTGGCACTTTTAATTTACTTGTAAGTCTCCAGTAAATTGTACTACATGTACTCAGTTCTTGTAAATTAAATTCTGCTTGTAGGCAGCAAGCAGCAGCACTCATAAAGCCACCCACTAAAGTGTTCTTTTAAACCATGTCTCAGGCCTTCCATTGTAGCTTGAAGTGATAGGCCCTACATGCTCATACGGCAGGATGAATTCCATTTAAAAAGCAGGACATGTTTACTTAAGTTTTACATGTCCTGACAGTGAAAAACTCCTAAAGTAGTTTTTCCCGTTTGTAAGGTCTATCTCTCCATTTGACTAACACCTTGATTATCCTGTTATATTTAACATGTGCTAAGATTAGATCGGAAGCAGATAGAAATATGCTGTTTACACTTAATGTAGTTGGATTTTAATTCACAATTCGGAAAATACCACTTTTACCAATTGTTCCTTCAGCCTGTGTCCTGGGTCATACGGCTGAGAATAGCTCTGCTGTTGGGGTTGTGTATTACTTCCAAACAGTGATACAAAGGCAGCTTAGGTGGGAAGAGGATGGCTGGGGAGGAGCTATAGACTACCTCATTTATACTTTCAAGGGCTTTACCTGCAGCACACAAAATCGAACCTGGCACCAGGTCTACCATGCCTTTTGTCACCCCAGACAGGTTTGAGCCTTGACCCAAAAAGGGAAGAACTTTCCAGATCCCATTGTGGGGGTAGAATAGGGAGTCCCCCATTCCACACATACAAAAAGTCTGCCACCAGGTATAAATATCGGGCCTCCAGAGCTACTCTTCAGAACAATCCTGCTTGAAAGACTACTTCGCGGTCTGTATAAATAAGTCTGAACCTGCTTACCTTGCTCCCTGGCTACCCACAATGACTCCAAGGGTCAGTTGGCTGGCATGTGTGAGCTACAGGGACAAGACAAGGTTCAGAGACCTCCCTGCAACTGCCCAGCTGACCAGCTGCAACTGGATCTGCCTGGACCCTGCTGGAGTGAGTCCTGATCCCCAAGATGTGCCTCCTAGGTCGTGGACCCCTGGCTGGCATCAGTGGAAGCTCAACCAAGAAGAAAGGTGAGAGTTCTAAAGTTTGGGCTCCTCGCGAACAGGCCCGTCTGTGCTGAAACTCTGCCGTCCATGAAGACCACCCAACGCGAAGATCGAATGAAACCTACTCTTCACCCCCACAGTGACCACCCACAATCACTGAGAATGCAAGACCTACACTTTGTGCTACAGCAATGATAGCCCGCAATGATCGACAACGTGAAGCTCCAGCAACAACTGGACATTTGCTCTACAGCAATGACCGTCTACAATACTCAACTTGCTCTTAATGTCGGAAGCCTCCTCCTTGCAGCCTCCTCCAACATAAATAGAACTCTTTGCTGCAGACTTTAGAAGGTTACTCCTGTATCCGACCTGTGCTTCATCGCGGCAAACCTGAACTTGTAACTTTCCCCCGCACCATACGACATCGAGTGGAGCTTTGCTTTTTAATATTGTATGCTATCTGTTGCATGTATATGGCTACAGTATGGATATAATAATAATATATATTTGTTATGTCCTTCTTTGTGCTAACATGAAAAATTGTGTATGTAATGTTTACAGCTCTGAGAAAGTTTCTGGAGGTGGACCAAAACATATTGGCTAATATTTTTTATATCACCTCGATATTAGTTTAAATAAAGAAGATGCCATGATAAATTCAACACAACTGGACATTAGCTTTCATGAAAAGTCTGCTTTTTAGCTCAGCTTGCTCTTTATAACATATTTATAAAATGTATGGAGGAGTGTGCCTCTACCAATTGAAAGTTTAATATTTTGAGGGGAAATCCCCCATCCCCTATATAAGGAAATGTAGTTTATAATTTTCTATTTAATTTAATTTTAAGCAATATTTCCCCAAACATCTGCTCTATAAACATATATATCTGTATATATCTATCTATATTTATATTAATATATCTTAATATCTCTTTATTTATATTTCCTGCAACTTTGCTTTCCCTTTTTGGTACTAAAAGATAGGCATCACTTCATAGCATTTAATTAGGATAAATATTACAGTTGTTTGATATCTAATTTCTGTGAAAAAGGGGGTATGGCCTAGGCGTTTCAGCTTCTCTGCCTCTTACTGGACCATAGAGTCGCTGTGGTGTAGAAAGCCCATTTTGAGTGCTCCTGCTCCTGCAAAACTCTCAGCTTTCAACTTAAGGATTCAAGACATACTTTTTTGGTTTACGAGAGAAAAATATAATCACCAGAGAACAGTATAATCGCTATTTTGTACAAGGGGTTAACTTTCCAACATCCCTCGTATTCACAGATTAATTTTATTTTTCTTTGAAGTTGTTATACTAAAATCTTACTTATTAGCCAATAGCGGGCTTTTCCACAGAGTTTCATGTACATTTTAATCCATGTTCATGTTGGTGTATTGGGGATGTAAACCTGTTATTGTTTATTATCTTTTGTCTCTTTTTTTATATTCTTTTCCATGGGTTTCAATTTTTAACAATTTATTATGTCAAAAAATTATTTGAACTCATCGTAATTCCTTGTAAAGTAGTCAATTGTTCATATCCAACATTTTATTTATTCAATAATTTTTCCTGAACTTCATTAAAGTGCTACGTGCAGTTCATCCATATGATTTCATTCAAGTCTGTCTTGTCTCGCCCAATATGGCTTAACACCATTGCTTCATATACTTTCTCTCTCCTGGCATGCAACTCCTTTGCAGATCATGCAAAGTACTTTCTTCCTATGATGAACATTGCACGCCCATAAATGCCAAACAATAATTTCTTTTTAAGGAAGTACACAGAGCTCTGCATCCTTATTGTGGCCCTAAGGTTCCTCTGTATACATTCTTATAATCATTCTTGATTGAACTTTTCTCAGTTTTAACTTTTCAATATGTTGAATTTCAAAGTACCTCAAGTCTGATGTATTCCCAGCATGATTTCCCCAGACATGTTTGGATATTGGGTAGTTGAAGTCCTTATTTTTTATGGCTCTGAGGTGTTGCAGAATTCTATTTCACTTTATTCATTGTACTTCCTACATATTGTTTCTTACAGCGGCACAGAAGCACATAGACTACATCATCTGAATCACATGTTATATACTCCATGTTTTTTTTATTTTACCATTTGAAAGTTTGAAAGTAGTTTTGTTCATTCCATGTATACATGGTTTGCAAGCCAAACATTTCCAAAATCCATTCCATTTGTTTCTCATCAACCAGTTGAATGTCTCCCTTTGAAATGGTCGTAATTCACTAGAATTTAGCATATCAGCTAATGATGTTTTGCGATATCTAATTTGTGGGTATTGTGGCAATTTATTCTTTAGAACTTCATCCATTAATAGTATTCTCCAAATGTTCTGTATTATCTGTATTATTCTTTTGAGGTCTTGATTAGATTGATTGTAATCCATAATGAACCTTAAATAAATAACCTTAAAGCAGACCCCTTCTCTTTCTTGCAAGTCAACAATTCCTCTCTTTTTTCTTCCTTTATCTCTTTAAGGCATGTTGGAGGACTTTGTTCAGAAATCCCCTTGCTGTAAACTATGATATTATCATAGATTGATTCTATTTCAATTTCTTCATTTTCTGAGCAGTTCCGCTTTTCTCTTAATGATGTTTGGTAATTAGGATGCTCACTATTTGCGTGAAACATGGAGTTACTTGATGTGATTTTTCTATGTATTTTTACACAAATCTTCCCAGTTTCTATGTATATATCTATGTCCACGTAGTCAATGTTTTGATCTTTGATGAAATATGTAAATTGTAGGTTATAATTATTCTCATTCATTTTTAAAATGAAGTTAGTTCTCTAATTAGAAAAAGTCTATGAGAAATAAATTAGGAAGTGGTGGGAGAACACATCCCTTAAGAGTTGGAAGGGTACCAAGAGACATTCATATGAGAATTTAGACCCTTTACTATTGAAAGAATGGGCAGAATACACCCTGGCCTCTTCTAAAGGCATGTTACAAATATTAACTAAATATGCGTGGGGTGAATTAGAGGAATTATCCCAAAATGTAAAAGATCTTCAGGGAATACTAGCAAAACATGATGCAAAGAAAGAGTAGAGAAATCGAAAGAACAAATTAAAGAGGAATTGACTGTTGATGAGGAAGATACACAACAACGTAAACAAGAAATTTGCCAGAGACAAACAAGAATATGCCTCAGGAAGAATACTGTTAACAAATTGGTTTTCCAGTTGGCAGAGGTAGGCACCCTGTCCGTGAACCACAATCCTAGTGAGGCTAAGTCAGATACACTCCTTAAATTATTCTACAGAGTTGTAGTTTTGAACCTATCACTTAATATACACTTTAATACTGGAAGTCTGTTTTGGTGAGCCATTTGAACTATATAGGGACTATGCCCTGTGTTCTAATTTCTAATTTCTAATTTAAAATACTTCTAGAGCGCAACATACACCTTGCGGTTTCTTGGCGCTGGGGAGATCGGCAACTGAGGGGGAAAGACCCGGGAGAGGTGAAGGGAATTTTGAGGGAGTTTAAGTGAGGAAAGCCTGGCTGAAGAGGAACGTTTTCAGATCTCTACGAAAGGGGAGATACTGTTGTTTTTCCTTCGCACCGAACATTTTATTTTTTATGCTTACCTCATTATTAAATGCAATATTCAGACAATGTACACCGTGAATTGAGCGCCTGCCTGGCTGTACACTTGTGTGTCTATGTGCACAAAGACACACACACATGGGTATACTGTAGTTTGTTAATTAGCTAACCAATATTCGAATGGTCCAGGTATTTGCTGTCAGTAATCTACCCACTAGAACATGAATTCTTTAATATGTATGAACAAGTGTATTGGTTCTTAAAATTATGACTGTGGATTTTTAGTTCAAGAGAGGTGTTGAGACTGAAACAAGTTGGAGTGCGGTGGTCACTCCATGTCATCCTGGGTTAAGTTTCCAGTAGCAGGATTACTTTTTTTTTTCTTTTAAATACTTTTTTATTGGCATCTATTGTATATCAAACATTACAATTCATATGCAATTGGTAAATATTTCTTAACTACAGCATGGTGCCTTCTTAGTTACAGCATTCATTATATTGTCTCTACAAACATAAGTTGATTTTTGCAGGATCAGTACATTGCATCAGAGCTCCAGTGAGTCAATATTTATACAGCACCTTAACCGTACATGGCATAACAACAATTTCCCAACTCATCCGCCACCCCCCTGTGACGCTTTTACTCTACTGCAAATACATCTAAACTGTGTGCATTTGACCTCCATAGACTGGTACTCTATGTTATGGGAGTGAATCTTTCTGAATGAACGTGACTTCTTGACACCTTGATGACAGGCTTTTCATTTGTTAGAAGTTTAGCAGCTATTATCACTCTTACATATACTTATCTCTGTTAGTCAGTTGAAACACATGTTGATTGGACACCTTTTTGAAAGCGCTGGTTTTGTCGATTTCTGTTAACTCCATTAGGGAGACTCTGGGGCACATTTACTAGCCCCTATCACCACAGGAACGTCACTTTTAGTGACGTTTCTGTGGCGATATGTGCTTTGCCTTATTTACAAGGCAGCATTAAGCCACATAAGGTGGCTTAACGCTGCCTTGTAAATAAAGCACCCTTTCAAGCTGCACTTAATGTGAAAGGGGAGGGCAATCTGTGTTACAGTGGGCGTTCCACCGCAACATCCATTGCATTTGACACTGCCCCCTATTTACAAGGACAGCTAAATAGGAGGCAGCGCCAAAATTAGGACCAGGGAAAACCTGTTCTTAAACAGGCGAAAGGAGGAGAAATTCTTTATTTCTCCTCATTTTTGCTGTTTCCGTGTGTGCTGCATTGTGCGGCACACATAGAAACAGCAACAGTCCATTGATTGTTTATGTGCAGGAAGGTGAGCCTAAACTTTTTTTTTTAGGTTGAGCATTCGAGACCTCTTCTATGTACATTAGTATATACTTATATGTGTATGTACTTTGTGAGTTCTGGAGATCAGCCCTAGGACTTGTCTGCTTCTATTTAGGGACTTTTTTTTCTGTTCAACTGACACTATTTAACTGTCTTATTAGAAAACGACCAGCAGACGTCAGTAAAATACCAGAATTGCTTTCTGCTTAGGGACTTTCTTTTTTTGATATTTCTGGCAGCTGCCTCTATTTAACTTTCTTGATGGGAAAGGACCAGCAGAGGTCAGTTAAATACCAGAATCACTTTAGCATTCTCTTGATTCCAGTCCATAGAAATTGTCTTCCATGAGCACCTGTAAACAATAAAAAAATTAAAATCTTTTATTTTTAGTGATATGACCACCGAAGGCCCTGATTTTATATTAAAAAAAGAGCTTTGGATTATACCATTTCCAGCTGAAAGGCAATATTTCTCTCTATGTTTTTCCATACCTGGCATGTCACGCAGTTTAGTGCTTAATTTCCCTCCATGTTAAAGAACAGTAGATGTTTCAGCACCCAGGCTAACGTGATGCATAGCTAAATACATATAAGGTCCCAAAAGCGAGACCGATTGCCTTGCATATTCACACATAGAAGTGGCAAAACGCCATTTAAAGATTGTTTATGTACAGGAAGGGACACCTTCCTGCACATGAACAATCTTCCCCTCGAACCCAGACACCCTTGCACTATGGTGCAAGGGTGCCTGCATTGGCGCTAGGCTGCTAAATGTAGCGACAGCACTGGGGGAAACGCAGGGCTGCACCATATTGTTGTGAATATGGTGCAGCCCTGTGTTTCAGAAGAGGCAGAGCGTGGCATTAAGCCAAGTAGGCTAACACCACGCTCCGCACTTCATTGTAAATATGCCCTTAAATGAGATCTCTCTAAACGCAAATGGAACTCTCTCAGTAGACACTGGTGGTTTCCGTACTCTTTCAGTCAATTGATTTAATTGGAATATCATTTTTATCTTCAAACTACTGATACAGCTTTATTCAGTTAGTTATTGTCTTTAAACGGCATGTTGGAAAATTCTCTTTGTTGCCCTATGTTGTTTTATGTACTTGCGTACAGGACCACAGTCAGGGAATAAACACTGTGGTTTTAGAATAAATGAATGTATAGATGCAACTGCGTTATGTTGAACATCTGAATGCTAAATAGATTGATTACGGATAGATTATTTTAGGAACACTGAGGCTGATTACGGTGGCGGATGGACTTCAGTTCATCCGCCATCGACTCAGGGAGTGGGACCGCCTGCTCACAAGTGGGCAGTCCCACAGGTAGTATTAGGATGCGACCGCCACCGTGGCGGTCACACTCGTCTTACTTTGCATTGCAGTGGGTACTGCTGGCTGCAGCAACCGGTGCAATGCAAGAAAGGCAAGTTGCGGGGAAATGTATGGGGGCACCATAGGTGCCCCCAACCCCCAAACAAAAGTGCCCATGATGAATTGGTGACTGCTACAGGCCCCCAAAGTCCATCCCACCAGCCTTTCCATGGTGGGTGAACCGCCATGGAAAGGCTGGCGGGGATGGATGATCATAGTCCCAATGGCAGTGCCTGATAGGCACCGCCACCATGTATGGGATTGTGAGGGCCTCCGCAGCACCAGCGGGCTCGAGGTGCCCGTCAGATGCGTGGCAGTCGGATTTTCTGACCGCCACTGACCCGCTCGACCATTATAATATGGCGGGCAGGAATTGGCCTCACAATGGAGGTGAGTCCGCCACCAACAGCCTGACGGTGGTGGGTTCACGGTCATCATAATCAGGCCCACTGTATGGATACCCATATGGAGAGGATAGACTTTGCTTATGGGCTTTATGTGTGCCTATTTATGGTGATATGTACGCATAGGGTAGAGACTTTAAGCACATATTTTATTCCATTGTATAATAGAAACTGTACATCATCCCAATATATTTGGCTTCAAAATAAGACTTAAGTTGCTCCCAGCCACCAGTCACCTGAACCTAAAATGAAGGCAGGGAGCCCAAATTAAAACTATATATACTTTGGGCTCCTTGGACTCCTTGGCCTACAAACATAGTGCAACACAAACCATCCAAATCTACCCAGGGGCAGACCTTCCGGTGATCGGCTGCCCCCTTAATCCCCCATGTTTACTCTTTACAATTTAGTTACTTTTCATGTATTGATTTTATGTAGGTTTATTGGACTACATTTGCTCTCATCTGCAATTTATGAAATATTCAGTTACAATTAAATCACAATACATAATGCCATTGAAATAATTATGTAGCACCGTTGGACCCTGCCATTTTTGTAGGGTCATCACTTGTGTTTAATTATCTGTTACTGAACCTTCTCTTGTTGGCATTAGGACTCTCTGCACTTTTCACCTGCTAAATAGCGGTAAAGTGCTAGTGCTCTCACCCTTAAGCATGTTTCAATTGGAATATACTGGATTGGCACTTTTAATTTACTTGTAAGTCTCCAGTAAATTGTACTACATGTACTCAGTTCTTGTAAATTAAATTCTGCTAGTAGGCAGCAAGCAGCAGCACTCATAAAGCCACCCACTAAAGTGTTCTTTTAAACCATGTCTCAGGCCTTCCATTGTAGCTTGTAGTGCAGCTTTAAAGTGACATCTCAACCTGGCAAAATAAACCTTTTGCCAGGCCTATACCTTCGTTTTTAATACTTATTAGACATCCCTAAGATAGGCCCTACATGCTCATACGGCAGGATGAATTCCATTTAAAAAGCAGGACATGTTTACTTAAGTTTTACATGTCCTGACAGTGAAAAACTCCTAAAGTAGTTTTTCCCGTTTGTAAGGTCTATCTCTCCTTTTGACTAACACCTTGATTATCCTGTTATATTTAACATGTGCTAAGATTAGATCGGAAGCAGATAGAAATATGCTGTTTACACTTAATGTAGTTGGATTTTAATTCACAATTCGGAAAATACCACTTTTACCAATTGTTCCTTCAGCCTGTGTCCTGGGTCATACGGCTGAGAATAGCTCTGCTGTTGGGGTTGTGTATTACTTCCAAACAGTGATACAAAGGCAGCTTAGGTGGGAAGAGGATGGCTGGGGAGGAGCTATAGACTACCTCATTTATACTTTCAAGGGCTTTACCTGCAGCACACAAAATCGAACCTGGCACCAGGTCTACCATGCCTTTTGTCACCACAGACAGGTTTGAGCCTTGACCCAAAAAGGGAAGAACTTTCCAGATCCCATTGTGGGGGTAGAACAGGGAGTCCCCCATTCCACACATACAAAAAGTCTGCCACCAGGTATAAATATCGGGCCTCCAGAGCTACACTTCAGAACAATCCTGCTTGAAAGACTACTTCGCGGTCTGTACAAAGAAGTCTGAACCTGCTCACCTTGCTCCCTGGCTACCCACAATGACTCCAAGGGTCAGTTGGCTGGCCTGTGTGAGCTACAGGGAAAAGACAAGGTTCAGAGACCTCCCTGCAACTGCCCAGCTGACCAGCTGCAACTGGATCTGCCTGGACCCTGCTGGAGTGAGTCCTGATCCCCAAGATGTGCCTCCTAGGTCGTGGACCCCTGGCTGGCATCAGTGGAAGCTCAACCAAGAAGAAAGGTGAGAGTTCTAAAGTTTGGGCTCCTCACGAACAGGCCCGTCTGTGCTGAAACTCTGCCGTCCGTGAAGACCACCCAACTCGAAGATCGAATGAAACCTACTCTTCACCCCCACAGTGACCACCCACAATCACTGAGAATGCAAGACTTACACTTTGTGCTACAGCAATGATAGCCCGCAATGATCGACAACGTGAAGCTCCAGCAACAACTGGACATTTGCTCTACAGCAATGACCGTCTACAATACTCAACTTGCTCTTAATGTCGGAAGCCTCCTCCTTGCAGCCTCCTCCAACATAAATAGAACTCTTTGCTGCAGACTTTAGAAGGTTACTCCTGTATCCGACCTGTGCTTCATCGCGGCAAACCTGAACTTGTAACTTTCCCCCGCACCATACGACATCGAGTGGAGCTTTGCTTTTTAATATTGTATGCTATCTGTTGCCTGTATATGGCTACAGTATGGATATAATAATAATATATATTTGTTATGTCCTTCTTTGTGCTAATATGAAAAATTGTGTATGTAATGTTTACAGCTCTGAGGAAGTTTCTGGAGGTGGACCAAAACATATTGGCTAATATTTTTTTGTATCACCTCGATATTAGTTTAAATAAAGAAGATGCCATGATAAATTCAACACAACTGGACATTAGCTTTCATGAAAAGTCTGCTTTTTAGCTCAGCTTGCTCTTTATAACATGTTTATAAAATGTATGGAGGAGTGTGCCTCTACCAATTGAAAGTGTAATATTTTGAGGGGAAATCCCCCATCCCCTATATAATGAAATGTAGTTTATAATTTTCTATTTAATTTAATTTTAAGCAATATTTCCCCAAACATCAGCTCTATAAACATATATATCTGTATATATCTATCTATATTTATATTAATATATCTTAATATCTCTTTATTTATATTTCCTCCAACTTTGCTTTCCCTTTGTGGTACTAAAAGATAGGCATCACTTCATAGCATTTAATTAGGATAAATATTACAGTTGTTTGATATCTAATTTCTGTGAAAAAGGGGGTATGGCCTGGGCGTTTCAGCTTCTCTGCGTCTTACTGGACCATAGAGTCGCTGTGGTGTAGAAAGCCCATTTTGAGTGCTCCTGCTCCTGCAAAACTCTCAGCTTTCAACTTAAGGATTCAAGACATACTGTTTTGGTTTACGAGAGAAAAGTATAATCACCAGAGAACAGTATAATCGCTATTTTGTACAAGGGGTTAACTTTCCAACATCCCTCGTATTCACAGATTAATTTTTTTTTTCTTTCAAGTTGTTATACTAAAATCTTCCTTATTAGCCAATAGCGGGCTTTTCCACAGAGTTTCATGTACATTTTAATCCATGTTCATGTTGGTGTATTGGGGATGTAAACCTGCTATTGTTTATTATCTTTTGTCTCTTTTTTTATATTCTTTTCCATGGGTTTCAATTTTTAACAATTTATTATGTCAAAAAATTATTTGAACTCATCGTAATTCCTTGTAAAGTAGTCTATTGTTCATATCCAACATTTTATTTATTCAATAATTTTTCCTGAACTTCATTAAAGTGCTACGTGCAGTTCATCCATATGATTTCATTCAAGTCTGTCTTGTCTCGCCCAATATGGCTTAACACCATTGCTTCATATACTTTCTCTCTCTTGGCATGCAACTCCTTTGCAGATCATACAAAGTACTTTCTTCCTATGATGAACATTGCAAGCCCATGAATGCCAAACAATAATTTCTTTTTAAGGAAGTACACAGAGCTCTGCATCCTTATTGTGGCCCTAAGGTTCCTCTGTATACATTCTTATAATCATTCTTGATTGAACTTTTCTCAGTTTTAACTTTTCAATATGTTGAATTTCAAAGTACCTCAAGTCTGATGTATTCCCAGCATGATTTCCCCAGACATGTTTGGCTATTGGGTAGTTGAAGTCCTTATTTTTTATGGCTCTGAGGTGTTGCAGAATTCTATTTCACTTTATTCATTGTACTTCCTACATATTGTTTCTTACAGCGGCACAGAAGCACATAGACTACATCATCTGAATCACATGTTCTATACTCCATGTTTTTTTTTTATTTTACCATTTGAAAGTTTGAAAGTAGTTTTGTTCATTCCATGTCTACATGGTTTGCAAGCCAAACATTTCCAAAATCCATTCCATTTGTTTCTCATCAACCAGTTGAATGTCTCCCTTTGAAATGGTCGTAATTCACTAGAATTTAGCATATCAGCTAATGATGTTTAGCGATATCTAATTTGTGGGTATTGTGGCAATTTATTCTTTAGAACTTCATCCATTAATAGTATTCTCCAAATGTTCTGTATTATCTGTATTATTCTTTTGAGGTCTTGATTAGATTGATTGTAATCCATAATGAACCTTAAATAAATAACCTTAAAGCAGACCCCTTCTCTTTCTTGCAAGTCAACAATTCCTCTCTTTTTTCTTCCTTTATCTCTTTAAGGCATGTTGGAGGACTGTGTTCAGAAATCCCCTTGCTGTAAACTATGATATTATCATCCATGACTCTATTTCAAATTCTTCATTTTCTGAGCAGTTCCGCTTTTCTCTTAATGATGTTTGGTAATTAGGATGCTCACTATTTGCGTGAAACATGGAGTTACTTGATGTGATTTTTCTATGTATTTTTACACAAATCTTCCCAGTTTCTATATATATATGTCCACGTAGTCAATGTTTTGATCATTGATGAAATATGTAAATTGTAGGTTATAATTATTCTCATTCATTTTTAAAATGATGTTAGTCCTCTAATTAGAAAAAGTCTATAAGAAATAAATTAGGAAGTGGTGGGAGAACACATCCCTTAAGAGTTGGAAGGGTACCAAGAGACTTTCATATGAGAATTTAGACCCTTTACTATTGTAAGAATGGGCAGAATACACCCTGGCCTCTTCTAAAGGCATGTTACGAATATTAACTAAATATGCGTGGGGTGAATTAGAGGAATTATCCCAAAATGTAAAAGATCTTCAGGGAATACTAGCAAAACATGATGCAAAGAAAGAGTGAAGAAATCGAAAGAACAAATTAAAGAGGAATTGACAGTTGATGAGGAAGATACACAACAACGTAAACAAGAAATTTGCCAGAGACAAACAAGAATATGCCTCAGGAAGAATACTGTTAACAAATTGGTTTTCCAGTTGGCAGAGGTAGGCACCCTGTCCGTGAACCACAATCCTAGTGAGGCTAAGTCAGATACACTCCTTAAATTATTCTGGGTTCACCCTCTGGTAGTTTGACACAGAGCAGGCAGGCTTCACTTAAGAGGCAATGTTTAAAGTATTTGTGCAACACTTCAAACAGTAACACAGTGAAAACATCACAAAAAACCCCACACCAGTTTAGAAAAATAGATTATGATTTTATAAATAGAACAAGACCAAAACAACAAAACTCCAATAAGTAGAAGTCGGGATCAGAATTTTAAAGTTTAAATGTAAAAATAGCTCTTAGAAGCAATAAGCGCCAATGGAGGATTTTCTGGTCATGCTGGGGAAAATTCAAGAATTCAGGCTGACCACAATGGAGTGCACGCCGGATACAGAAGTCACTCAAGGCCAGCTGAACAAAGTACTTGGTCCTGGTTGTAACAGCGAGATGTGAGGTGCAGCTGAGCGTTGCTTTCTTTTGCAGTCAAGGTGATGTGTAGATTTTCTTCATACTGTGATGGCAATGCGTCAGTTACGAAGATGATGCACCAAACAGAAAGGAGTTGACTCTGTAGACAATGCGCCAGGTTTCTCCACACAGTCGAGGGGATGCGTTGATCTTCCCACAATGCAATGCGGGGATGCGTTTGTTCTTTAAGCAATACGCTGATTCTGAGTTATCATTTCTTGTAGGCTAGTCCTGTCATGTATACCCCTATCATGTATACCCCTATTACATACATTTGTCCTATCCACACGACAATAACGATTCTAAACAGGTGACCTTTTACCTAGTAGCTTGCTCCTGTCTCTTCGACACCAAGCTCTCTGTACTGTATCATAACCCCTGTACCTGACGTACATAAACATGTCCTCAGGCACAGTATAATTATTCTGTACAAGGGTCACCACCTTTTTCATCCCTGACCAACAGCCAGCTGTGCATGAGTGCATTTGTTTGGAAAAATATTTGTGATTGTTTTCAAATCATCTATGACTGTTTTAAAAACATATTGATTCTAGAACAAGACTGTCGCTGGACCAATAAATACTTATTGAAATGTCATAATCGCCATCCTGTGTATTTTCTGAGAGTAAGCTAGCATGAGTGTCTAAACGAAACATACTGCACTGTTTTCCATGATCCCTGAGGAATAAGGATTGTCATGTTCAGTGGTTGCTAGAAACTACCTAAACCACTGTGGAGTACATGGGGGTGGTAGTGGCATGGTAGAGCATGGTAGAGCACGGTAATGGCTGACATATCCATTGGACACCATGCCCTCAGTTTAGGTCATCCAAAACATGCAGGTCCTGTGGGATTCCTAGGACTAGGAACTACCCGACAGAGTGTGATATGCCAATTCTGCTGCCTCAACATTGCCGATGCATTGGTCCTGCTACATGCAGACAGTAGATGTGTCAGTTGGACTGGAGCAAGCACTTGGGTACACTTTCAATGGACCAGGCACAGGGAGTATGATTTTGATATCCCTGAGTCTCAGAAACAGGAGGCAAGACAACAAGCCCTTGGAGATCACTCTGGGTTCAAGCAGAGTCCAGTTCTTCCTCATCAGGGTCAGAAGGCAGCAGGGCAACACATCAGAAAAGCAGTTCTTACAGAGCAGCAGTCCAGCAGAGTGACAGTCCTTGTAGCAGCACAACAGTCCTTCACCCTGACAGTTTCTTTACAGATCCAGAAATGTCTGAATTGGTGGGGTCAGAGACACAGTACTTATATGCAGTTGTGCCTTTGAAGCGGAGGTGACAGTGATCCAGCGCAAAAGCCGGGGAAAATAGAAAGAGCACAACTATCCTCCCTGCGTCGCAGACCCGCCGTCACACTAACTCATTCACACTAACTCATTCATTGGTGGGGCCCATAACACCAATCACACTCACGTTCTTTTTCACAGGTCTGCACACAGGAGGGGGGAAAAGATGCGCTGGACATGTGGGTGGGGATACCTTATAACCTATAGTGAAAGAAAAGTTATCTTACATTATATACATTAACATTCGCCACCTATACATTCCTATTCCTAAACATCAAGGCACTCCGCCCACTTAGTTGATTGGACCAATTAGTTGGATTGGTTGATGGTGATTTAGAAGCAGCTAAAACACATTTAAGACTCAGAATCCTTATTCTCTTTGACGAAGAACCACAATCTCATTATTTTGGTTAATCAATATTTGTTTATCTAAAATTTCATTAATATTAGTATTTGACTCATCAAAAGTTTAGAATTTCTAGATCAATTTAATCGTATCACAGAACATCATATTTACCTATTCTGGCTATCTGGATATTTGCTCATTCATTGGCTCTGCATAATCGAATTTTGTCGTTAATTTGTCCAAAAAGGCAGGCCAGATCTCAAAGTCTGAAAGTCCTTTGCTCAGCACGTTACAGTCCCAAAGATCGTCAGAGGACCAGAAATCGTGCCAGCATCGGTCATCGCCTGTGGGGTAAAGGGGGTGCGCGGTCATAGTAACCGCCGAATGTGTAAACCGCATCGCATCTCATCCAATCATCTTCTCCTACAACCCTCTCCCTATTCTACTACTCTTTTTATAATAAATTTCGGGATAACATGAAACAGTTTTGGGCAGAGAGACATTTCTATTGGTTGGGGGAAAACGTCCGATTTTGGGACAGTCTAGGTTCACATGGATTCTGCTGATATGTTTCCGGTGATGTACCAATTCCGATTGTTGCAAAGTTTCTAAAATGTCCATTGTTCATTTATACCAGTTTCTGGTTTTCCGGGTTCTTTGGCAGTCCACCAATAACCTATCCTTGACAGGAACAGCGTGTACAGAGGTCGTTAGGAAGTTCACGGTGCCATCCGATTCTGCGCAATAGACTTCGTGCCTCACGAGACAGTGGCCACTTCTGAACTCATTCTCTGCCGCCATCTTTCGATAGGCCCAAATGTCAACTTAATCGAAACAAACACAAAAGAGTAATTAATACAAAGAAATGATGCTGCTAATGTTATACCCTTACTAATCCCTTTATGTATTAGTGTTTTCCTAGCATGTAGCGACATTTAAAGCAGTATATTCACCTTTTCGGTCCTCTACGAAGATGCAGACGTCACAAAAGCACATAAATCATGCGATATCTAATTACCATATATACTATAATTAATATGCGTACGTATTTTAGTAATAGGGTTATTTTGCCATGCAAATAGCAAGTTCCCACGTGTAATTTGTGTATGCAAGTTAGTCAATTTTAATATATCACAGCACACAATTAGTAAATTATAATAAGTAGGTTATTCAATTAATACTTTCATGCAAAATGGAGAAGGTATACAACATTTTGCACTACCTGTTCCATCAACTGCAAAGAAGGGTCTTTGAAGTACAGTGAGCTCCTTCCTAGCCCTGGTTACAGACTTACTGCTGGAGGGTAATCAACCCTTTTGCTTGGGGACAGGACACTGCCTATTCAGGTGTGTCAGTTCCTCCCTTCCATCATGCCCAGGATTAGCCATCAGGATGCAGATGGGCACTGAGATACACCTAACCTTCCTTTGTGTGTGGCTGTCTGGAGGGAATGAACAAAGTCAAACTGTCACCTACCCCAGACGTGTATTAGAGACAGCCTGCAGGCACCTAGAGTTTTAAGAGAAGAGAAATGCCACTTTCTAAAAGTGTTATTTCTAAAATAATAATGTTAAATTTAGCTTTATCAGTAAAGAGAATTTTTCATTTATTTATTTATTTATTTTATTTGCAGGTTTTTATAGCGCTAGAATCGACTCCAACTGGAGTATCTCTGTGCTTCTGGCGGGTTAATCCTTTATCAAGAGTGAGACAAGCGGAAGTCACTAGATTGCATTTATGAACATTCCAAAGATATAATACATGACAGAGTTACTCCTCTATCTGGAATTACAGCTTAAAAGTGTAATAAGGAATTCCAAATATTAATCTATGAGAGGAGTAGGCCTCACAGTCGTGAAAAATTAATTGGGGTATTTTTTACTCCCAGGACATGCAAAACATGTCCTACTTTCAAACTACACAGCACCCTGCACTATGAGCTAGCTAGGGGCTAGCTTAGGGGTGATGTATGTGTAAACAAAGGGGATTTTAAGTTTTAGTAAGGGGTTTTAAATGTCAAGTCGATATGGCAGTAAAATTGCACAGAGAGGCTCTGCAGTGGCAGGCCAGAGACATGTTTAAAGGGCTATTGTGTGGGTGGCACAATCAGTGCTCGAGGCCCACTAGTAGCATTTAATTTACAGCCCCTGGGCACAGGTTGTGCACCCTACTAGGGGTTTACAGATAAATTAAATATCCCAGTTGTAGATAAACCAATGTTACCATGTTTAGGGGAGATGCACATGCACTTTATCACAGGCAAGCAGTGGTAAAGTGCTCAGAGTCCTAATAGCAACAAGAAGAATCAGCAAAAAGAGGAGGTAAGTAGGCAAACGGTTTGGGAGAAGACCACCCTAAGGCTGACAGGTCTAACAGATACTAACATTTTCCCAAAAATATGAGGCATCGAAAGAGAACTCTCTGATTCAAGAAACCTTTCCACACAAGAAAGAAGGCTGACTTCTGAATCTGAGGCTGGAACGGATATTGATATTTCTAAGAGTGATCTTGCAAGTGCACAAGAATCTACAGGTAGTGTGGGTGGTGTTTTTTTTCAAGACTTGTTCAGATTTTGAGACAGACACAAAGAAATACCCATGAAAAACAACAAGGCATAGTGAACGGCAATTGAGATGAAAAAATAAGAGGACTACAAGGAAAAAACAAAGCAATTAGACTGTACAGAGAAACCAAGAGCAAAAGAGGAGGGAAGAAACAGTTAATATACAAAACAACACTGTTATCAATCTCAGAAGTTGTATCCTCCCCAATGAAGAGAAATCTGTACTAAAATTAAGATTGATTTTCTGCCCGAACTCCAGATTTGATTATACCCAAACCAAGATTCATCTATTTAAATTTGACAGAGAGATAAAACTTTAAAAAGTGCACACTTTGGGTGAACATTGATGACCCAATATGGATTACAATGCAACACAACCTACTGATATTTTAACTTGGCACCATTAGAAATATTGAATCAAGAATTGCTGTTCAGCTGTAACACTCAAGTGGATGAAAATGTGATTGAATTGTTTTTGGAAAATTTGGGAATCACACAGAAGAGTGGCATAGCAGTTTTAAACCTACACCCAAATTTATTCCATCAACTCTGCGTGATGCAATACATGCCTTTCAGGAAATAGTCAATAAAGAATTAAGTCAACTAAGACATGTACTAAGACCGACAAACAAATTTAATTTAACAATGAGCTTTACATTACTTCAAAAAGGACAGTAGTATAGTTATTAAACGTTCTGATTGGACCGGCAATGTCGTCATCATGTCAAGAGAGTACTATGAAAATGAGGCCTTGAATCAATAGGCACACAGAGGATGTTTTGAACTTATCCAGAATTCTGATTCTGTAGAAACCATAAAAATATTTCAAATAATGTTGACAGAATGGTGTGAGAAGGGGATTTTAGAGTACGAGGAATACCTGTTCTTGAATTATCAGCACCCCCAAGTATCTGTCATTTACCACATCCCTGGGATCCAGAAACAGGATACCCACACCATGTTGCCCAGTTGTCTCTTCTAAAGCAAGTCTATTGGAGAATGCATTCCCTTTCATTGATTGTTATCTGTTTATCTAAGACTTGAGGTTTGCATGTGAGGAACACTAAGGAGTTCTTGAAAAAGATTGATGGCATCAGGTGGAAGAAGGATTTTATAATAACTCTTGACATCCACATTTATACAAGAACATTTCACACAAAGATGGCATGGAAGCCATTCAATATTCCATTCACAGATTGTTAAGTGGACCCTGATGAGGTCTCCGGTGTTAGTCCTTCGCCCCTACATGTTGATTCAGTGCACCATATTGGTCTGCTTGGCTGCCCCTACTCCGTGCAGGTCAATGGGCACCTCCGGGGACCCAAAATCTGCCCGAATCTCTCCTGGGCCATCAGGATGCCATTTGGTGGTGACTTTCTACCAGGATTATGCAGGATGGAAGTTGGACTGTGGAGCAGGCAACTACGTGCTGTCAGCCATGTTACATGGAAACACATATATGTTTAAATGTGCAACCAAAGTAACCTCACCTGTGTTTTAAAATGTCATTTTGACTGGCTTATACAGTCCACTAGCCTTTAATTCTTGGAAAATATGCATGTATATTAAAAAGGTAAATAATTTTTAAACAGTCTTTTCTTACTTTCCTTTGTGATGGTATCTAGCATGTGTTTTTTTTGTATGGAGCTCAAACAGTTAGGAGGCTGTTTCAGAGTACTAATGCCAAAAAAACGGTCAGACATTTTCAATGAGTTGTGTCTCTCCTCTATCAATGAGATATTCCAAAAAACCAGACGGAGAGCTTAATTAAAAGATTCCCAGTTTGCCTCTCTACCCCATTCCTGTAGGGGTGTGTACATATTTGTTTAAAGGAATTTTTGCCCACTGGGATTCATGGTGGCATGCTTCCTCATCATGCCTCCTCCCTTCTTGCTATTTGCTCATCCACCGCTAGTGAAACCAGTGTGTATCTCATAGGAGACCATTTTGACTCTGTCCTCCATGCTTCATCCTTTTTTGTCATATTCTCACCTACTGTGTGCCTCACAGATGGCAATCTTGTATTTGTCCTCCTTGCTTTCTGCTTTGTCAAGCCATGTCCTTAGCCACCATTTTGTGGAACTGTCTGTCTGTCTGTCCTAGCCATTTTTATTTTTAATAGACTTCTGCTGGACCATTTTCTTATAGCCGTTTGGCAGATGTTTTTAATATGTTTCTTTTTTCTGTATATATTTCTGTTATTATATTGTGCCTGTTGGCTGATTGCAGGACTCTGTTGGCCATGTATATAATTTATTTTAACTGAGGTTATTGAATTTCCAGCCCTCATTCCCACAGAGAGCCATTCAGCCCTGGAGGGCAGCAGGTATTTATGCTCTATTTTTAGGTCTCGCCTGAGCCAGCGTGCATGCACTGCCCTGCGAGGCATTTAGTAAGGGTTTTTGAACTCCGAACACACGCTCGTGGTGTGCTTTTTTTTAATTAACCCGCGATTGGCCTGTGCATGCGTCTTTCTTAGAAAGACAGCACACAATTGGTCCAAGGCGGGTGATTGTCCCGCCTTCTTTATTACCTGGCCTAGGGTGCTCGGAAGCAAGCAGTGGCCCCCCACAGTGCCAGCTGCATTCCTGACATTCTTCGCGGGATTTTTTTTATTTCCTTTTAGCGCGCGTGCGCACACAACTCCCTGGCTTGTTTAAATTAGCAGCGGCGCTCTTGTTTTCCCCTTACAAACAGTGAAACACATTTTAAACCAGCTTTGCTATGTGCTTGTTGGTGCGAGCTGTGCTTTTGTTGAAATTTCTGTTGGAATGTCCCGGCTTTCGGCGAAGCTGGGCACTCTCTTGACTGTGTTTGCCAA
This sequence comes from Triturus cristatus, assembly GCF_964204655.1. Classification (NCBI taxonomy): domain Eukaryota; kingdom Metazoa; phylum Chordata; class Amphibia; order Caudata; family Salamandridae; genus Triturus; species Triturus cristatus. The sequence continues at coordinate 837,688,367 of NC_140582.1, read as the reverse complement.
ATAACCCCTGTCTTGAAGCCACGTCTTATTGCAGAAAAGAAAGCTCTGAATCCTTGCTCAGCTACTAATTCCCTGTTTTTAAGTTCTTCCACATTGTAAGGATGCTAATCTTCTCAATGGTAATTTTGATTATGCTCTCTTCATCCGGGGGTTGTCACATCACTAACATCTGTGGTCATTGTTGAGCAAACTCCCGCTTAGGGAGGTAACTTCACGTGCAGAGAGGTAAATTGTGTTTGACATGCCCGTCAGAGTGGCACTGCCTTTACCGCCAGGGTCCTACGACTTTTCCTGTCATACAATGGGTGCTCTTTTCACCTGCTTCTAATGAACAGACAAGCCGTTCGCCTGGCAATTCCCTCTGAAGCACGTGTCACACCCTGTGTGTGTGTATAGAGCAGAGGGAGGTTGAAGTACCATGAAGTGCGCGTGTCCTTTCATCCCCACTCCCTGTATGTCTAACAAGAAGTGCTGCTTTGTCTATTTCGTATGTCATTCGCCCCCCCTCCTGCGGGGATACTTATCTGAGATGCAAAGACTGTCCAGTACCCGCCCCACCCCCACATGTCCAGCCTGTTACACACACAAGCATTGCCCCGGTTACCCTGTCTGTTCTCTGCCTGTTGGCGCACAAGCTGCTCCGCTGCCTGTCCCTCGCTCAGGGCTGCCTTGCACACGCCTGTCGCGCCTTCTCTCCCTCCTTCCTTGCTCTCACCACAGCCCTCAGTGCCCTCACCTCATTGTTGCAGGCTGGCGCACTGCTTACCGACTCTACTTGTTAAAGTGCAGGTGCTTGTGGCTTGTAAGGCGACCCGTTCCCGCCAGTCGCCCGGAGGACGGCCCTCAGCTGGGCTCAGCCTCAGCCCATGCCTGGCTCCTGGGCCGCACCGCAGGACTGGCTGCTAGGTATTCAGCATCACATTGCGGCAGGTATGTCGGGTACGTCTGCACATGTTTGTGAAACCAGAGCCTGTTCGCAGTCTGTAGAACTCTGTGACCCTCTGCTGTAATCGAAGCCACGGGAGAACACTGGTAGTGCTTGGTGTTAGTGTTGAGTATGCGGCGAGCTACTAACGTACAATGACTCATAGTGCAGGATCGCTGAAGCAGGTTGTTTTGCCAGTCAGGATTGATGTGCTTGTTTCCCAACAGATTGAAAGACTGCTCTGTGGTTGGGTATGGCGGTGCGCCAGCAGAGGTAGCTGTTTCCAGCACAAAGAACGCAGCACAGTGTTGCATGTAAGAAGTGGGTACGCGGGCAGAGTACCAGCCAGCACTGGAAGTTCAGGATAATGCCACGCGTTGGTTGAGCACCACTGGAAGATGAGTGTGCCTGTGGTGTTTTATAAAGGGTGGATTGTGTTTCTACTCCATCAGACATCCACCACCTAGGTTTTCAGACACAGTACATATGAACCTGGATTATCAGTTCAAAAAATAACTTTCAGGAAAGGGAGAATACTCCCTTCTTTCCTAATGTCAATTAGAAGTATTCTAGGGGTCGTGGACTTCAACACTTTCCTTGCCTGAGGTGGAGGTGAAACAAAGGCATTTTTAAGATCCAAGGGTTTGATGGTTAAGAGTTTATTCTGTCCAGTATCGTGGACTTATGCCGGCCAGGGGCAAGCCAGGCGTTGAAGACTTGCCTGCATTCAGGAGAATGATGTAGTTTGGCATCCTAGACTGGTATTGTATGAAACTTTCTTGAAGACTGATATAAAGTTGTGAATTGTTCGCGGCATCACCCCTGGCTATGTGTTTTGATAAAAAATGTAAGACAGGAATTGTTTTGCAGGTCTGAGGATAAAAGCAGCTTATATAATTGAGGCAGCGAGTTGGACATTTTTGTGTCAGATATCTTATGTTTTTATTTATTTTTAAACTACTGCTCTGCTGATTTTTGCAATTGTTTAGTCTTGTAAATACCCAACTTCATTATTAGTCAAGTCAGTGGTATTCAGTGCATATTCAAGACTGAGTGCGTCATGCTGACATTGAAATCTGTTGATTTGAAGGCAGTGTGACTGGGCGGGGGCAGGCAGTGCGACTGGGCAAATCGTGAATTCCATTCACTAACCACAAAACTCTTTTCTGCACAATATCAGTTCTCTGTCCCAAGTCACCGCAGTGCTAGGACCACCCCGCCCGTCAATTGCGTTAGTGCTCAATGCTGACATATACTGTGAGCTGCAGATCACGAATCCAAGTCCTGGCATGGCCGATTCAGCCTTCCATCCTTCCGGATTGATAAATTCAGCACTATTAAATTAAGACCTGTTGCTTACAGCGCTTAGAAACTGCACCAGTCGATCCATATGAGAAACAAGATATTATCACCCTCCTTATAAGGCGCACCCTACTAATCCCTTAACTGTTCATGCTCCATGATTGTGCACACTCTATCCATTTTCGATCCTCGTAACCCTCGATTCCAGCTGCCCTCTGTGTATAAATGGCCCCCTGTTATTTACAGCCCTGTTTCTGTTAGCTCTGTTGCCAGAGCCTTGCTGTTCAGCAATGGTGGGCTAATAAATGGACAGTGTCAGACACAGAGGATGGTTAACACTAACCTTACAGCCGGGTACAGCAGGAACGATGGATGAAGCTAATTAATCCCTTCCCCTATATGGGACTATCTAGGAGTAGATATATTGTACACTCCACAGGTAAACCCACCAGAGGGGAAAGGGAAAAAAGGGACAAAAGAAACAATAACGTTGCCACTGCAGGGCCCAGAATAGGGATGTCGTCAGAAGATGTAGACCTCTCTCTCTTCTATAGCTCACCCCAACCGCCCTGTAAGTGGGAACACAATACACACATTAGATTACACCCCCTCCTATCCATAATACCCCTATACCCCCTATGTGTCATGTACTTACTATAATTCTAGCGGTGCTTCTCTCATGTATAAAAGGCACAAAAGAGAAAAATAAAGAAAACAAAATAACATCACAGTCTTGGATCAGAACGAGGTACTTATCTTACTGCAGATAATCCTCTCTTGCCGATGGGTATTCCTTCTTATCCAGTTGCTCAGAGCCTCGAATAGGTATGAGTATCTCGCTGCCCCCCTTGATGAGTTCTCCAGAGCTTGTGCGAGGCCAGAATGCAAGTAACACACCCACTAAGATGCGGAGTAGCGAAAAAACCACCGTTCACTTCGGAGGCGGTTGGAAACACGTGATAGCCCAATGCGTCTTCCGGAGTCTGGGCAGTGGACGTATTGCGGTTGAAACTAAACAAACACAAAAATAATGAAGGCGCTTTTCATGCATCGAGCCTCCTCCTCGTAACACTCGAGGAAGGCTAGACGCGACTGCAGGGTTGCAGACTTGTGTTTTCCGCACAATCCTCTGTTTCCGTCTGGGTGACGGAGCGCTCGGGAGCCTTGAATCCATTCCGGTCCGCTTCACTCCGGCAAACACTTCCTGAGCATGTCCCCAGGATTACAACGAGGCGTCCAGATTAGTACCCATGATACCGCTCCAGGGCACAGACAATCCTGCGAGTAGCGGTTTACAGGAATGGGAGTCTCTGGCAATTACGACTGCTGCCTTCCTTCAGACAGAAGCCGTGGTGACTACAAACACCAAGGTCATGGAAGAACTCCAAAGCACAGGTAAGACGAGTCTCTCTGGTACAGGGAGTTTGCTTGAGTGACAAGCACAGAGTTCTATTAGGGCGAAGCTTAAGTACCCATTACCAGGGGCAGTCTCAACTGTCTCAAAGCGGTTGTGGGAGTTGTGGTTCATGCGCTTCACATTCATACCATGCGTGTAATGGCGCGTAGTGTAACTATCCCTGCCTAGCCATGACAGTACCCCCTCTCATTGACCGACGCCTCGGCAGACCCCCAGACTTGTTAGGAAAGCGTGAATGATAACGCCTTAGAAGGCCAGGGCAGTGTAGATTAGCCACCGGCTCCCAAGAGCGTTCCTCTGGGCCATAACCTTTCCACTCTATGAGGTAGAGTACTCGCCCTCTGATGTAGTTGGAGTCCAGAATGCCCTGTACTTCGTATTCCTTGTCCCCATCTATGTCTACAGGTTGTGGTCTTACTGGTAAACGTGTACCCTGAAGACAGGGTTTCAAGAGGGATACATGAAACACTGGGTGGATGCGCCAAGCAGGAGGTAGTTTTAGTTTCATGGTGACGGGGTTTATGATCTTCACTATGGGATAGGGTCCCACATACTTAGGCTGCAACCTGTTGTTTCCCTTGAGTATTAAGTGTTTAGTGCTAAGCCATACTCTGTCTACTACTTTATAGGGAGGTTCTTCTGTTCTCTTTTTATCTGCCTGTGATTTGTCTCGTGTTCGTGCCTCTTCTAGGTGTGTTTTGGCCTTATTCAATACTAGTTTTAGATGTGCGTGGTGATCTTGGATAGAGGGGTGAGTAGAGGCCACAGGACTTTCAAAGGGCAAGACTTTGGGATGGAAACCATTGAGGCAATAAAAAGGTGAACACCCCAAAGTTGTGTGATCAGCGTTATTATAGGCGAACTCAGCTGTCCACAAGAGCCTACTCCAGTCGTCTTCCTGTAACAACGTAAAACACCTCAGGTATTGCTCCAATGTATGATTTAATCTTTCAGTCTTGCCGTCTGTTTGTGGATGATAGCTTGTCGACAGACAGGCATCGATCTTCATGACCCCACACAATGCCTTCCAGAATTTGGAGGTGAACTGGTGTCCTCTGTCCATAATGATGACTGATGGGATTCCATGTAGTCTAACTATATGTTGCAAGAAGATAGTGGCCAATTCTGCTGAGGTGGGTAACTTGGTAAGAGCGACGAAATGACCCATTTTAGTCAGATGATCTACTACCACTAGTATGGTGTCATAAAAGGAGCTAGGAGGCATTTCCACGATGAAGTCCATGGACACAGTGTGCCAAGGAGCCGGAGGCGTGGGTATAGGCCTGAGTAAGCCACTGGGTCGTTGATGTTGTGCCTTGGCTTGGGTGCAAACAGAACATTCCGAAATGTATTTTGCAGTATCTCTCCGAAGTGACCCCCACCAGAAGTAACGAGTCAAGGTTTGCAATATTTTATGTATACCCATGTGTCCTCCTAAGGCTGTGTCGTGGATCCATTGCAGGACTTGATGCTGGAGTGGACCATCAGGAATATACAGTCTGTCATCATTGAACAGCAATTTGTTTTTCACTGAACGGTGTAATGCTTCTTCCTGGACCCAAGCGTCTTTATCGATACTAGTGATTTGTTTCTTGACTTCATTCAGGAAGTCGTGAGAGGTGGTTAACACCACTGCCTTCATGGGAAAGGAAGCCTTCTGTAGTATGCAGGGGGGTTCTTCTGCATTATCATTATTACCCGCAGGAATGGGCAAAGGTCTAGAGAGAGCGTCTGCCTTCCCGTTTTGTGGCCCTGGTCGATACTTAATCACAAAGTCATAGTCTGCAAAAAACAAAGACCATCTTAGCTGCCGTGGTGTTTGGGCTCGAGCAGTCTTTAGGAATAGCAGGTTACGATGATCTGTATATATTTCCACAGTGTGTTTGGCCCCCAGCAGATGGTGTCTCCATTCTTTACAGGAGCGCTTGATGGCTAACAGCTCTTTATCGGTAATGCTGTAATTTACCTCATAACTGGACAGCTTCTTTGAGAAAAAGGCTACTGGATGCAACTGGCCAGTGTCTGGGTGCCTTTGAGAAAGGATTCCCCCTAAGGCGTAATAAGAGGCATCCGTCTCGAGTACAAATGGTTGGGATGCGTCGGGATGTCTCAGTACTGGAGCACTGGTAAAACAAGATTTTAGCGTCTGGAATGTGTTCTCGGCTGCCGCAGTACACTTGAAGATAGCTCCCTTCCGGAGAAGAATCGTTAAGGGTTGAATAAAACAGGAGAAGTTTCGTATGAATCTTCTATAAAAGTTTGCAAACCACAAAAACTCTGCAGAGACTTCACACAGGAAGGGGATTTCCATTCCAAGATGGCTTGCGTCTTCTTTTTGTTCATACAGAGTCCATTGGGGCCTATAATGTAACCCAAGAATTCTACTTCCGAGGTATGAAAGAAGCACTTTTCCAATTTTGCATAAAGCGAATGTTGCTGTAGCCGTTCCAGAAGATCTGATACGTGTAGTATGTGCTCTTCCATTGACGGTGAGCACACGAGGATATCGTCAATATAAATGATGCATGACACGTCCAATAATACTCTCAATACTTCATCCATGAAGTATTGGAATGCAGCAGGGGCATTGCATAGCCCGAAAGGCATCACCTGATATTCGTATAGACCAAATTTGGTCCTGAAGGCTGTCTTCCATTCATCCCCCTGCCGCACTGTCACCAGATGATATGCTCCACGGAGGTCTAGCTTAGTAAAAACGGTAGCCCCCTTCAATTGGTCCAACAAAACAGGGATTAACGGCAGGGGGTACCTGTTCTTTTTGGTTAATCGATTGAGTTCCCTGTAATCAATACAAGCCCTCAGACCCCCCTCACGTTTCGGTATAAAAAAAAGAGGAGAGGAGGCTGAGGAAGAGGAAGGACGCATAAAGCTGTTAGCCAGCAGTTTCTCCAAATATTTTTGTAAGTAAGTTGTTTCCGCTTCGGTTAGGGCATAAATGTGCCTACACGGAATCCAGATCTATCACGCAATCATATGCCCTGTGTGGAGGCAGCTTACTTGCTTCCTGCTCTTTGAATACTGAGTGATATGCCTGATATTCGATTGGCAGTGTGGCGACACATCCCACGCCTTGTGTAAGACAACTGCTGGCAAGCAATTCAGCAGGGTTCGCCTTTTGTGGGACTTCTTGTAGCCTGGCTAGGGTGCAATGTTCCTTGCAGTAGATGGAATTCAATGTAACTGTTCACCCATTGCACCAAGGGATCATGTAGAGTGAGCCATGGCATGCCCAGTGTTGTACTTGGCCCTTTTTGCAGGGTCATCCCTGAACTTTTTGCCTTCCTCCTATATTTTTTCTGACCTGTTGTTGGCTGTTTTGTGACTCTGGCCACTATACCACTGCTGATCAGTGCTAAAGTGCATATGCTCTCCCTATTGTAAATTATTGTATTAATTTGTGATTCCATGATTGGTTGGTTTGGTTTACCTGTCAGACCCTAGTACAGTGCACCAGGAGTGCCCAGGGCTTGTAAATCCAAATGCTGCTGGTGGGCTTGCAGCACTGGTTGTGCCACCCACAGAAGCAGCCTGTAAAGATGTGTCTAAGGTCTGCCATTGCAGAGCCTGTGTGCAGTCTGGTACTGTCATGCTTACTGGGCAAGTGCACCCACTTGCCAGTCCCTAAACCTTCCATTTTCTTCATATCAGACACCCCTATGGTAGGCCCAAGGGCAGGGTGCATTGTAAGGATAAGGTAGAACATGCCCTGGTGTGTGCGGCATGTTCTAATAGTGAATTACAGCCATTTACGTTTTTCACTATTGCAAGGCTACCTGTTCTCCATAGGCCAGAATGGGCAGTTTGGTTATTACATCTTATAATCCTAACTGACTCAGGGAACAAGGTAGAAACTCGAATTTAGTATGCCTGAACTCAGGATGATAAAATACATCTTTTAGTGAAGTTGGTTTTAACATTATGAAAATGTCACTTTTAGAAAGTAGGTATTTTCTTGTCTAACCATTCAAACCTGCCTCTGCTAGGCTGTGTATTCCTTGTCTGGAGTTTGAGTGACAGGGCTGGGGAATTCTAGGAGACAGGGTGAGGTGTCCCAGTGGTGAATAGAGGGATCTGCATTCAGATGGGTGGGAGGAGTTGCACCTGGGACCTAAATAGGGCTGTGCCTGCCTTCCACAATGCTGGCTCCACCTCCTGGGGAGCGGCTGATGTCTCTGCCCTGCACAGTGAATGAAGAGAAGGAATCCTGTCAACAAAGTGCTCCACGGCTGTACTTGCCTTCCACAATGCTGGCTCCACCTCCAAATATTGGGACCCTGATCCCAAGAAATTAGATCACTTTGGGAAAACAAGAAGAACCTCTGCTGAGGGAGGAACCAGAAGAAGCTGAGGAGGAAACTATCCCTGAACCTGGGGGATTGGCCTGCAGTGGTTGCCTTACTGCCAAAGAGAGGAGAAAGGAACTTTGTGTGTACTTTTGCTCAACTTGTGAAGGATCTCCAAGGGCTTGGAAAAGAGCTTGCCTCCTGCTGAAGTCTCAGGAACAACAGACTTCACCCCCCAGTTCCCCAGAGTTTTTTAAAAGTGCCTGCTGCTGTTGTTAGTCCTTCCGAGCAACTGCGTGTCGAAAGGAGCTGGAAGCGCGACTCAAGAAGGAGAAGCGTGCCGCCGTCGGAGCTGTTGTCGTCGCATCTCGTAAAGTGTGTCGCCGCTGCAGCATTGCATCATCCAGGAAGTGTCTCGCAACGCCAAAGAAGCGTGTCGCCATCGCAGCCATCATAGCTGACGCATTGCACCACATCAAGAGAAGAGTCTCGCATCGAGGAAGAAGCGTGTCGCCATCGCAGCCATCGTAGTTGTCGCATTGCACCACATCAAGAAAAGCGCCTCTCATCCATGGAGAAGCGTGCCGCCTTCGGAGCTGCTGTCGTCGCGTAGCGTAAAGGGGTGTTGCCGCTGCAACATCGCATCGAGCAGAAGCGTCTCGCAAACGTCGGAGAAGAGTGTCGCTGCCAAGGCCGCTGTCGTCGCATCACGTAAAGTGTGAGCCGCTGCAGCTGAAGCATCGAATCGAGTCTTCTCGCAACATCGGAGAAGCGTACCGCATCTGGAAGATCTTCACGTCTTTATTTCTTCGCACCAAAAACTTCATCGCATCAACTTTGTTGCAACACTTTCGTTGCCCTGCGTGTCGCATCTAAAAGGTACATTGACTTAAAGTGTCGCATTTAAGAACTTAAGAGAACTAAGTAAAATTCTACCATCTAAAGTAACAGTATTGCGTGTTTTTGTCGTTTAATGGTCTTGTGGTAAATCTATATAAAGAATACTTATTTTTGATAAAACCTGTGTGGTGTCCATCTGTAGTGTTGTCACTTGGTTACTGTATGTGTTCACAAATGCTTTACACACTGCCTCTGAGATAAGCCTGTCTGCTTGTGCCAAGCTACCAAGGGGGTGAGCAGGGGTTATTTTGGGAGTGTACCCCCTTACCCTGACTAGAGGAGAGGGTCCCTATTTGTCACAAGTGCATACCTGTGCCAACTAGAGACCCCCAAGTCTAACACCAAGTATGACAGTGAAATGGGGGGCGTCTATCAAGTCGAAGTGAATGTATTCATAATGATTTAAGTCCACCTGCATCTGGATCTGCTGAGTATGATAACGTATAGGACCTGAGGTGAGTTCTGTGCCGTCTACAGCTTTTACTGGTTCTGGAGCCTTTTTCTTAATACAGGGTATGCCTATTTCCTGTGCGTATCTTCCATCGATAACGTTACCCATAGCCCCTGAATCTATCAAGGCATGCATGAGCACCGATCCGGCCCCGGGTATATCCAACGTGACACTCACATTCATATGTGCCACGGAATTCTGGACAGTGTTTACCACCGCTGGACAGACCTCTCCCTCCTGAGGCCTCAAACAAGGGGTCTGGGACTTGCTTGGGCGTTCTTGTTTACCGAATTCTCTTGTAAGTAATCCAATTTCTGTGTTCCACGGGAGTCTTTGAAAGGCGCCTTAGTTTTCGCCTTGCAGTCCTTTAATAAGTGCCCTGGTTTTCCGCAATACATACAGAGCCTTTGTTTCCTCCTCCGCTCTCTTTCTTCTGCACTTAGAGGTCCTCTTATGCCGCTCACCTGCATGGGTTCTGTTCCCTCAGTACCTATAGAGGGTCCTTCTGCAATTGCTCTGGGGCGAGGGGTTACATATCTGGTTTCAATACGCTGTTTGTCTCCTCTCCTTTCCTGTAGTCTAAGGTCTAATTGTACAGTGAGATCTATGAGTTCACGCAGGAGGTTGGCATGTGCACCACTTGTGCCAAAACATCTTTCAATTCACTTCTCAATCCCTGATAATACAGCGATGTTCGTTTTTCCATAGGCCAGTCAGTCTCAGCTATGAGTCTATTGAAGGTTGTAATATAGGACAACAAATACTGGTTGCTTTGATTGAGTGTTATTAATTCCCTATCTAGGAAGAGCAGATGTGCCTTCCTATCGAACAGTTTGCGCATTTCCTCACAAAAGGTGTCAAAATTACCCAAAGCAGGGTTGTTTCTTTCTAAGAGGGGAAAAGACCAGCTGGCTGCCTTACCCCCAAGATAGGACATCACGAAGGCCGTTTTAGCTTGGTCAGTGGGAAACACTGCTGGTTTGCACATGAAGTGCAACTTACACTGCCCTAAAAAGATACCAAACTTCTTTGGATCCCCAAAGAATCTTTCAGGAGGGGCTAAGGGGAGCTGTGCGGGCTGTATAACCTGTATGGTAGAGGGACCCGTGCCACTTCCCAATGCATGTGTTGCTTGCCCAGCATCGGTCTCATGAGAAGCAGGAGTAGGTAGTGTCCAGTTTCTAATGTACTGGGACCCTCGTGCCCCCGTAGGACTAGAGCGAGACAATCCTGCCACCTCACGTCTTATAGTACTCATCTCGTTTCGTAATTCTAGGTTCTCACCCCCGAAGGTATCTACCTCCATTCTAAGGGCTGTTAATGTTTCCAACACTGACGTGAGGACAGTGTTGGTATCCATCGTTCGGGCTGTAGGTTACCGTGGGCTTGTCACTCTGTCAGACACAGAGGATGGTTAACACTAACCTTACAGCCGGGTACAGCAGGAACGATGGATGAATCTAATTAATCCCTTCCCCTATATGGGACTATCTAGGAGTAGATATATTGTACACTCCACAGATAAACCCACCAGAGAGGAAAGGGAAAAAAGGGACAAAAGAAACAATAACGTTGCAGCTGCAGGGCCCAGAATAGGGATGTCGTCAGAAGATGTAGACCTCTCTCTCTTCTATAGCTCACCCCAACCGCCCTGTAAGTGGGAACACAATACACACATTAGATTACACCCCCCTCCTATCCGTAATACCTCTATACCCTCTATGTGTCATGTACTTACTCTAATTCTAGCAGTGCTTCTCTCATGTAAAAAAGGCACAAAAGGGAAAAATAAAGAAAACAAAATAACATCACAGTCTTGGATCAGAACGAGGTACTTATCTTACTGCAGATAATCCTCTCTTGCTGATGGGTATTCCTTCTTATCCAGTTGTTTAGAGCCTCGGATAGGTATGAGTATCTTGCTGCCCCCCTTGATGAGTTCTCCTGAGCTTGTGCGAGGTCAGAATGCAGTAACACCCCCACTAAGATGCGGAGTAGCGAAAAAACCACCTTTCACTTCGGAGGTGGTTGGAAACACATGATAGCCCAAGGCGTCTCCCTGAGTCTGGGCGGTGGACATATTGCGGTTGAAACTAAACAAACATAAAAATAATGAAGGCGCTTCTCATGCGTCGAGCCTCCTCCTCGTAACACCCGAGGAAGGCTAGACGCGACGGCAGGGTTGCGGACTTCTGTTGTCCGCACAATCCTCTGTTTCCGTCCGGGTTACGGAGCGCTCGGGAGCCTTGAATCCATTCTGGTCCGCTTCACTCTGACAAACACTTCCTGAGCACGCCCCCAGGATTACAGCGAGGCGTCCGGATTAGTACCTACGATACCGCTCCAGGGCACAGAGACGCCAGTGAGTAGCAGTTTACAGGATTGGGAGTCTCTGGCAATTACGACTGCTGCCTTCCTTCAGACAGAAGCCGTGGCGACTACAAACACCAAGTTCATGGAAGAACTCCAACGCACAGGTAAGACGAGTCTCTCTGGTACAAGGAGTTTGCTCGAGTTACAAGCACCGAGTTCTACTAGGGCGGAGCTTAAGTACCCATTACCAGGGGCAGTCTCAACGGTCTCAAGGGGTTGTGGGAGTTGTGGTTCATGCGCTTCACATTCATACCATGCGCGTAGTGTAACTATCCCTGCCTAGCCATGACAGACAGCTTGTCTTTCATCATTTCAAGTTGGTCGTAATACATTCTACCCGGAAAAGAGTGCGTGCCTACTGCAGAGAACAAGGACATCAAGGCTATCTACTTTAACCTCCTCCATAATTAAATCTTAGCAGTCACCCCATCTGTACTGCCGGGGTGGATGTATACAGGGCAACAAGAGTCTTAACAGAGGCCCCAATGACACCGGCTCCACTATTGTAGACCCGGTCAGCGTTTGACAAAGAAAGGTGCTGACTACGATGCCGCTAAGAAAAAGCATTGGCATAGCCAATAGGTCTCGCTTTTGGGACTTTATAAGTATTTAGTTATGCAGCACAATATCCTTGGTGCAGCATCAACTGTTGCATGCTTAAACACTTATAAGGTCCCAAAGGCGAGACCTATTGGCTATGCCAATGCTTGTTTAGAATTGTTTTCCACATATTCTGATGCATGGATTGTGCCCCTTCAGTGGCGTTTTTATTATTTTAAATAATGCAATTGATGTTTGCCAGGCTTCCCCTGGCTTCCCCAGGAGTCCTATTGGCCTTTAAGAAAAACATAGGTGCCGATTCCGATCCGTTAAAAATATTCCCCGTACGAATCGTATCCGGATGTTTTTACGTATGAATCGTACAAGTCCCGTACAAACTGACAAGTACGATTCGTATGTTAAAAAATCCATGCGAATCGCATTGGGAAAATTCCCCGACACGTCCTCGGGTCGGAAAAAGTGTCCGACAGGTCCCCGGACAGTTTTACGTACGAATCGGTAAACTGAAGTCCGAGCGCGCAAGTACGATCCGTCCCATCCGTCCGAATGCACAACCGTATGGAAAAAACACTGTACGGAGCGAACTCCCATAGCAACCATGGAGACGTCCAAACATGTGCCCGCATACGTGCCGAACACCCCCCAGCCCACCCCCCCAAGTACGCGCCGTACCCCCAGCCCCCCATGTACGCGCCGTACCCCCAGCCCACCCCCCCAAGTACGCGCCGTACCCCCACCCCCCTATGGACGGTGCGTACCCCCACCCCCGTATGTACGGAGCGTACCCCCACCCCACCCCGTAGGTACGGAGCGTACCCCCACCCCCGTATGTACGGAGCGTACCCCCACCCCACCCCGTAGGTACGGAGCGTACCCCCACCCCCGTATGTACGGAGTGTACCCCCACCCCACCCCGTAGGTACGGAGCGTACCCCCACCCCCGTATGTACGGTGCGTACCCCCAGGATTAGAATACCTCTACCGTGCACCCTAATATGTCATTTTATTTTGTAGACTCAATTGCCGAGTCTCTGAGTCCCAAGATGGCAGCTGTAACTTTTCCTTCAGGTGCGGACAGCCAATCACATTGCGTACTTGAGCTTGTAGATCTGCAGATCCACCACAGCTTCAAAGATACATACATTTTGAGCCTCAAGTTCTCAAAATCTACTGAATAGATTGATACCAAATCAGAAAAAGCTGGATCAAGATGTAGCTTTCTGCCTAATTTGGTGTCATTCCATTTGTTTTTTTAGCAGTATCACTGTTCAGTTTTCCTATCGAAAATTTCACATGGAAAAGGTGTTTTGGGGCTCCCCCTTTTACTCAGCCCCCACTTGATGGATCACCCCGAAATTTTCCAGGAGGAAGTTGAGGTGGAAAAAACTTTTTTGGGAAGGTTTCATGAAAATACTTCACACGGTGCCAAATTTTTAGATCATTCTTTAGTCCTACTTCTAGGTTAGGTCTGCCTCTGCTCGGAGCTCTGTTGTTCTCTCTGCTTATGCACTGCAAGTAACCAGGATAAAGTGGATGAGCCACGTAAATCTTTGCAGTGAATGGCTGAGTGTGGCGCTGGCATCCCTGTACCAGTTCTGGGGTTCAGGGATGTAAATGAATTGTGAGGGTCAGGCAGTGGGCAGTTCAGCACCCCATGCGTTGGCACCAATCCCTCGACCATCAGGCATATTCCATCCGCTGCTGGACAGCAGGATCCCACCTTACTGACAGCACAGGGCCCTGGAAAAACTGGAGGCCAGTGTAGCACCACTAGGAACCAATCATCATCAAGAAGGCCCGGCTTCACCCCCAACAATCAATTTATGACATTCATATCTTGCTTTTTTAAATTTATTTTTATTTTATAGCCACGAAAAAAAAGAATAAAATTGCAGCAAGTAACATGGACAGAAACATTTCTTAAAGAATATACCGTTAAACCTAGAGTAATCATAAACAACTAAGTAAGAAAAAGTCGAAGCCAGAAAAATAAGTAAAAAGCAAAGGGAAGAAAAAGTGGGGGGGAAGCAAAAGAAAATCAAGACCAGAGAGCATGGACAAACAAACACGAAAAAAAAACAGGGAAATAGCCACATTGTAATTTACAAGAAGTTAAAAATTATACTCTCAATCCCATTGAAGGCAAGACCATGTCCTTTAGAAGTTACGCCAAGACCAAGGGCCTCTGGCTTTAGCAAATGCCATCTCCATTTCATACATAACTCTTAATAAACCCCAGAATTCGTTAACACTTGGGCCCTTGCTCTGAATCCAAGAAGGAGCAATGCATAGGCGAGCACAAGCAGATACAATAGAGACAAAAGATTTAGTAAGACAGGCTAACTCTGAAAACATTTCCAGAGCAAACTCTTTCTCAGTGATTACTTTGTCAAACCCAGCCCAGACTGCAAGAGCGAGAAATACCAGCCCAGAATTCCTTCAGTTGAGGACACAAAAAAATACATGCAACATAAATCCACATCGAATTCCAAATATTTCGGACAATATGGGCCCGATTCACAGAACTAACTTAAGACAAAATCCTAAACTTACTACCATTTTGGTATTCACAGAAGGCACTTACTCATTTTGGTATTCACAGAAGGCACTTACTCATTTCGGTGTTCACAGAAGTTAGGACTCCTAACTTTAGGACTCCTAAATGCCTTCTGTGAATACCGAAAGTCTTAAAATTAGGATTTTTCTCAATTTAGTAGTCCTAAATTTAGGACTCCTAAATGCCTTCTGTGAATACTGAAAGTCTTAAAATTAGGATTTTTCTCAGTTTAGTAGTAGTATAGTTAGGACTCCTAACTTTAGGACTCCTAAATGCCTTCTGTGAATACCGAATGTCTTAAAATTAGGATTTTTCTCAATTTAGTAGTCATAAGTTTAGGACTCCTAAATGCCTTCTGTGAATACCGAAAGCCTTAAAATTAGGATTTTTCTCAGTTTAGTAGTTGTAAAGTTAGGAGTCCTAACCTTAGGACTCCTAAACTGAGAAAAATCCTAATTTTTAGGCTTTCGGTATTCACAGAAGGCATTTAGGAGTCCTAAAGTTAGGAGTCCTAAATTTAGGACTACTAAATTGAGAAAAATCCTAATTTTAAGACTTTCGGTATTCACAGAAGGCATTTAGGAGTCCTAAAGTTAGGAGTCCTAACTAGACTACTACTAAACTGAGAAAAATCCTAATTTTAAGACGTTCGGTATTCACAGAAGGCATTTAGGAGTCCTAAAGTTAGGACTCCTAACTTCTGTGAATACCGAAATGAGTAAGTGCCTTCTGTGAATACCAAAATGAGTAAGTGCCTTCTGTGAATACCAAAATGGTAGTAAGTTTAGGATTTTGTCTTAAGTTAGTTCTGTGAATCGGGCCCCAAGATTTTGGGTTGTTTGAGCTGGTAGCCCATTTAGATATTCGCTCCGGAGTATAACACAGCATGAAGATTAATCTGGTTTGCTGGAGTTTCAGATTAACTAAGGTTACTGCCGAGTCTATTGTTTCCAGAGATTCGTTAATCTCCTCCTTAGTGATATTACAGTTGAAAATCCGAGTTAACTGGGCCGCTATCTGTATCCCATTGTCACTGACCGCCCCAATTAGTTTCTGATACGCTTTGCCAATGGCCCCTCGTCTGGCTGCCCCAGAGAGAGCAGACAGAACTTCAAAAGAAGATCCTTTTAGCTCCAGGTCTAACATGCCTAAACCTCGAACAAAATAATCCCTGATTTGCAAGTACTTAAAAAAATATCTGTGTGGCAGGGAGAATTCCTCTCCCAGAGACTGAAAGGATCGAAAACCCTGCCCATCATAAAGATGACCCAGCCGGGTCACACCCTTACATTGCCATCCTTTGCCAACACAATCATGAAAAATACTCGGCAGTAGAGGATTCCCCCATAATGCAGTATAGGAATGCAAATCAGGAAATTTGTATGCCTTAGAGATTTCGCTCCATATACTAGCTATGTCCCTTACTATCTTAAATCGCACCCTCTTAAAATAGTTCGGATCGGATGTTTTATAAAGCAAGTACCCAGAGTCAGATCCGGAGGCTAGCTGGTATGAAAGCCAAGTGGGACCGATTTCGAGTCCGTTGACTAAACTCTGTATTCGCCCCGTATATGCGGCCCAAAAGTATAACTTAAAATCTGGACGTTTAAAGCCCCCCTGCTTAAATGGCAGTTTTATATATCGTAAAGCTCTCCTGGCATGCCGATAACCCCAAATAAAACTACGTATGGCGCCATCCAGTAGTTTAAAAAAGGTTTGGGGAATCTTCAGTGGGATAGTGCGAAAAAAATACAAAATGTTTGGGGGAGCATTCATTTTGACGATGTTACATCTCCCATAAATACTCAATGGGAGCCGGTGCCAGCAACGCAGGTTAGCAACAACTTTCCTCAAGAGAGGTTCATAGTTCAAAGATATGATATCCCTGACTTGACTACTTAAAGTAACTCCCAAGTATACTGCACTTTTTGTGGTACCTAAAGCCGTTGGGAGAGTATCGGGTTGAGCCATTCATATCTTCCATAGAGCAACACTTTACAGGCACTTCTGAAGAGAAAGTGATGAAGTACTCCAAGATTTAAGGGTCTGACAACATATGTATGAGCACTGTTTAGCCACATAAGCAAATTATTTATGTGGTGATAAGTGATCCAGTGGTAAACCAGCCTCATATACTCACCTGGGCCCATAAACACACACACACTCACTCCGGCCAGTTAATACCCTCTGGGGTCAATTTTTATATTTTCTTTTCTGAAATTAATTATTAGTCATTCCTAACCAATCTTTCAAAATGTTCTTTAATCTGGTCACTGGACCATTAGTTGAAGTAGTTGATGGTGAAATTACATATTTTAAAATAGTCTTCTCTGCAAAGAAAATGACCACAGACTCAGGGAAATTTTTAAATGCTTCATCTAAATTAAATTCATGTGAGCCAAAGTCAAAGTACAGTCACCTTCTCCCATAGAAGGAAAATGTCAAATTTAGCAAAACTTGATAATGACGATATTCATAAAGGAGAGGATAGAGAGAGCAGCACAAATGAAAAATCTTCAGAAATTATAATTACCTGGCTGGTGTGATAATCCAACCCCTTAGCCAAGGAGATGGGAAAAGGGTCTCCCGAGAAAGGTCAGGAGTCAAAGCTTTCAGGATTCAGGACAGTTTTCAGGACAGGATAAGGTGACCTCTTCTAGATCCGACGGCTGCGTCGCACCCCTATCTGACACTATCTTCCTCCTCGAGATTCTTCCGCAATCTTCTTCTAATTATTTGGCTAAGTTTAGCAATTCTGCAATTGGGTTCTTCTTCAGCATTCGCTCTTCACTTCCGACAGCATCCCGAGCTGCAGCATCTCCTTTTCAAAGCGCCCTCTAACTAACTAAACTACTTTAATTATACCTTTCAAATGCAGTGAACCACCCATTAATGTTTCAATTTCCTAAATTTACTAACCCCGATTGGACAGGCAAAGGGGATGATCATCACACCATACCAGATTTTCAAATATAGTCCTTCAGCTCATTGTTAAATGATCCCACCCCTTAATTTTTTATTCATGAATCTTTATTCCCACCCGCATTCACATCTTTAGCAAACACAAAGTATATACTTCATATAATTTTCTTCCTTTTCACAGGACATCATACTGGCTCCCAGTGTATGTTACTGTTCTCGTCCTTGGATGGCGTTCAAGGATTACATCGCGGCTTCTGGCTCACTTAGACTGTGAATGTGTAGAGGTCACATGTGATATCGAGTTTGGTTTCTTACAACGGCCCGAAAAATAACTAATAGGAAAAGTCAAAAGGAAGTGTATTAATTTCAAAATAAATGATTTCACTGTATACCACCTATCTCTTTTCTGATCCCATTTACTTATAATTGCTATGCCCGCATTAGCAATTAGTAAATATCTTGATTTCGTTTTCAGCAGAGCAGATGCTTAGCATGTGAGCTTTTAGTGGCGATTTTAGAAGCGTCTGCGCAAGTGCAGAAAATTCCCTCCAAGCGACAGCTCGTCATAATGCGTAGATGCAGTTGACGCATGCGCAATACAGTTTCCCGCGTTTAGCAGCCATTTTAGATTTCACTCGAGTTACTTGTTAATAAGACACGTAAGCAAGCTTCTTCTATTTCTAATTATTGGAAATGTAGTGCATATTAATTTCACAATACACAGTTAATACGAGTTATGAGTTATTACGAGAGGATTGTTTTCAAGCAAGTCTCCTTTTTACGAGTCCTTGCTCCATCAATCCCCTCTCTGATGGCATTTTGAGCCATCACAAAATTACCTTTCCAGTCTTTTCATTCCCTTTCTCATCTTTTTCTTTTAGGCTTTTTATCTTTTTGTACAATTCGCCTTTCATTTCTTCTAACTGGATCTCTTCATACTTTCTTTTCTTTTCTTTCCTTTTTTATTTATTTCATATCTTTTTCTTTTTCTACAGCATTTACACCATAACATTAATGCTAAGACTATTATGGATATTCCCACTACTGGTAGTATTATTTGGCCTATAAAACTCCTATCTATATTAGTAAACCAAGTCCCTACTGAGGAAATTCTCTTTGTTAATTTCTCCCATACTCTATCAACCTCCAGTGGTTTCAATTCTTCTATTTTCGTTATAATTGTAATATATCCTCCAATTTCTACACTCTTGTCCGGTATATAAGTGCAACAATGTTATTCTTTCAACATTTTACAGACTCCTCTCTCTTTTGCTAATAATATATCAAGTGCAAGTCGATTTTGTAAAACCATAGACCTAATTGCAACCATTTCTTTATTGATCATTAAGAAACCTCCAGCAGTATCCGTCGATAGTCTATCAACTACTGTGGACAACTGACAAATCCTATGCGAGTTCAGAACAACTCCCACTGAAGGAATCAATGTACTAAATATATCACCTACATTTTTGAAAAATTAGCTCTTTTTCTACGTATTAGTTCTTTAGTGATTTCATTGCTTCCAGTGATTCTTTTTACATGATAAACTTTAGGGAATACTATTCCAAAAGAGCAACTTTCGTACCACCATTCAGGTAGCTTATAATAAGCTTTATTCCCACACACGTAGTAAACACCTGGAAACACTGGATCTGTTCCCCCTTTTAGTCCCCAACCTGCAAGAATGAAAAAGTTATGTTCTTACTCACTGGAACCAATAAATACATTGTTATAGTCAGTCTTTCATCTATGGAGGCAGGTCTTCCCTTTCTTAACAAAATCTAGGGACATCGCAGCATGAGTCGTACCAGCTGTAGATATTCCCTCTTGCTCAGCCCATGGTGGAACATGGGATTTCTTTTCAAAAGCCTTTCTTTGGAAGTCCTGTCTCCTTTCTTCAACTAAGTTCAAAAATATATTTTCTTCTTCATGTAATGTGCATGTTAAATTATTCTTGTGTGCCACTGCTATATCTATTGACTTCATAGTTAAGAAAAATTCACCCATAAACTGTGCATCTGGACTACTAAGTACTGGATTCATACGCTTTCGAATAGGAATCTCTGGAAATACACATCTAAGTTTGAATAATAATACTGTAACTTTCCTGTTCTATAAAATAAACTGGTTAAAATACTACATGAAATACCATATGTCAATGGTAAATGATGATATGTAATGCCCTCTGCTACTGATGTTGGTAGTTTCATACAAACATAACAATCACTAATCTACATCGTCTCTACATACTGAAATAATAACTTAGTGAATACATTTAAAGTAGTGTCGTTATCTGTCACATTGTGATGTAAGTCTAACTCATCTGGTGCTTCTAATTCTACTCTATCTCCCTTTATGTTAGCTAACTTTTCATTAGTGTCTGTGTTATTTTTCTCATCTGTTATCATAATGTAAGGAATTGCTATTGTTAAAAATAGCCGAACTATAACCACTAATAGAGTACTACATATACAAATTTTACAGCACTTCTTTACACAATTTCGTTTTGGTCTTCCGGCAACCCTATCTTCAGCCATTTTGGTCTAAGAAGATTTCTCTTCTTTTCTTCACTGTGTTTTATGATTTGTATTTCTTTTGTTACTTCAAGGGGGTCTCACTTCTCCTTCGTCAATCTGTTCTGCAAATATTTCCTCATCACTATCTTCATTTAAATCTAGATTCTCGAGTTCTTCAAGAATCACATAGGTCCATTCAGGACCCTTGAACGTATTGTTCAGAATTCTCAATCTTCGGCTTCTTTGTCTAGTTTTCTCAGTCAACTGCCCAGACTGACTAGTGACTAACCCTGGGCGTAGCTCGCGTGGCAACGCTACGTGTAGCTACGCGAAGTGCACTTCGCACTAAGCGAGATACGCGCAGCACTACGCGAACTAAGTAGTGCGCTGTTCGCGATGATTGCACAGTGCCGGATGCTTGTCCGCACTGTGCAATCATTGAAAACGGCATCTTGCACAGTGCGAGCTGTTGTTTTCTGCCGTTCTAGTAGATTTTTACTCGAGCGGCAGCTTTCTCAACGCGGACTGGTAGTTTCTCATCGCGAGCGGTTGCAAGCATACGCGACCACTCACAATGAGAAACCTGACCTCCCTGCGTTGAGAATCTCGCCGGGAGGTTTATTTTCCACGCTCGCAATCGGCAACTTGTTGTTGCTGATCACCAACAAGGAAAAAGTCTCGCCGGGATGTAATTGTGCTCGCTCGTGGTCGACAATTTGACGTTAAGGACCGTGAGTGAGCAAAAATGCCAACTACGCTACGCGATTTTGCACTGTGCTACCTGCAATTTGCGTAGCGCGAAGTAGCACAAATGACGCAAACTTCGTGAGCATAGCGTAGTTGTCTGCCCAGGGATACTAGTGACTTCATTCACTTGTTCAGGTTCCTCACTTATTGTCTTTAGGTGATATATTAACCTTTTGACAGCACCTAGCCACTTATCACCTTTTCTGACCTTCTTGGCTTGCACTGCACTTTCACTTTCCTCGTCTTTTTTGAGAACTCTTATTTTTGTTATATTGTGGCACAATTTGATTTTCCTCGTCTTAAGAGTCCCTCTCTATCTGTCCTTGTTCAGGTCTTGTTAGTGTTGTTTCATCTGCCTGAACACGTTCTTCTTCCTCTATCTGATCCTGTTCAGGTCTTAATTAGATTTGTACTTTTCCTTCCTCCTGAACATGTTCTTCTTCTCCTAACTGGTCTTACTTAGGTCTTACTGCACCTTGTTCTTCTGCAGCCTGAACGCCTTCTTCTAGGCCTGTCTGTCCCTGCTCAAGCTCAATTATTTTGCTGCTTGCCTGAGTATTAGTTTCTTTCCATGTCTGATCCTGTTCAGGGTCTCCAGCAGTATTATTCTCCCTTTCCTGAGAATGTTCTTCTACACCTGTCTGGTCCTCTCTAGTTTCCTGTCTTTCTAATCTAGTTCTGCTTCTTGTTTTAATCCTCAGGAATGTCTACTACTGGTATCCAGTCTTCCTGACTTGTGCTCGGTTGTTCTTTGCCAGCTTCTTCAGAATCTGTTACTCTAGATTCTTCAGCTGCACAACCTTCAGTGGCCTCAACTGCTTGTGTCAGTTGCGGTCCCTCTTCTTCAGGAGCTGGAACTCTTTTGGTATGACTGGCATGTATCCAGTTGGGCAACCCTGCACATTTCACTGCTGTTGTTGGGACCAGTATGACCTGTCATGGATCATCCCACCTGGGTGCTAGACACGACTCTCAGGTGTGATTCTTCACTACCACCCAGTCTCCGGGATTCAAATCATGTGCTTGATCCGGCTGCCTGGCAACTGCGTCTTCTCCAACCTGCTGAGAGACAGAACGCACTAGGTCAGCCAATCCTTTACAATAGTCCAATACCAGATCTTCAGTAATACTCAACAGTTTATGTCCTGGTATAAATGCTTGTTTCATTGCTCTTCCCATGAGTATTTCATGGGGGCTCAGTCCTGTGTTTCTGTCGGGAATGCTTCTGAGTCCCATCAGAACAAGAGGTAATACATCTGGCCAACACAGTGATGTGGATGCACACACTTTTGCCAGTCTTGACTTGATTGTGCCATTCATTTGTTCCACCACTCCAGAAGCCTCTGGGCGGTATGAACAGTGCAATTTTTGTTCAATTTTAAATGCTTCACAGATTAACCGAATTATTTTCTTATTAAAGTGAGATCCTCTATCTGATTTCAAAGTAACTGGAAAACCAAACTGCGGAATTACCTCTGTCAACAATAATCTGGCTACTGTTATGCTGTCATTTCTCCTAGTAGGATATGCCTCCACCCACCGTGAAAATAAACATACTATGACAAGAACGTACTTCAATCCCCTGCATGGTGGTAATTGTATGAAATCTAACTGCAACCTTACAAATGGTCCTTCTGCCTTTCCAATTTCTCCCCAACTGACCACTATCTTCCTGCCTGGATTTATTTGTAGAAGAAGACCCCGCTGTAAGGAAGTAAGGAACTTACATTTTTTCAGGGGTCGAAACATCAACACTTTTTTCATTGCTAGTGTAACCGACAGTGATTGTTTCGCTGTGGTATCCCTCTTGGGAACATGGCTATGTAAAAAATGGACAATATGTTGAATCAATAGGCTAAATGATAGGACTTGTTTTGAAATAATCTGAATATGTGTTTGGCACAATACTCTGTCCCTCTATGCACACTCTTTATCCCCACACAAATCACTCAAGCTTCACCATTTATTTCCCTTTTTCCCTTTTTTCTGGGCACTCACTGTCTATGTGCAATAGTTGCCTATATTTTTATAGTGTTTGTTCAGTGTGATTAAACAACACTGTTCGCTAAAAATATAATGTAGTTGTCTTGAATTTGCTCCCTAATTTGTGTATATATTGTGTTTTCGGTTGAAATTTTCATGTACTGGGGCCACTTTTACATTATACTGTTCTTTACCTAGGTCCCAGTGATAGTTGGGTTTACCCTTTCTTGTAACAATGGATTTATTTGTTGACAATTAAAACATCGCTGGCAAAGACTCTCTGCAACCGCCCTAAATCTTGGATTGTCCAAATCTTGTCTGAAAAGTTTGATCATGGCATCCCTGCCTACTAGTGTGTCTCCATGATACATTCTGGCCATTTGTGAAAGCAAACAGTCCGGCATGACTGGTCTGTCATCTTGATAAATCCACAAGTCATCTTCTGCCCTCCTTTTACATCCTGTCTTTCTCCAACCTTCCTTTTCACTCACTTCCACCTCATCCTACAGGTGTCTCACCTCATCCCATGTTTCTAGTGCTGAGAATAGCATAAGTTGGCAGCTGATTCCACTTGTTTCAATTTTCTTGTTTATTGCCATTTTATTTCTTGCACAATATTGAGCAACCTGGTCAGCATATCGATTACCAGCTACCACATAGTCATTTCCTGACTGGTGAGCAGCACATTTGACCACTGCTAATTTTTTTGGCAATTGTATTGCTTCCAACAATTCCTTTTTCAAATGTCCCATTCTTTATAGGGGATCCTGAAGAATTCATGAAATCCCTTTGCATCCAGAGTTGGCCAAAGTCATGCACAACCCCGTAACCATAATGGCTATCAGTAAATATGGTTACTTTCCAATTTTTCCCAATTTTGCAGGCTTTAATTAAAGCTATCAATTTGGCTACTTGTGCAGACTTGACTCCTGGTAAACAGGATGCTTCAACTACTCCAGTAATTTTGCATACAGCATAAGCTGCAGTTAAATCCTCCTTTCTCATGCCTCAAACATGAGCCATCTACAAAAAGCTCATGGTCAGATCCTTTTAGGGGCTCTTCTTGTGTGTCAGGACAGGGCTTAGTGATCTGTCACATCTAAGCAATCATTCTCAACTTCATCTCTCACTTCTTCTCCATGTACATATGGCAATAGGGTAGCAGGGTTTAACAACGCACACCTAACCACTGTCACATTTTCAGCTCCCAAAATGATTCTTTTTATACTTAGTCATCCGAAAGATACTGTGTTCAAGTTCTTGTTAAAAGAATCTCAACTGAATGTGGAACATATAACTTTATTGGATGTCCT
The DNA here is from genome assembly GCF_964204655.1 of Triturus cristatus. Lineage (NCBI taxonomy): Eukaryota > Metazoa > Chordata > Amphibia > Caudata > Salamandridae > Triturus > Triturus cristatus. The sequence goes on along the minus strand of NC_140582.1, from coordinate 837,664,096 downwards.
ATCACAATTGACTCTCTTTGTTCTAAAGACATACAAGTAGCAGCTACTGCTTTTAGGCAACCAGGTAATGCTGAAGCCACAGGATTCAAAGTAGCAGAAAAATATGCTACAGGACGTCGACTCAAACAATGTCTTTGGGTTAAAACTGAGAGCGCACAACTTTCTCTCTCACAACAGAATAATGAAAATTCTTTCGTATAGTCAGGCATACCTAGGGCAGGAGCCTCGCACAGACAATTTCTTAGTTTTACAAAGGCTTCCACACTTTCGTCATCCCAAACTATTGGGTCCTTTACTCTTTTCTGTGTCATCTGAATTAATAGCTTTGCTAACAAGGAAAAACCCACAATCCACTGCCTACAGCGTCTCACTACACCAAGAAACATTCTGATCTCTCTCCGGGTTTGTGGCAACTGCATCTGTTTTATTGAATTTATTCTTTCAGGGGTCACTTTCCTCACTCCCCTTTCTATTTGGTGCCCCAAATATTTGACTCCAGTTCGACAAAATTGTAACTTTTCTGGAGATACTTTGTGTCCACCATCAGCCAAATGATTTAATAATGCAATTGAATCAGTAACACAGTCATCTCGAGATTTTGACGTTATAAGTAGGTCATCGATATACTGAACTAGAACTGAATAACTAGTTTCTCTAAACACTTTTTCAAAATGTGGTTGAAAATTGAAGGACTTTCTGTATACCCTTGAAGAACTCGATTCCATGCTAAAATACGATCTTCAAATTTAAATGAAAAGAGATACTGGCTGTCTGGATGTAAAGGAATGGATAAGAATGCTTGGCATAAATCAATTAATGTAAACCATCCCGCATTCCAGGGTATCTGACCAATATGGGTGAATTACAAGGATTGCTCATTATTTCTTTCAAAATGCCTTGTTTAATCATTCGATCAATTTCAGAAGCAACTTCTGCTTTGACTTCAGGACTCATTTTATATTGTCTGGTGTTTGGGTAAACTGCACCTTCCTTCACAGTCACCTTCACTGGGTCTACATTTACCATTAATCCCACTTCTGGATTCACAGTTGTTTTTAATTCTTCTGGTAAGTCATCTTTTGTCATTAATGAATACATCTCATCTACTTCTGTGCCTTGTTTTGCCAACATTATTTTGTAGACACTGTCTTCATCAGGGGTCTGAATAGCAACACCATCCAGTGTACAATAAATTGTGCAATTCATTTTACACAATAATTCCCTTCCAAGCAAGTTTACTGGACTGGGGTCGCACACCACAAATTTGTGCATTTCTTTAAAATTACCAATGCGCACCTCCATTGGTTCAGTAATTGGGGTTCTAATCTGTTTATTAGATACACCTACTACTTGGATGGTTTCTCCCGAGAGGGGTAGGTTTGGGATGTCTGCTGTTCTCACAGTAGAACGGGTAGCACCAGTGTCCAACAGAAAAGTATATCTTTTCCTTCTACTTTCCCATCAATAAATGGACCTGACTGATCTACTGGAAAGGATGAGCCAAGTACGCACTCCTCTTCCTCCCCCCTCAGGCACCGTCATTGTTCATTGTCGCTGTCACTGCTATTTTACAAAAGAAATTGTGAAATTACAGAATTTTTCTTACCACTTCCTCCTGGAAATCCAGCGTCCACACTGTTCTTTGGCTTGTTCACAAAATTTTGCATAGGGGCAGGTGGCACCTGACACTGCTGATTAACAACCTGCTGCGGTTGATTCATTAGCACCTCATTCTGCGTCTGTGGATTTAAATTTTGATATGGGTCATTATTATTCTGAATATTTTTATACTCGTTTTTCCAATGTCCCAGCTTTCCGCACCCATGACAAGGAAACTTATTCTTTGCATCCTCTCTACTCATTCGTACTCTTGGTCTTCCTCCACTCACTGCATTATCACTCTGACCCTGTTCTTTTGATTGAACATCAGTCTGACTGTTTAATTTTAGTTCCTGTTGTTCTGCCAATTTAACTTGTGCCCACATCATTTTCTCCTTTAACGTCTTATGACTGGCCTCAATGTCATCTCCGCAATATTTGGCATATTTTAATATATCATCCATAGGCTTCCCCTGCCAGCACAACATGTGCTGTTGAATCATCTGACTAATTTCTGGTTTCAGACCGTACACAAATCGATACACAAAATGACCCATGTCTTTATCACCAATGTTTTCAAATCCGCTATACTGTTTAAACACCTGTAACAGGCGTTCATAATAAGCATGTTCATCCGGCTCTAGGGTTGTTCTATCTATTTTTACCCACTCTGTTTCTTTAGGCGGAATTTTCCCTTTCAAGAAAGTAATCACTTGGTGATATTTCTTTATTACTTCGTCTGAAGCGGCTCCTGTTTTTTAATCTCTTGGGTACTCATCACTAGGCCAATCAACTGTGATTTTGCATTCTGTCCATAAATCAGCAGGTATCACTATGTCAAACAGACCATCCAAGTCTTTCAACAAAACCTTTGAAACCAACACAACCCTTTCAACCTGTTTGTACCATTCAACTGGTTTTTCTCTCAGCTTGGGAAAGTCATTAGTAAATGACCGGATATCTTGTCTACTCCATGGAACATGTACATATCCCCCTCCAGGAACTTCCCTCATCGGACACAATCTCTCCACCTTTACTGATTCTTTTAATAAATATTCAGATGCTGTCCGACTTGCCTGTGCTTCCTCCTTCTTCTTCGTCCACCTAGTTTTCCACCTGTCTAAGTCTCCCCACTTTTGTAAAATAGTAATTAGCTCTTTAATTTGTAATTTTCTTCCAGACACATTCATATTTTCCAGATCTTTGTCAGTAAATTCTGCTCTATAGGGTTTCTGAAAAAACTTTGATCTCCCTATTTCAATTCTTATTTCAGAGGCAAGTTCTGTCAATTTTTCATGAAATATTTTAGCATTTCTAGTTATGCTTCTACATATGAACAATAACTCTTCTTCACTGTAAACATATAATCTATCTATTCCCACATTTCCAGCTATCATCTTTTCCAAATCTACTTTCAATTTGAAAATGTCTAGAATCTTTGGAGGTGAGCTATGTTTTTCTATTCCCTGTGCCCATCTCTCCAGATACTCTGGAGTTACTGCCGTTGCACTTCTAACTCCTGAGGATGTTTGTTCCCTTATTGGCAGATCCATTAAGGATATTACTGAATCACACTCACTTATTTGATCATCGGTTATTACAATTTCTTTTCTAGGTTTATTCAAAGGAGCTGTTACCACTGGCGGTTTTGGACAATTTACTTTATCTCCATACAACGGAACAACGGTTCCTATAGTTACCGGTATAGTTAATGCATCAGGGTGTACGTTTAGTTGGGTTATTTTCTGTATTAATTCCACCCTGTTTTTATTCAGTGCTTTTTTTTCCCTATCCTAAGTACTCTATTAACTGTTATATCATGTAATATCTGTGGAACTAAAGGTGTTCCAAAGACTGGTGTACTTGGAGTAACTCTGCTAGGTTTTTCCTGATACGGTGGAGGGTTTTTAGTTAAAATGCTCTCCATAAACTCATCTTCTGACTCTCCAAAACCTGACATTGTCAGGTGTTTAGTTTTCTTCTTACATTTTGCCCTTGACTGTTCCTCAGCCATCAACACTGGATATAATCCTTCAGTAATCATGGCTTTCCTCCATTGCTTCATTTGATCTTTTCTTGACTCACGCGCTCGTTTGGGATAAAATCCTCTATAACTCCTACTACTTCTAGATCTATCACGCTCATATGACTTTGTTTCCCATTCTTTTAATGCTTCGTATTGTGTTAATCTAGGTCTGGGTTCTAAATCATTCATTCTCATTCTTAAATTCTGAAGAATCGTCCCATTAAACGTACCATTATCTGGGAATGCTAACACTCCGTCATCCTTTGTATATTCTACCACCTTTTCCAACCACACACAGGTATGATAACATCTTTCCATCATCATAAATGAAGCAGGTGTTTTCGGTGGCGGAATCATAATTCATTCTCTATTCATGATGGGTTTATCTTTCTTAAAGTAGTTTTTAATTTTCTGCATAGCTGTCATTTTTGTCTTTTCTCCATACATCTTTGGTGAGGGTCTGTATATGAAATTCTCTCTTGCAAATCCTGAAAATCTTCTGTCCGGTCGATTCCCTATCAAAGTCTGATCAGGCTTGCACATGCAACGTCCTTCGTCCAATACTAGTAAAGCTTCTATTTTGTCAACCAATTAGTATCAGTCTCACACTCATAGTTTGACCCATCCCAGCGCAGCCTTTTGTGAACGTTTGTATCACTCCTTACAACTGACCCCTCCTTTACAATCTGCGTTTGTCATACACTTACAATTTCCACCAATCCCAACGTGGCACTTGGTAACGTAATTTTTTTCTCCTCACTGCTGACCCCACCTTTACAATTCTCTTTCTGTCACACGCAGGCTGCTTCAACCAATCCCAGCGTCGCTCACGAAAAATGTTCTTTCTTAAATTTGCATTTAATTTCTCATTAATAACAACATAAAAACATTTGCTACTCTGTCTGTTCCAATAAAACCAAACGATAGATTATTTCCTTTTGCTACGAGTAAAACCTTCCGCTTACCCTTCATATACTGCGAGTAAACCCTTCTGCTTACTCTTCATTCAAGCTCAGACGAACCTGCTACTCCTTCGGTGTTACCCTTTCTAGGTGATATACCACTAAAGTTTCACCAGCAAACTCCTTACTGTCAATCACTCTCACTTTCACACAGAAAATAGTCCCTAATTTGGCACTGGTAGCTCTGCATAGCTTCTCAGCACAGACGAGTAACCTCACTGCAGTTTGGCTTCTATTTTCCACCCGCTATTCATGTCCCGGGAATATCCAGACGACATAAAACAAGACAGTAACGGTTTTGTTAAAACATAAATCAATAATAAATAATCAAATACTTATCACCAAACTACTCAATTATAACCATAGCTCTGCTACCAGAAAAACTGATCCAGCGGTAAACCAGTCTCATATACTCACCTGGGCCCATAAACACACACACGCTCACTCAGGCCACTTAATACCCTCTGGGGTCAATTTTTATATCTTCTTTTCTGAGATTAGTTATTTTTCATTTCTAACCAATCTTTCACTGATCAAAAAAAAAATTCTCTTGTCAATGGACCATTAGTTGAACTAGTTGATGGTGAAATGACATATTTCAAAATGGTCTTCTCTGCAAAGAAAATGACCACAGACTCAGGGAAAAGTTTAAATGCTTTACCTCAATTAAATTAATGTGAGCCAAACTCAAAGTACAGTACAGTCACCGTCTCCCATAGAAGGAAAATTTCAAATTTAGCAAAACTTGATAATGACGATACTCATAAAGGAGAGGATAGAGAGAGTAGCACAATTGAAAAATCTTCAGAAATTATAATTACCTAGGAGGGTGTGAAAAGCCAACCCCTTAGCTAAGGAGTTGGGAAAAGGGTCTCCCGGGAAAGGTCAGGAGTCAAAGGCTTCAGGATTCAGGACAGGTTTAAGGACAGGATAAAGTGATCTCTTCTAGATCCGACTGCTGCGTCGCACCCCTCTCTGACACTATCTTCCTCCTCGAGATTCTTCCACGATGTTACTGTTCTCGTCCTTTGATGGTGTTCAAGGATTACATTGCGGCTTCTGGCTCACTTAGACTGCGCATGTGTAGAGGTCACATGAGATATTGACTTTGGTTTCTTACAAAGGCCCGAATAAGAACTAATAGGAAAAGTCAAAAGGAAGTATATTAATTTCAAAATAAAATGATTTCACTGTATACCACCTATCTCTATTCTGATGCCATTTACTTATAAATTCTCTCCCGCATTAGCAATTAGTAAATATCTTAGTTTTGTTTTCAGCAGAGCAGGTGCCTAGCATGTGAGCTTTTAGTGGCCATTTTAGAAGCGTCTGCGCAAGTGCAGAAAATTCCCTCCAAGCGACAGCGTAGCTGCAGTTGACGCATGCGCATTACAGTTTCCCATGTTTAGTAGCCATTTTAGATTTCACTCGTGTTACTTTTTAATAAGACACGTAAGCAAGCTTCTTCTATTTCTAATAATTGGAAATGTAGTGCATATTAATTTTACAATACTCAGTTAATACGAGTTATGAGTTATTATGAGAGGATTGTTTTCAAGCAAGTCTCCTTTTTACGAGTCCTTGCTCCATCATAAATTAGTTGTGTGCTACTCCCTCATGGCATCTATCAGGGCTCCACAAGCTGAGGTCCACTTGAAAGAGTTCCGTCTTCCCCAGTTTGCCACACACTTTAGGGTTTTCTGGTCATCTTGCGTGGTCAGTTCAGCACTTCACAGGTAGGATGAGAAGAAAGCTTCAAGTAAACACAAGCATGCCTGATTTGCGTTGATGCATGTAATTATTGTATCCAGCAATATTATTCACCCTTTGTTTTTTCAGCCTGGAGTTGGATGTGCAATTATACACATTCAACAGCTGTGGTGATGGGGCCCAAGGGGTGGCTAGGACAAATATGGTGGGAACACCGCCCCATCTGGCCCCCTCTAGACACGCCAGCGGTGGAGAAATGTCTGCTGCCTTGGCAGTTACTCCTTGTAGAGCATATCTTTTAGAGCCTTTGTGAGGTGGTAAATGCAGTACATCCATGAATAGAACATGTTTCCTGATATCAAAATCAGGATTATAGTCAGTCACCTGACAGTTTTGTGATCTCCGGGGGGTACCATAGTACCTTCTCTATTGCTAAGTCTCTGGTCTAATGTAAGCATTATGCTGCCTTCTAGGAGGAGCAAGGTGTCTCTTGGCTGTGTGCGGGTTTTGAAGTCCTGAGTGACTCCCTCATGCAAACAGGGCATACACCCCTGGAAATATTAAATCAGGTCTGTTCTCTTGCCTCAGAGGGGGAACGAGAGCTGATGACGTCATTGACCACGGGTATCACTACATATTACACCTTCGGCATCCGGCTTTGAAACCACGTTGTGTTTAGAGTGAAACACGTCTAACTATTGTTTGAGCATTAATATTACATTATTTTCACACAATAATTGTTGGCTAAAGGCACAGGCTCTCTTGTAACCACGGGCCTGATTGCTATAGTAACACAGCCTAATTTGGAATGAACTCAACCTGCTCTCCAAAGGAAAGATGCGTGTGAGTGCGGCTGCCTGTTATGATTAGTGCTGTTCTGTTTCTGATCTCCACTATTTTAAGGTCAAGCTATCGAAGACTCAGTAAAAAGACACATCACAAAATTTCCGAGCAGATGCTTCAACTGAGTAATTCACGGCGGATTTTGCAAATTAAACACTGTAAGCAGTTGCAACACATTCGTTCTTGTCCTGCATGTATAATGAAGGTAGTGTTCTGAAAATCACATTCTTATATCGGAGGGTAGAGCGCATTTTTTAATCTGGACCGGCTCCAGGACAACATTCCCAAAGCCCTTAACCCCCAGCCCCCCTGTTTATCGCTCACCATCCTCGCCTGCTGATTGTCATTGTCATTATTATCATTTTTTTCAAACTCACAAAACAGGTGTTTGTCTTTCCATTCCAAAGCAAACAAAATCCACTGCCCTCAATGTACTGTGAGATAAGCAAAGAGCTTGAGGGGCATAGGGGGTATTTTCACAAGAACATGTGATAACTACCGCAAGAGTAGCGTAACGCAACTTTCAATATCGTAGCCCATCGCGGGAAAATAACCCCGTGTCAGCGTGGAATTTACAACAAGGTGGTAGCATGCGATAGTCACCCGATAACCTGCCAAATTTCCACATGAAAATCAATGCGACGCAGCATAAATGCGATACGCGAACGCAAAAAAACATGCAATGAGGCCAACCGCGGTACAAAAAGTAGCGAAAACCAGCCACAGGCCTGCAAATCCCACGCGTCTGGCGGAAACAATGCACCATAAAAAACACAGAAAAAATACACCAAAAACAATCCAAAGCACGTAGCAACATGGATGCACCCTGAACACAGCGCAGGGGTCAACTCGAACCCCACCACCCACAGACTACCAGCAAGGAACAACGGGGTCGGGAAGGCCAAGGAGAAGAGGGAGAGGAATACGGGGTGCAGACCGCAGGAAAACAAGACCAGCGTCACGGAGGTGACAGAACACTACCAGCAACTGACCCACTAGCAGACCACCTGGATTGCAGCCGGAGTACCCAGTAGGCCAATCCAGGAGGCCAATAGGCGCCGGCATGACGTGACTACCTAAACCAGGTACAAACCCGCTGCCAACAGGAAGGCAGCAACGGCGACAGGAGGTGGGAGTCCAGCGCCACCGGAGGAGCTGAAGGAAACCCAGGCCGCAGTCATCAGTGTGGAGACGTTGCAATGAGTAGGGAGTACAGACACAGTTCGAGAGGACCTGACACAACATCAACAGGAAGTGCAACGAACAGGGCCTGAGGGAACGGGGGGAGTGGGCACAATGGCATACATGCACAACGAGGTGTAGCACACTGCACACCCACAATCACCCAGGTCCATGGGCCTGATCCCCTTGGCACCCTGCAGCACACATACATAGCACGAACAGCACACCCACATTGACGACAATGAGGAACAACGCGCATAGCCGACACTGCAGAACAGAGGACACAACTGGCTCTGCACATGCACAGAAACATGCCTACTACATCTGACGGAGCAGGAAACTGTGAAATGGAAATGTACGTGTACCACATCACATCTGTCATGTAGAACAAATCTACACTGTCCCGCAGAAGAATCCAGCACCCCCCAAACAGTAAAAATGTACATTGCCATACAGTCTGCATGCAAACCTGCACAATGCATCGACATATATGTCAACGCAAAGTCAATATGCAACTCCCCTTCACATCGCAGAGGGGCACACAACACCTTCAGCAGAGAACAGAATACAACACATCAGGACCACCACACCGTCGCCCCCGACGCCCTACAACAGCACATGGATATCCCACGCAAACCCCCACCAGGACCTGGATAGCCAAGCTACTCAGAGCAGAACACCCAGCCTGCAACAGACCACACAGCAGGAAGCACCTACAAACACAGCTGGATCACAACACTTCATCCACCCATACTCCGCACCCCAATGCCATGTTCCTGCACACCAAATGGAGGTGGCCCAACAGGTGTGGGTGGGGGCTGAACCCATGGAATGCGAACCAGGACACATACCCTTCAGGGGCCACCAACACCCCACTAAGGAGACCCACACTGCCATAGAGACATATGCAGTTGCACATTCACAGTACAGAACCCTGTGCAGGGGTGCTCAAATTCCAGTCACCCACCCATGTTGGCTCTGTGTACGATGGCCCTGGACACCCCCCCTACGAATTGAGTGGGTGACGACAAAGCTACATGTCCAAGCTCCAACCCACTGCCTGCGGTGACACGTCTGCATCAATGTTCACAGCACAATGTAATGGCGTAGGGCCCAGGACCCTCATGCATACAACAAGACCACAGGGACACACGCAGATTCCATGTTGAACTGGCTATGTGCACATGTGCCCGGCCCCTTTATTGGCAGGGTCACATGTACAGTGACGCCTGTGCTGGATGTGTGTGGGGTGAGTGTAAGCCATTCCGCACGGAATGTCTGGTGCTGGCAACCACTTGAACATTAGACACCAGTGCAACGGAAACAGAAACCACATGCATAAAAGAGTCAACTACTGAGCAACATGGAGGGAGCCGGAGAAAGTCCAGAGGACAGCCAACATGCAAACAGAAGTGTCCGTGAGTTTCTGTGCACTGGGGATGGGACACTAGAGATGAGCGCGCCCATGTGAAGAAAAAGTCTCGATTCGTGTCCCTCCGACAGACACCTGATGCAGATGCAGTGGGGTGTGTCATACCTGCATCATCTTCCCCATTAACGTCTCAGGCCCCCCACATTGTTTGAGGTGACATAGCTGTGCAACCTCTCCACAGCTCATAACTCAATCAGTGACGGACAATGGCTTGCAGTGCACTGAGTCACTGGCACCTGGAGTGCTGAGCAGGGTATCAGGCCGATGATTGCATCCACGACAGGTCTGAGCAACTCTGTAAGTCCGTTTAGACTCTGGCAGATGGCTGTTGGAGGTGGTCCTTGCGGTGGTGGCGTGTGCCTCCTGCAGTGATGCCACGTCCGGGCCAGTCAGGACTCGATTTGGTGTGTGAGCCCTGGTGGGAAGCTGTTGGTGGCTGCGTACAGCGCAGGGCCACAGAGAAATGGCATTGAGGACCCCAAGGCCAATGCTTCAGGCGCCATCCAATATCTCAGAAGAAGGGGTCCCAGACCTGACCAGCACAGAGTTAGTGGCCCTGGATGCACAGCGGCCGGCACAGGCACCCAGCCACGGTCACATGCGGTGCAGTCAGATGGGCCATGCGACCTGGGCGGGTCACCATCAATGTCTAAGGTGTATGTTGCGGAGGGTATCGGTTGACAGTGGAAGGTGTCCTCCAGGGCATGACGCCGAAAGGTTTGATTTTATCCGGAAGCAGCAAATGGAGGAGTAGAATTCGACAGCCTCATTGCCACCACCAATTAGGTATCAGCTACATGAGGATGAAAACTGCCCCCTAGTCCATAGGCTCAGACGCCACCAAAGTTCGACCAGAGAGTGTCCATGATTGTCAGGGAACAGACTTAGTGGCACCGGGGCTGAGAGGGGATGCTGTCCACGATGATGCTGGTACACTGATATGAACTCAGCCATTGCAAAATGAAGATTCCGTGACCTACTGGACCACAGTGTAGGCCAGAGGCAGCTGTCAGCAGTGGCCCACATTCATGTGACATTGCCTGGTGAGGCACAGAGTTAGTGACACAAGGGCAGTTGTCGGTAGTGTCCGATTGTTGGACTTGGCCCTTTTTGCAGGGTCATCCCTAAACGTTTTGCCTTCCTCCTATATTTTTTCGGACCTGGTGTTGGCTGTTTTATGACTCTGGGCATCTTACCACTGCTGATCAGTGCTAAGGTGCATTTGCTCTCCCTATGGTAAAATGTATACATTGATTGGTGTCCATGTTTGGCTTATTTGGTTTACTATCAGCCCCTAGTAAAGTGCACCAGGAGTGCCAGGGCTTGTAAATACAAATGCTGCTGGTGGGCTTGCAGCACTGGTTGTGCCACCCACAGAAGCGGCCTAGTAAAATGTGTCTAGGGTCTGCCACTGCAAAACCTGTGCCCGGTCTGGTACTGTCGCGCTGATTGTGCAAGTGCACCTACTTGCCAGTTCCTAAACCTTCCCTTAACTACATATTAGTCACCCCTCTGGTAGGCCCAAGCGCAGGGTGCATTGTAGGCATAAGGTAGGACATGCCCTGATGTGTGTGGCATGTCTTAATAGTGAATTACAGCCATTTTCGTGTTTCACTATTGAAGGCTACCTGCTCTCCATAGGCCAGAATGGGCTGCTGGAATGGCTACACGCTGTAATCCCAGTGGACTCATAGAGCATGGTAGAAAGTCATGTTTAGTATGCCTGAACTCAGAATAATAAAATACTTCTTTTAGTAAAGTTTATTTTAATATCCTGTGTTTGTAAATACTACTTTTAAAAATTTAGTATTTACTGACCTGGCCATTTCAGTCCGCCTCTGCTGTGTGTGTGTGTGTTCTGCCTAGCAACAGTAAAAGAGCAGGGCTGGGGAATTCCAGGAGACAGGCTGGCTGCCAGGTGGTGGGTAGAGAGATTACACCAGGATGGGTGGGAGGAGTACACCTTTGACTCTGAATAGACCTGGGCTCTGCCTCCACAATGCTGGTTCCGCCCCCTGGGGAGCGGCTGATGTCTCTGCCCTGCTGCTGAAAGGAAAGAGCAGAGTCACCACAACAAAGTGCTCCAAAACTGGACTGAGCCAGGCCCAGGCCCCCTGGCGACAAAGAACAAAAGAATTGGTGTATAAAAGAAGGAGCCCTGCTCCTAAGAAATCACATCCTGTTTGCGCCAAGACGAACCTCTGCCTGAAGGAGAAGGACCTGGAGAAGCTGAAGGAGGAATACTGTCTCTCTGCCTGAGAGACTGGCCTGCCGTGGGTGCCTGTCTGCTGGAAGGAGAGGAAAAGACGAAAGAAAAAGACTTTGATTCAACTTGTGCTTTTAAAACAATCTCAAAGGGCTTGCTGGTGAACTTGCCCCCTGATCTGCGCCCCAGGAACAGTGGGCGCTACGTTTCCCCCAGAAGAGGAGAAGTGGCTGGGCGCAATTCTGTGAAGCTGACTCCCAGAGAACCTGTGTGCCTCTCCCACTTTCCCAGCACCGCGACATCTGCCACTTGGGGCTACCACGAGCACCGCCAGGACCTGCCTAGCTGGTCCCAGCACCGCGAGTACCTGCCACTCCGAGCCGTAGCTCGCACCGCAAAGAAAGGACCCTGAGTGTCTGCGCACCGTGCCTTGGCGACCCCGCGCCGCCGGGATCCCCGCAAGGACCTGCGACATACTGGTGATCTACCGAGAAGCCGTCGGCGCTGCAACGCGCTAAGAATCGCCCCGGAGCTGCCTCTCCCCTCCTCTGACCTTGGTCGTGTGGCTGAGACCTTCTTCAAGTGTGCCACGAAGCACCGCCGCCCTCTGACTGTGAGGGACGACACCGCGACGTGGGACACCTCTCTGTGGAACCCCGAGGCTGCCGTGACCACCCCCGTGAAGAATCAAGGTATTTGGGACTGTTCGCGCTAAAGTACGGCTCGTACTTGCCTACGTACGAGCCGTACCTACGTTGGGAATATTTGGGACTTGTGCACGTGATACGGCCCGTACTTGCCTTCGTACGGACCATACCGGCCGTTAACGTATTTTTCAACTAATGCCCCTTGGGACGGCCCGTACTTGCCTTCGTACGGCGCGTCCCTGCAGTGAACGTATTGGTGACTGGGATGCTGTAGTTTGACCCGTACTGCCTGTGTACGGCGCGTCCCTGCCTTGAAATAACTTGTGACTTGTGCCTTAGTTCGATCCGTACTGCCCTGGTACGAACCGTACCCGCCTCGGTTTGAGCCGTACTGGTGTTGCCGTCCGTGTACGGCGCATCCCTGTCACTGTACGGACCGTACAGCATTGAAAAGCATTGCCGGCCCTCACGCGGGAAGCGTGAGACTTTGCAAGCGAAGCCTGGGACGAGTTCGACGCGTACCTACGTAGGTACGGCCCGTCTGGCTCAAGGCCTGCATACGCGTACTCACGCGAGAAGCGTGAGAAACGGCACGACGGACTAAAATAGCGGTACGAAGCGTACCTGAGGCGCTACGAAGCGCACAACCCCCCAAAGAAGCTTATTTTGAATAGAACTGTGCCATTTTTGCAACTGTGGACTGCCTCTAAGCATTTAAAGAGTAACTGGATTAGTACTTACAAGAGAACTGTATTTTATCAACCTGCCTGCAAGAAATCTTTTATATAAAGACCTATATTTTTACAGAAATACAGCCTTGTGTCTTTGTGTGGTGGGGAGGTGATTATTGTGTGGGACAACTTGAAACGCTTAACCTAATGCCCTCTGGAATCTAGCCTGACTGCTCGCGCCACGTTACCTAGAGGGTGAGCAGGGGTTATTTTTAAAGAGGTGATCCTACGCCCTGACTTAGAGGAAAGGGTCCCTGCTTGTCACAAGTGCATACCTGCGCCAACCAGAGACCCCGGATTCTAAGATTGGTGGCAGCGGTGAGGATTTACGGATTTGCGTTCTTGGTGTCTGCGCAGTGATTACTAGCCATTGCATAGTGAGGAGTCCAGTAGCTTAAGCCACAGAACTTTTTATTATAATTTTGCTTGCCAAGAAAGAAGATCCCTTGTGTTTGGAGTCATGCCGGGCCCAAACAGCATAGAGAAAACCGCGTCTGAAGCCTCTGAGGCTGGAGAGGTTGAATGGGATGAGTCAAAACTGGATAGCTACAAGAGAACTGAACTCAAGTACTTCTGCAGGAAGCTCAAGGTTCCACATGCAGGATGCAAGAACAAATCAGATCTCTACAAGGCGCTGAAAGCCTGGATTGAATCAAGGGGTGCAACTAAGGAAGTTACACCATTGAAACCAGCGGAGAGCATTCACAGTCTTGGCAGAGGCCTGTCGCCAGAGGAGCTGGCAGACAGACAGGCCACCAGGGATCATGAGATAACATTGGCAAAGCTGGAATTAGAAAGCCAATTGGAGCTAGAAAGCAAGAAGCTGGCTCTGGAAGAAAAGAAAATGGCGCTTGAAGAAAGAAAGATTCAGATGGAGCATGACTTCATAATGAAGAAATATGATATGGAGCTAGAGAGGCTGGAGGCCAGGAGTGTCTCAGCCCAGCAACCAGAAAGGTGCGTAGCTCAGAGATTGAGCTTTTCTGAGTGGGAGGAGGAATCCAGCTCAGATGGTGGCAGCCATATTGAATTTTCTAGTGCTGAGAGAGTAGTACGCACACCCAGAGATGTGGCGCCTGACTTGAAGGAGGGGGTTAACATACACCAGGAGGTTCAAGGGCATGAGATAGCTCCAGTAGTGCGCAGTATCCCTGAAGGGAATAGGGTAACTGGCGCAGGGGTTCATGGTCCTAGTGGCGGGAGGGTCACTCTACTGACTCTAGATGAGAGGTGCAGGGAGAGGGGTTCCCCCAAAATTGAAGTCCTGGTGGGTGAGTGTAGAGACCGCCCAGAAGAGTGTGTGTTGTGTGACAGAGACAGTCAGATACTGTCTTGCCAGTCTCAGGAGAGTGGTGTGGAGTATGTGTGTGAGGCACTGGATGGTAAGGTGAAGGATATTTTGGTTAACCCTGCTAGGGGGCTGTGTGATCCAATTGTGGGAGAGCATATTGTAAGTCCCTGTTTTCCAGAGCTATGCCAACACCTGTGTGAGGGTGAGTTCTCTGACCGTAGAGAACTCACATTGGAGGCAGACCTTTTGGTGGAGTCCAGAGGGTCTGGAAAGGCATTGGGGAGTGATCCAGAGAGGAGTGGTTCAGGAATCTTCAAACCCAGTGTGGTGGAAGTGGCTCAGAGTAGCCCAGCTAGGTCCTGTGGTAGTGAGAGGGGTGTAGGGCCTCACGTCCTGTCTTTAAGGGGAAGGAGTGAGAATGGGTTATGTCCCGGAAGTACCCAACCTCAGTCTCAGAGCCTGGATGGTTCTTTAAGGGAACACCAGGTGGGGAGCCTGAGGGGCTGCCCGTTGTGCGGGATCCCCTAGTGTCTGGTGAACGGGGAGTGTCTGTAAGCAGGCCTCCCTCAGTTCTGGTGTCTGGCAGTACCGCTCCAGTTGGGAGGGTGCAGAAATCCAGATTGAGGGGTGGGAGGGGGAAAGAGTCCCCAGTGGAAAAACCAGTGGGTCAGGGGCCGGCCAGAAGGGCTGCGTCACCAGTGAATGACCATGGCGACACCACTTCTGTCCTGGGGGATCTTCATGCACTGTCAGATGGACAGGGGTCGGAATATCTGCGCCAGGCAGACTGTCACACGACACATGAGTTATGTGTCACCCTCAGGGGGGGGCATGCGTGCTCCCCGGGAAGTCCTGGTGCGCCAGGCGAGCGTTCAACCGCATGGGCTGGTCCCAGGGTTGGGAAGCCAGGTTCAGGTGTTGTCTGACCTGGAGGGTGGGACAACTGTAATCAGTGTCCTGACCCATGTTGCTTCTAGGGGTACCATGCCAGTTGGGAGTGGGCAGTACTCTGGAAGGGGGTGCAGAGGGAGGGAGTCCTCGCCTCTGACCCCGGCTCAACTGAAGGGTTTAGACCCTAGGTTGGAGGGCCAGTTTCAGGGTGTCCCCCCTGACCTGGACGCCCAGTTGCAGGATAGAACCCCTGAACTGGTGGGCGAATTGCGCAGGACACCTGCCCCAGGTGCCCTGGCAAATCTGGAAGGGGGTACCACTCCAAGAGGGAGGTTACAGAGCCCCAAGGAGGAGGACCGGGTGTGGGAGAGGCCACGCCAGTCTTTGGTCCAGCCGCCGGGTACAGTCCTGGGGCTGGTGGGTCAGTGCCAGGATGTCATACCTGACCTGACAGGAGGGAGAATGGACAACGGGTGCCAAGTACCTGGGGCTACTGCCCCCTGCTCCCTGGCGCCACAGAGGTTTGAGAGCCCTGACTACTGTCAGTGGCCACTGTAGCATTTTTCTGTCTGTCTGTTGGGACACACCTGTGAGCCAGTTAAGGTTAGGTGCTGCACAGGTGGTGTCCACAGGTGAGGAGAAGGGTTCCCCCTGGATTGGCTTGGTGGGCCCTGAGAGTATGGACAGAGGGAGTCCGATAGGTTCAGATTGGCGTAGAAATGGAGTCTGCCCCTGCAGTTGCGGGCCAGGTCCTTGTTCTATCGCCCCAAGCAGGGAAAACCATCACGGTGGTGATTGGTCTACCGTGCGTTTTGGCTGGAAGGGGGTTGTGTTGGACTTGGCCCTTTTTGCAGGGTCATCCCTAAACTTTTTGCCTTCCTCCTATATTTTTTCTGACCTGGTGTTGGCTGTTTTATGACTCTGGGCACCTTACCACTGCTGATCAGTGCTAAGGTGCATATGCTCTCCCTATGGTAAAATGTAGACATTGATTGGTGTCCATGTTTGGCTTATTTGGTTTACTATCAGCCCCTAGTAAAGTGCACCAGGAGTGCCAGGGCTTGTAAATACAAATGCTGCTGGTGGACTTGCAGCACTGGTTGTGCCACCCACAGAAGCAGCCTAGTAAAATGTGTCTAGGGTCTGCCACTGCAGAACCTGTGCGCGGTCTGGTACTGTTGCGCTGATTGTGCAAGTGCACCTACTTGCCAGTCCCTAAACCTTCCCTTAACTACATATTAGTCACCCCTCTGGTAGGCCCAAGGGCAGGGTGCATTGTAGGCATAAGGTAGGACATGCCCTGATGTGTGTGGCATGTCTTAATAGTGAATTACAGCCATTTTCGTGTTTCACTATTGAAGGCTACCTGCTCTCCATAGGCCAGAATAGGCTGCTGGAATTGCTACACGCTGTAATCCCAGTGGACTCATGGAGCATGGTAGAAAGTCATGTTTAGTATGCCTGAACTCTTAATAATAAAATACTTCTTTTAGTAAAGTTTATTTTAATATCCTGTGTTTGTAAATACTACTTTTAGAAAGTTAGTATTTACTGACCTGGCCATTTCAGTCCGCCTCTGCTGTGTGTGTGTGTTCTGCCTAGCAACAGTAAAAGAGCAGGGCTGGGGAATTCCAGGAGACAGGCTGGCTGCCAGGTGGTGGGTAGAGAGATTACACCAGGATGGGTGGGAGGAGTACACCTTTGACTCTGAATAGACCTGGGCTCTGCCTCCACAATGCCGGCTCCGCCCCCTGTGGAGCGGCTGATGTCTCTGCCCTGCTGCTGAAAGGAAAGAGCAGAGTCACCACAACAAAGTGCTCCAAAACTGGACTGAGCCGGGCCCAGGCCCCCTGGCGACAAAGAACAAAAGAATTGGTGTATAAAAGAAGGAGCCCTGCTCCTAAGAAATCAGATCCTGTTTGCACCAAGATGAACCTCTGCCTGAAGGAGAAGGACCTGGAGAAGCTGAAGGAGGAATACTGTCTCTGCTTGAGAGACTGGCCTGCAGTGGGTGCCTGTCTGCTGGAAGGAGAGGAAAAGACTGAAGAAAAAGACTTTGATTCAACCTGTGCTTTTAAAACAATCTCCAAGGGCTTGCTGGTGAACTTGCCCCCTGATCTGCGCCCCAGGAACAGTGGGCGCTACCTTTCCCCCAGAAGAGGAGAAGTGGCTGGACGCAATTCTGTGAAGCTGACTCCCAGAGAACCTGTGTGCCTCTCCCCCTTTCCCAGCACCGCGACATCTGCCACCTGGGGCTACCACGAGCACCGCCAGGACCTGCCTAGCTGGTCCCAGCACCGCAAGTACCTGCCCCTCCGAGCCATAGCTCGCACCGCAAAAAAAGGGCCCTGAGTGTCTGCGCACCGAGCCTTGGCGACCCCACGCCGCCGAGATCCCCGCAAGGACATGCGACATACTGGTGATCTACCGAGAAGCCGTCGCCGCTGCAACGCGCTAAGAATCGCCCCGGAGCTGCCTCCCCCTCCTCTGACCTTGGTCGTGTGGCTGAGACCTTCTTCAAGTGTGCCACGAAGCACCGCCGCCCTCTGACTGTGAGGGACGACACCGCGACATGGGACACCTCTCTGTGGAACCCCAAGGCTGCCGTGACCACCCCCGTGAAGAATCAAGGTATTTGGGACTGTTCACGCTAAAGTACGGCCCGTACTTGCCTTCGTACGAGCCGTACCTACGTTGGGAATATTTGGGACTTGTGCGCGTGATACGGCCCATACTTGCCTTCGTACGGACCGTACCAGCCGTTAACGTATTTTTCAACTGATGCCCCTTGGCACGACCCGTACTTGCCTTCGTCCGGCGTGTCCCTGCAGTGAACGTATTGGTGACTGGGGCGCTGTAGTTTGACCCGTACTGCCTGTGTACGGTGCGTCCCTGCCTTGAAATAACTTGTGACTTGTGCCTTAGTTCGATCCGTACTGCCCTGGTACGAACCGTACCCTCCTCGGTTTGAGCCGTACTGGTGTTGCCATCCGTGTACGGCGCTACCCTGTCACTGTACGGACCGTACAGCCTTGAAAAGCATTGCCGGCGCTCACGCGGGAAGCATGAGACTTGGCAAGCGAAGCCTGGGACGAGGTCGACGCGTACCTACGTAGGTACAGCCCGTCTGGCTCAAGGCCTGCATACGCGTACTCACGCGAGAAGCGTGAGAAACGGCACGACGGACTAAAATAGCGGTACGAAGTGTACCTGAGGCGCTACGAAGCGCACAACCCCCCAAAGAAGCTTATTTTGAATAGAACTGTGCAACTGTGGACTGCCTCTAAGCATTTAAAGAGTAACTGGATTAGTACTTACAAGAGAACTGTATTTTATGAACCTGCCTGCAAGAAATCTTTTATATAAAGACCTATATTTTTACAGAAATGCAGCCTTGTGTCTTTGTGTGGTGAAACTTGCCATGGGGCTGTGCATTTCCATTGTTGCCAGCCTGGGTAGGCTGGTTGCTGATGGACTGTCGGAGGGTGAAGGAATTGTGCACAGTGGCTGGGCATTTGGAGGCGACATTGTTGGAGGTTCCGCGGTGTTCTGTTGTTGCCTGCACATTGATGTGAGATGTGTGCTTCCTGTTGCGGTGATTGTGTGCTGTGTCACCAGAGGGCACATGTGGGACTTGTGTGCTGTGGATTTCCCCCAACACATGCGTGTATCCTGCTATGGCGTATGGTCCTTGCTTGGTCTCCAGCGGATCCTGCCCATTGTGTTGGACGTTTGGGGATTGGGGTACCAGGGTGATGGTGATGTCCAGGACAGGTGTGGGGGACTTGGATGTGGCTGGCTGTGGGACTTCTCCGACTCTGGCGAGTGTTGTTGGGGGGTGCCAGGGGCCAACAGGTGCAGCCAATCCAGCAGCTTGGTGTGGGGTGGGATGTTGGTTGTCCACTATGTTGGTGCTGTAGGCCTGTTAGGCGATGATGGTCAGGATGCGTAGGATGGTTGTCCCTTTCAGCCTGTAGTGGACGGTGACATTATCAGATGTTGGGTCTGTGAGGCTGGTCCGTTTCCTGGGGGTCCACTGTCTTTGTCTGCGCTGCCTGTGTGGTTGTCTGGGGGGGTGTACCTTGTGTGGTGTGGCGTCCTGGGGTGGTGTCGGCTGGTGTTGTGGCCCTCTTGGGTGTCTAGGCCACATGAGGAGTGGCTACTTGACATCTGTTACACTTCCGATTTGGCCCTGGGCTGTGCTCCCTTTTGTGGTGCTGGCTGCCGTCCGACTTAACACCAGGTCAGAGCAGGTGTAGATTTCCTGATGCTAAAGAGCCTTATCGCCTGTTTTGTGTTTTTATTGCCGATCTGTCTGGTCGTTGAGAATGGTGAGGAGTGGTTTGGTCGTGGCTTTTGGCACTGGAACGCCCATTCTGCATCTCATTAGCGATAGTTGCAGGGGGTCTCTGTGGCGATGTTTTTTGCGGTGGCGTTCGAGGGTAAACTGGTGCTGTGGGCTGTTAGCACCAGCTTGTGAATGGGTAGGTACATTTATCACGACTTTGGCTGCGATAAAGTGCCGGTAATTCGGTGATAGCTCATTGTGAATATGACCCAGATGTTTCTTTCCTGCTGGGGACAGCCTCTGTTTGCATGGGACTAATGGTCAGGAGGGACAACATCAGAAGCTGCACCCTTAACAAAATGGGCCTTACAACAACATAGATGTGTCAGGTCCAAAGCAGCTGACTCCCCAAGAAAGGGATTTCAAATGGTGGAACCGACAGAGGCTATGCCATTTGGAAAAATTTAGTAAGAACAATTGATGGACAGAATGTTGAACAATGTCAAACATTCACCCAGTACAGAGATAGGGGCCTAAATGATTAATTTTTTTTTGCTTGTCATACCATTCCAGTTTAAACCCAGCCATGTGCAAATCAGTCTTGAACCTATTTCCCCAGGACCCTTGGCAGTTCAGGCTGGACTTTTCCCATGAGTAGTGGGGTCAAGACTCATTTGCATATGGCTGGGTCCAACCTGGGGTAGCATAGTGATCAAAAGAATGATGGATTTAACCCAGATCTCTTGACTGTGGGTAAATGTTTGATACTTTCAGCATTCCATCCATCATTTGTTGCCACAGCACAATTTGTTCTAAGTATGATGGGTATGCCCAGACGTCGGTCCCTTTCTAGCTGTGCCACTGGATTCAAGCTAGCCTGGCTGATGAGAGGTGTTACCCCAAATCCGGTCCCAGGAGGCTTGTTTCTGGTCCAGGGAGGATCCGGCTTGGCAGTTTGGGCTGGACTGTTCCCATGAGGAGCAGGGTCAAGACTGATTTGCATATGGCTGTGTCCAAACTCTGGTGGTATAGTGAACATAAGAACAATGTATTTAACCTAGATCTCTTGACTGAGGATGAATGTCTGATTCATTTAGTATTCCGACCATCATTTGTTGCTGCAGCACTTTTCACCCTAAGTGAGATGGGTATGCCTAGACATGGATCAATTGCTCGCTGTGTCACTGGATTCAAGCTAGCCTTGCTGATGAGTGGTGTTACCCCGAAACTGATCTCAGTATGCTTGTTTCCTGTCCAGAGAGGACCCAGCCTGGCAGTACGGGCTGGACTGTTCCCATGAGGTGCAGGATGAGGACTGATTTGCATATGTTTGGGTCCAAAATGCAGTGGCATAGTGAGCAAATGAACAATAGATTTAACCCAGAACTCTTGACTGGTGGTGAATTTGGGCCAAACATGCTTCAAGCTATACTCTCAGAAGATCTAATTGGTGGGCCCAAATAACGGTACAAACATGCGGACAAGGAATTAAATTGTACAAACGGGACACATCAGTTAAGCTCTTTATAAGTGAGTCGGTATTTCTCTCTGTATTTATCCATAAATATTAGCAATACTTGTGGTTTCAGTAACATTGGAGGGGCAGGTGTGGCTATCTGTTGTACTCGGAGGGTCACGTTGGAAATGAACAATTACCAGGTGAATTGATAAGTCTGTAACCAATTTAATTTTCCCAGTAATTCCACATTCTTCCATAGTCACTCTGAGATTCTGCCTTCTTGTAGCAGGTGAAGTTTGTGGGTGAAAAACATAGGGTCCGATTCACAGAACTAACTTAAGACAAAATCCTAAACTTACTACCATTTTGGTATTCACAGAAGGCACTTACTCATTTCGGTATTCACAGAAGTTATGAGTCCTAACTTTAGGACTCCGAAATGACTTCTGTGAATACCGAAGGTCTTAAAATGAGGATTTTTCTCAGTTTAGTAGTAGTATAGTTAGGACTCCTAACTTTAGGACTCCTAAATACCTTCTGTGAATACCGAAAGTCTTAAAATTAGGATTTTTCTCAATTTAGTAGTAGTAAAGTTAGGACTCCTAACTTTAGGACTCTTAAATGCCTTCTGTGAATACCGAAAGCCTTAAAATTAGGATTTTTCTCAGTTTAGTAGTAGTAAAGTTAGGAGTCCTAACTTTAGGACTCCTAAACTGAGAAAAATCCTAATTTTAAGACTTTTGGTATTCACAGAAGGCATTTAGGAGTCCTAAAGTTAGGACTCCTAACTTCTGTGAATACCGAACTGAGTAAGTGTCTTCTGTGAATACCAAAATGAGTAAGTGCCTTCTGTGAATACGAAAATGGTAGTAAGTTTAGGATTTTGTCTTAAGTTAGTTCTGTGAATCGGGCCCATAGGGTCCACAGAACTTGTAATTCTAAACTCTCGTAATGAGGTAATAAGTGCTTGGGGTATGGAAAATAAAGTTTCAACAGACTCAACATAGAAAACTCTTTTGGATGTTGGAACTGGAAAACATTATTTTACACATTCAGGATTTTAGGACTGCACTCTATACAATCTACAATCTATGGCCCTTTATTTTGCATGACCTCATCTGCAACAATTTAAAGGCATCCCCGTTTATGCTGCTATTTTAGAGTTCACGGAGGTCTTTCATATAATTAACAGAACTACGATATGGAATAAATTGAAAGCAACATTAATGGTTTGTGCTCTGCTCCACTACAATAGAGCATACGCCTGAGAGTGGAGCTTTCTAAAGCATTTACCTTTAAGTAGACTCAAGCAAGGAGTTGGTTCCAGTACTAAACAGGTTCAGTGCTATTTACAAGAATATACCACTTCTGTAGATAACATAATCTAATTATGCTCTATACCTTAAGCTTGATTCTATAAGGGACCGTTGCACAGAAAATTAAATGGCACAAATCATGATTGAGAAAGATGTCTTTAACTGACCCGCACACTAAGTTTCCTGTGCTAACCTTTAAAGGGCATGGTAGGTGGTCATTTATTGACTTCATCTTAATTTCCTCTTCTTTGCAATCTTTTTTTCATGGTTTTAATATCGTGGAGAGTGAATTTAGTGACAATGACCCATTAACAGTTTATATGATGGCCCCATTAACAGTAAAAATTGGTGATGTTTCAACCAGGGGTGTATTGAGACCGACGGATGGAAATCGCAGATTAAAATGGTCCCAGGTGTCCCCAAATAGATTTTATAACAAAGTAAAAATATCCTGTGCCCATGAATTAACATTGTGTACAACTGAGGGATCCTCCCCTAATGAGATTCTTGGCGCATATGAGTCATTAGCGCGAAAAGTGGGCGAAATTTTAAGTGTTCCAGCCAGAAGAAATGCCCCACATGGTCCCAGATGATTTGATTCCCATTGCTCCAAAGCAGCAAAGAGGTTGAGGGAAGCTCTGTCAGCCAAACCAAGAACTCAATCTGAGGTATGTGCTTGTCAAAAGGAATATAAGTCATCCCTGGCTAAACGGAAGGGTGTCCTGAAGGAAGAAGCCTGGAGGGAGCTGATTGACTCAAGCACTCTCAGGAACAGCTTGAGGTTTTGGAGTGTTGTGAATCGTCCCCTTTTTGATCAAGAAGGGGGGGTCTTAGATTCACACATCACAGAGGAGGAGTGGGTACTTCACTTTAAATCTATGTTTGACTGCCCTCTTGAGCTTAATCGTAGAGAAAACCGGGATACGAAGGACCCTGTAATAACTTTTGAAAGGGGTGAGATCCTGGATGGCATTATAGGACTATCTACTAACAAAGCACCAGGCCCAGATGGGATCCCCCCCAGACTTATTTAAATCGGGCCCCCCGTTCTGGGCCCCGATACTGGAGACAGTATTTAATGCAGCGGCAAAGAATGGTTGTCCCCAGTCTGGGCCTCTTCTACTATAGTCCCTGTTTTCAAGAAGGGCAATAGAAATAGCACCCACTGTTATAGACCAATTTCGCTTATTGATTCAGTGGTTAAAGTGGTAGGACGCATTCTTTTACAGAGATTATCAATATGGGCAAAGGAGCACAAGATTATGTCGGATGTCCAGTACGGATTCCGGCCGGGACGCTCTACCGTTGCTCAGTGTCTTAACTTATCCATGATACTGAACAAATATACTGTTGCTCGCCCCGGAACTATCCATCTTGCCTTCATGGATTGTCATCCGCGTTTGACTGTGTAAACAGGGACAAACTGTGGCAGTCCATGAGGGCAATGGGGATGGAGAACAGTATTGTTAATTTTCTCGAGGACCTGCATATATCAACTAAAGCTAATGTTAGGTTTTCAAAGGATTTGCAGGTTACTAGGGACTTCGAGATTAAGGGGGGAGTCCGGCAAGGATGCATTCTGGCGCCATTTTTATTTAATTTTGATATAAACGAACTGCATAGTGCATTAAGGGCAACTGGAGTTGATTACCCCTGTGTAGGACAGCGAGGCATCCCCATCCTGCTATATGCTGACGACGCCGTCCTCATATCAAGGACCGAATTGGGTTTGCAATCCCTCTTAACCACATTCTCCAGATTCATGACTGAGAAGGACTTGGCAATTAATAATTCCAAGTCCTACATCATGAAAGTGTGGCAACAATTGAAAAGGAGTTTTCATTTTAGTGTTGGCCCGGCCAAGATCCTCGCACGAATGTATTTTCCTACATATGGGTCCTTTTTGATGAACAACTTGAATGGGGCTCCCTAATTCTGAGGAAAAAAGGGGATCTGACTCAGGTGAATACAGCAATTTTGCCTCTAAAATAGGGAAGAAACCAACAGGAGCCATGTTGCAAGTTTACCAAGCCAAAAGCTTGGCCATAGCCACCCATGGTGGTGAAATTTGGGGATATACTGCTGCAGATTCCCTTCAGGTAGTGGAGAATGATTTTTTGAAACGCTTATTATGTGTTGCGCATGGAACCTCTAACTTAGCGGTCCACGAGGAACTAGGGGTCCCCTACCTCAGTGATGCTCTTGCTCTGCGAACCCTGATCTTTTGGTTAAAGTGTTGGCTGAACAAAGATTCAACTCTCAACCATTTGATTCTAAGAAAGTGAATGTCCCTTGATAACTCTGCCCGCATTCCCTGGCTTAGGTACATCAAATGAAGATTTGAAGGGATATTGCGGGGTTATCTATTTTCTAAACCTGATGTTATCGTCAAGAAGGATGTGGAATTAACTAAGATAGCCTTTTTGACTTTAAAGAAAGTGGACAGGGAAGCCGAGGAGGTGCTGAAACCTAGTGTTCGGACGTATTTAACTCTTAAGACAACTCCGACGACGGAACCTTATCTTAAGGGGTCTCTGTCAACATATGAGAAGTTTTTGCTAGCCAGGTTTCGGATGAACCTCTTCCATCTTTTGTTAGCCAGACCTAAGGGTTTTAACAGAGGTCAAGTGCTAGCTCCCTGCGGCTGCGATGGACAGTCTCTGCAGGATCTGCTGCACTTCTTGTTTTTATGCAAACTGTATGAAATTCCCCGTAGGCATTTTCTGGTTCCCATTTTAAAAATAATTAATTTTAGACAGGTTCGTCCGGCCCTTGTGTATCTTCAATTATTGAAAGAGGACTGCATCTTTTTTATAGTAGGGTTTTTAAAAGCATCTGTGAAATCTAGGACCTGTATGCATGTGTAAAGTCTGTCTATTTAGGCATGTTTATTAATTTAGCTGATTTATCTTGCGGTACAGGATATCTTTTTAAATCATGTATTAATATATAACTGTTTTTATGTATTTGTATTTGTGTAACTTTTATGGTTTTCCGAACAAAAACCGAATAAAGTTTTTCTGATTGATTGATTGATTGAGGAAGAAATTAATGCCTTAAGATTCCGCAAGAATAGGATTGATAAAAGACAATGAATTCAAATAATTGGGCTCTGTATTTTTGACTCAAAGCTTCAATTATAAATTGCTTCTAATTACAAATATATAGAAGATTTAAGCTGGCATAGAAGAAAGCCTTCAGTTTTCTCACAAATATGTGAATTTCCAAGGCACAGCTTGTGGGATTTTATCCTACGGATTTGAGCTGTGGGTAAGCGCATTCCACTGAGTTTGGAGAAATGCAACACAAATTTTGGAAAACTGGCATGAGGGTCCACCAATACATCCCACCTGATCGTTAAAAGCGGATGTCATTCATAGGAAACACAAGTACAAAGCCTGGCCTGAAGCAGTCTGTTTTGCCTGGAAAACAACTACATTGCAAAGCCACAACCTTATATATAAATGTCGCAGGCAAAGTCCCAAAACTTAATTGAAAGATAGTGCCTTCAAAAATAGAGACTGGTCATTTTGCAGAAGCAGCTGAATTTTGAGCCCCATGTATTCCTTAAAAGAAGTTAAGAAGGGAACCTAAACAGTCCAGGACCTGGAAATGTGGAGGCTCCCCCTAGTTTTACATCTAGGGAAACTATTCTGTGCAAAACAGTGAAGATTGTTCATGCAAACAAGACTGAATTGTCTTTCAACATCAGTGAGTTAGAGAAAGGAAAAGTAAACCAAGTCTGTGTTTGCCACGGAAAAACTACACAACTATAACCAACTTTTCATGTCCATATTTTAGAGGGCCAACAAAGACCCATCACTGTTAGGAATCAGCTAAGGACATTCAATAAGGAGATATATACCCAGGCAGCAGCTTACTTGCCCATAGACCAAGGTGTACAAATCACCGAGGGAGCAGCAACATTCCCTACAGAACTTTTGGACAAAACCCACACGGTATGAAAACTATGGATTAGATGTCAACTATGTATGAACGTAACCTCCAAACCTGTGAACAACGTTCAAGCAATCGGTAACAAAGAAGTACAATATATTTGGATATATTATAATTTGATCAGGGCCAAAATACTTGCATATTAACTAACGTTACTTTTTCATGGTTACCCCTACATTTTGCCTGACATCTGATGCAACCTGACTTGATGTGCCGTGGGTCCCAGCCAATCAGGTTCCCAGGGCCAGTGTTCTTTCCAAGGACTATACCTTTGTATCCACAATTGGCACATCCCCTGGCACAGACAAGCCCTTTGTAAAAGGTACCATGGGTACCAAGTGCACTTTGACGAAGGAAGGCCTCTAAACACTGCAGCACCTATTGTGCCACCCGTAGAGGCCCTGTACCTTAACCAACACACACTGCAACCTGCGGCTGTGTGTTTTGGTGCAGAGAAAAGTGGAGTCAACATGGCACACATTCCTGCGTGGCATTCCTGCAATCCACGACCTAAGGGCTAAGTAAGTTAGCACTCTAGCAGGGTGCACTCGCCCTAAGATGTGGGTACAGAGGCATGAGCCCTGTACCCCCACATTGTCTAAGCCCATTCTTAGACATTGTAAGTATAGCAAAGCCGTAAAGACTATATGATCTGGGAGATGGTCACTACAAACTCCGCAGCTCCATAGTGGCTCGTAAACTGAGATTTTAATTGAAACGAATTCCTGCTCCAGCAGTATGCAATTACAATTTGACATAGGAAGGATTTATTTTTATTTTTTAAAGTTTCTTGCACCATTATGAATTCACTACAAATCCGTCTTTAGTTGTCGTCATTTGAAGGTTTCACAAATCAGTTCTTAAATCAGAAATACTGTAACAGTGTTACATTTTTTTGCCCACATATAAAAGAAATAACCCCCGTTGGTAGAGGTCCATAGCAAAAAAAAAGCAATTCAAAGAAGAAAGGAAATAATATGGCTTGAGTCACAAAGATTTTGCTGATTTCTAGGAATACACCTTGATTGCTAGAAGAGATATTTGTTTACAAACAATGGTGGAAAATCTCACCAGTGCTCCTGTACTTGAAACTGGTGACCCACTGAATTCTTACATGTTGAATGCTGCTACAAATACAAAACATATATTATATGTATTCTTCCACAATGAGACTAGAGCTGCCTTATCTGTTGGTATAGGCTAGTCATCGGGCCAAATTCACAAACATTTTGCTGTGACTCAGTGTTATTTACTCTTATACTACTTGTAGTTTACGCTTTAAATCCATTTAGTTCCTTGCATATTCCACATGTTCCACTACATTCTTTAGAAGTGCCCCATTTATCAATAGGCACCGCCCCACCACAGAGCATCACAAAAATGATACAGCCCAGTATCATATATTTAAGGGTTATTCTGCCTCATAAAAATGACAATAATGAATAGCTAATGATTATTCATTTAATAAGTGAAGCAAAGGGGCATAATGAAACTTGAGGGGGCCCCTGCAAGCTACATGGAGGGGGGCCCCCCAATGCTCCGGACCCATTCAAGGCTGCTGCCAGGGCACAGTGCTGGATAGGGGGCCCTGGAGCTTGGGGTCGCACTGCACGAGGGCTAAGGCTATGCCACTGGTGAAGCACAGTTCCACACACCAAACTGTACTTAATATAAGCAACCACTGGCAATCACAATCAATCCTGTGAAATACTATCCAGCATTTTTAACTCACACATAAATTGAGGACCAGTGACAATTGAAATCAATGCCATGCAGCTGACCCAAGGCACTCATGTAGATTTCCATAGTGATGAAATGGAATAACTATCAAAATAGGATTACATTGTTGAAATGTTAGTGTAATTCTGTTAACCCACAGACATGGTACTTTTATATATATATTTTTTTTTTCTTTTTTTTTTTTAGTCCTCATTCTCAACCCATTTAGGTGTGCCCAAACTGATGATAAAGAGAAAATTCCACAGTCTCTGTACACTGGATCTGCGGGCTTGTACCTAAAAAAGGCACAGCCTGCCGGTGTTATCTCAATCAAACAAATCTGGAGACAATACCCACTTGGGTATTGTCCTCAATTTATGTGGGAGGCCCTTAACTCAACTTAAAATGTCGGAACATCTCAATCGTACTCTTAAGGATGATAAGGGGTATACCAGAGAGGGAGGGCTGTGTGATCCTTGGACCAGGGGAAAAAAAACAAAAAAAAACCCTAGTTCCATTTCAAAAGCTTCCAGAAGTCTCGCTTCTTCTTATTTCCTGTCCTTTGTGATTTCCAACCTGGAAACCCTCAAAAGAGATGTCTGCCAGTCTTGATATGTAGGTGGTAGAGGGTCTTTTCATTTCATGCAGATCTCTCTTCTAGCGAGTAGAATAGCGTAAAATAGGAGTTTCTTAGATGGGCCTTCCAGATTTGTTACTAGGCCAAAAATAAGCATTGGTAGATTGATAACAATGTGTGTCCCTAGTGACCTTGAAAGCATATTGCCCACTCCTTCCCAAAAATCTGCAAGGACATGGCAGTTCAAAAACATGTGGATATCTGATGCTGCGATTTCCCCACATCTCTCACAACAAACTGGTGGACCATTTGAGAATTTTGTTAGCCTCTGAGGTGAATAGTAGGCTCTATGAATTGTGAAGCGGTGGCTCC
This sequence comes from Triturus cristatus, assembly GCF_964204655.1. NCBI lineage: Eukaryota > Metazoa > Chordata > Amphibia > Caudata > Salamandridae > Triturus > Triturus cristatus. Next base: position 837,634,888 of record NC_140582.1, on the reverse strand, counting down.
TGCAGAGCCAAGCTGGTTTTACAATGTCCCACAGCATTTTGCAAGAATTTAACCATATTGACTGGAGATCTTGCTGTGGGATGCAGCTCTCCCAGAGTAAGGTTGGCAGTTGAAATACACCGTCCTCCTCTTCCATAATACACCAATACCAAAAAGCAACTTCTTTCTTTACTGGAGATTTCTGTATAATCAAATGCTCAAATTCGTTGCCACTTCCCAATAGATGTTTATTTCGGGAAGCTTCAACTGAGGTAGCCCAACTAGTTAGTTGCAAATATTTAAATCTAGAAAGAGATGGACCTACTTTCTCCCTGAGGACCTCCCAGGGAACTAATGTACTATCCACAAAGAGATCTCCCCACCTCTCAATTCCAGCCGTCCTGAGGGGCAAAGACATTCTGGAGACCCTGGAGAGTCCCAGATTGGAGCAAAACTAGAGAAATATCCCAACTTCCGCGAAACCCTCAGCTTGACCCACATTCTTACCAACCCCTGTAGTACCTTCAATCTAACTTTTTTGAAAAACTTAGGGTCACAGTATTTATAGAAGAAACCGTCCTCTGGGATACCAGACCCTCTCAACATGGCCAAAAACATAATACCTGCTCCCTTGCTAGTAGGTATCTTTAATAACATACATACGCGAGTGGGATATTTGAAATGCCCAGGCATACAGCTGTAAGTCGGGGGCTGCCAGACCTCCCTTCTCCCTACGCCTTCTGATTTCCTTCCAGGCTATCCTGGAATGTCGGGAAGCCCATACAAATGTATTAAGTTCACTTTGTAATTTAGTCAGGGCGACAGTATCAAAAAATAGAGGAATAGAATTAAAAAGAAAAGTAAATCTAGGCAGAATGGACATTTAATTAGATTAACTCGCCCCAGTATAGACAAGGGTAATAAAGCCCATGATTTCATTAGCTTCCGTGTTTCTCTTGCAACCAGTGTTAAATTATAGGTAGGTATCTTATCTATGTCTTGAAGAATGTGTATACCCAAATATCTCATGTTAGTTTTCAAAAGGGGGAGCTGATGTTGGGTCTGCATATTCCAAGCCATTATTTCGGTTTTAGATGTATTGGCCTTATAACCTGAGACTGTACCAAATTCTTGTGCCAACTTAATAACAGCGGGGTAGGCACTATTCAAATCTGATGTAAATATCAAGATATTATCGGCGTATAAAGCCACTTTTTTTCCCATTCCCCATACTTGAAAGAAGATACTCTATGTTCATCTTGCAACATTTGGGCGAAAGATTCAATATATAAATCGAACAGTAGTGGGGAAAGGGGACAACCCTGACGCGTACCCCTAGAGATCTCAAAGGGTTCTGCAAGGGAGCCATTTATGGTTTACTGTATAAGAGTGCAATAGAATGCCTAAACTTATTCCCGATCTTAAACTGAGCCAAGGCCTCTGACAGGAACAACCAATTGACCCTGTTGAAGGCCTTCGCTGCGTCAAGGGTCATCACTGCAAGTGGAAGAGACCACGTTGAGGCCAGATCTATAGCCCCAATCAAGTCATAGGTCAAATCTGACAGGTGACGGCCCCTAACAAAGCCCCTTTGGTCCGGATGTAAAAGATCCTCTGCGACCCTTCCAAGCCTGGTAGCCATTATAGAGGCGTAGATTTTATAGTCCGCATTTAATATAGAAATTGGCCTATATGATTCACAGCTTGTGGCCGATTTTCCCGGCTTTAGTATTAGTGTCATAGTTGCTTTATTCCAAGAGGGCGGGGGCGCCATTCCATCTTGAAGAATTTGGTTAAATAGGGTTGTCAGAACCGGGACGACCTCCTTAACAATACATCTATATATCTCAGAAGGAAGGCCGTCCGGGCCTGCTGCCTTACCTTCTCATGGGTAACCGGTTGATCTAACGCCACTTGTTGTTCCGTGTTTAGTGCAGGGAGATTTATATTTCTTAACCAGGACTGAATTTTCAAAAGATCTAAATCTCCATCCTCCCTATAAATTTCCTGAAAAAAAGAGTGAAACACCCCTCTGATATCCACGTCAGAAGTATAGGATATGCCATCCTTGAAAACAGAGTTTTAAATAATTTCTTGCTTGGTCAGATTTGACTTTCCAAGCAAGAAGTTTCCCTGCACCTTCACCATATTCAAAGTGGGCTATTTTGCTAGCCTCCCACCTTTGCATTAGACGTGAACTCAGTACAGCTTTGAGCTGTCCCTTAAGATCACGTAAATTAGCTTGCACTCCTTCAAGAGAGCGCGGGTTTTGTAAGTCGAGCAGTGATTGTGTATCTTTAATTTTACTCTCTATCTCAGAGATTTCTTCCTTATATTTTTTGTTCTTATAGACTGAAATACTTGTTATATTGCCCCTCAGGAAAGCTTTAAATGATTCCCATACATTGACCACTGAAGCAGCATCCAGATTCCTCACCATAAAACTTTTGGTCTCTCTCCGGAGGGCAAATGAGACATCGTCTAATGCCAATAGTGAACGATCCATAGACCACGTCCTCAGCATAGATACCTCAGCTCTTTCTATAGCCAGGCTCGAGTGCTCAGAAAGATGGGAGGGGAGGTAGGATACATTTTTAACCAACTTCTTCAACGATTGACTAACAAGTATAAAATCAATTCTAGATTGATGTTTATATTTGTAGTTGCAGAACGAATATTCGCGTCTAAGACCCGACCTAACCCTCCATATATCTAAGTACCCCATTTGCTTCATAACACCCATGAGACAAGCCCTTGTTTTGTGAGAAGTTAATGCACAATTGTTTGTGGATTTACCTACTAATGGATCTAATACTATATTAAAATCCCCGGCTAATATAACTGGATCTGGGAAAACCAACAAGGCTGATATCATGTTTTTGAGAGAAGAGGGGTCATCCTGATTCGGACCGTAATAGCCTGCAATCGTTACTTTCAGACCAATTAACTGGAGTTCTGCGATAGCCCATCTGCCACCTGGGTCGACCGTTGTTGATCTAAGAGTTGCTTGTGCAGTTTTTTTAACCAGAATTGCCACCCCTCTTGTGTTTACTGATTGTGTGGTACAAATTACAAAGTCAATCCATCTTGCCTTCTTGGCTAACGCAGATAGCTCATGCTCGATTAAATGTGTCTCCTGCAAGATGATGATCTGCGCACTGCTATCTCGTATATATTGAAAAATCCTGTGTTTTCTAGGATTAGTGCGCAGACCATTAACGTTCCAGGAGAGAACATGAATACTATTCATGGAAAAGCTACCCACACCATATAAAGACTGCCCAATTTATATGCTGTCCCACCAACCCAGTCAGCCTCAAAACGAAGAAACACACACTTCTTTTTTTTTTTTAAAGCTACCAAAAAAGAAAGGAAAAGTTTTAACACTGAGAAGGAGGACATTTTTGTTTTAGTTTTTTCCCCTTGCAACACCCCACCCTGTATCTCCCAAGTGACCCTATCCCTGCCCCAATCCCCTGTGACCCAGCAACCACCCCTGCCCTCCCTGAAAACCCCTGCCCCAAGTATCTGGACCTAGTCCAGTATTCGGCACCTAGCCGTGTGTGACCCTTAACTACTTAATTATGCATGCAGTTCCTATATTAATTGCCATTTGGATGTCTGAAGTAATTAAAATGTCTAAAGCATCAATTCTTGCTTAAATCTTTCAGGAGTACATCCGCTGCCATAACTGTCCTCACGTTGTGCATCTTATTGTTAAACATTATTTTTAGGGTTGCAGGAAATTTCAGTTGGGCTACTGCGCCCAATTTCCTAAAATCGTCTAGTCTTCTGCCCAGGTCCCATTGCCTTTCAAGAGTTGTTCTAGACAAATCCGATCTAATTTGGAAGGTAAAACCCTTTGCGGTTAAAGATTTTTGCTTTAGTGCTAAATTGAGGATTTGTTCTTTAAGGGCATATGTCTGGAAGTTAACTAGAATCCTTCTAGGCTTCTGCCTTTGCAAATTTCTACGGAACGGGTCCCTGTGTATTCGCTGGATGTCCTTAAATATTTTATCTCATCTGAGGGCTCGGAACCCAAGGCTTCTTTTAGCAGGGCAACAACGAACTGTTTAAGGTCTCCTCCTTCTCTATCCTCGTGGACATTGAGGATTCGGAGATTATTTCGCCTAGCATTGTTTTCTAAGGACTCTAGACGTTCAGATAATGCTGCCTCGCTTGATTTAAGGGATTTTATTTCAGTCTCAGCAAGTTCTAAATTAGCTGTAAGGTTAGTGATGTTTTCTTCTACTAGGAGCGTTCTAGTGTTTAAGAGATCTACTTTTGCTGTAGAAGCTTGAAAGCCCTGTTTGATATCCTGGGATAAAGCCCTGAGCATTTCTCCAACAGAGTACTCTGGATGGTCATCTGATATGTGCTGGTATTCCCGCATTTTTGGATCGCATGGTCCATTTGTGCTCTGATGAAGTTCAACAACACTGACCGAAGATGGAGAGGAAAGCTCAATCTCCCCCTGTCCTAATTGTGTCAAATTTTCATGATTAAGGGCCCCTATGGGAGACAGAGCCCATAACCCTGGAGAAGAGGGAGATATAGGATCTAGAATGACCTCCATTAGCTTACTTGGGGAAGATTTTCCTTTAGTCAGCTTCAATATTTGAGGAAGCACTTTAAAGTAGGACCTCAAAGAGGGCGTTATTTTTATGGACCCCCTTATTGGGCTTTCTGTTTATTAGCGCCCCTTGTTTTCCGTGAAGCAGACCCAACTAGGAAGGATGATGGCTGCCCTTGGTACTTTCTTACCAGAACACTTTTGGGTTCTGAAGTCCCCTCCAAGCCTTCTGGCGTCGGCTGACTCTGATTTTTAATAAAGGAGTTTTGCTTAGGTTGTACATTTGTTGACGTTTTAGATACAGCTTTCTTCCCCCTTCTCTTTGATTTTATAACTTCCAAGCGATCGTATAAAGTAACTTGCGTCACCTGGCGTCTGGGTCTAAGTTTTGCAGAAGCGATTACAGTGACAGGCTCAGGGTCTAGCTCACCACCCGAAGCTGGTATGGCCCCCCCTTTTGATAGACCAGCATCCGTTTCACTGAAGCCCGGAACATGGTACTTTTACGATTTGTTTTTGATTTATAATACAGAAATAATCCAAGCAACGTGCAATGTAGTGTGCAAATAGTGATTCAGCACCATATAAACATAAAAGGGTGACAATGCAGCAGTCAGCATCGCATTTTGCAACAGAAACACAGCCGATGGGAGGATGATAAGGTTTGCCGTTGATATCTTCAATAACATGTTCAATTTACATACAAATAAAATAATTAATAACAGGACTATTCTAATAACATAAGAATCCAATCATCTACGGGCCCCCATCTGGCCCCCATGCCCTAAATAGATAACAATAAATTGAACAACTCAGCCATAAGTACAACATTTTGGAAGCCTGGAAGTATCCCAAATCCCACCCATACCCCCCTGTGTATTGTATTGCAGCACCAATTATCCTCACACAGCTAGGTGACAGTAAGCAGAGGGGCTGTCCACATCACTCTGTATCCGATCAGTGCTGCCGCTCATATGTGAGGCGTCGGACTGAAGTTCAATTAATATGGTGTCCCAGTAGGTGGCAATTGGGTACTAGCTCAATCCCAGGGCATCTTCTCTGTGCAGTGCAACACTCTCCGCCGGCGCCCAATCCAGCATTGACCTTAATTACATGGTACTTTTATGATACATCCAAATCTCTTGAGGCATATATTTCTGTATCATCCTTTCCGATCCCCAGGATTAGCTGTTTTAGGAACTGCTTTCTCCATTCTAATGACTTATGTTACACCTGCAGAATCGTTAAATCCCCTGCAGTAGATAATATATATTTACTTTATTCATTAGGTGAATATAATAAACTAAAGGCGAACGACTACTGATTTCCGTTTCACCACAAGATAAAATTGTGGAAGAATCAGAACTCTCATAAGTATGGACTACATTTGTGTCTTCTGGCAGCGAGTAGAGAACATATCGTCAGAAACTTAGGGGCATATTTACAAGGATCTATCGCCGAGTTAACAGCACTTTATAGCAGCCAAAGTTGCAATAAACTTATCGCCCCAATCACAAGCTGGTGTTAACATCCCACAGCACCAGTTTACCCGCGATAGCAGCCTCAAAAAATATTGCCACAGATGACCCCCGCAATTATCGCTAATAGATGCAGAGTAGGCGTTCCCGTGCAAAAAGCTGCAACACCACTCCACAACATTCACAACCGCCAGCCAGAACCGCGATGAGAACACAAAACAGGCGATAAGGCGCGTTAGCAGCAGGAAAATAACACCTGCTCTGACCTGGTGCAAAGTCGGACCACAGCCTGCACCACAAAAGGGAGCACAGCCGAGAGCCACACCTGAAGAACAACAGATGCACCCAGGCAACTGAACATGCAGCCCGGAGGCCTGAAAGGGCAACAACACCCGCCGCCACCACCCCCAGGGCCCTCTCTCCCCGGCAACCCCCCCGACCAAAGACATGCCACATCAGCTACACCTAAACATGTACAAAATAATCTGCATGATGTCGCACAATCACAACTGGTGACATGCATGTGTCGTCACAAAAATGAGCATCACACATTCACTTTCGAAGAAACAAATGAAACTTTATTAAAATGAACACTGAAATGAAATGAAGACACATGGCGGCTCCCCTCGGAACAATCCATAGGTCACAGCGTGCAAGACAAAATTCATGATGAGAAGGTGTGTCCTGCGCACATCAAAGGACACAGAGAGAGCGAAGGAGAGCGAGAGGAAGAGAGGGAGAGAGAGAGATAAGAAGAGAGGGGGAGAGAGAGAGAAGAAGAGGGGGAGAGAGAGAGAAGAAGAGAGGGAGAGAGAGAGAGAGAGTGCCACCCCTGAGCACCCAGGCCACACTGCTCACCAGCTGCCACCGGTGTGTCTCCAACCATTTGCCAGTATGTATAGCAGTTCACCAGGTCACACATCTGAGACAGACCCGTCATCTGAAACAGAGTCCAGATACATGATTGGCACAGTACACACAATTGCACAAGACAACATCGCCTGCCCGCCCATGCACACCCAAGCAGAGGCACCAAAGCCCCTCCTGACGCCCGTCGGAACATGCCCGCCCATGCAGACCCAGGCCTCATTGCTCACCTTCCGCCACCCACGTGCAGACAGGAGGTCCCACCAAGTGCCGCTGCAAGCCACAAGCCAGGGGCCCGCGGACACATTCCAAATCATGCAGCCCTGCTCCGCAGTCCACCAGGTCTCACGTTTGGTGCTGGGTCTTGATTACTCCATGGCAGAAGACATACCAGTGCACCCGGCATAATCGCAGGCTGCACACCCGCTCAGCCCTATTGGTGCCACTAACTCAGGGATCCCGGGAGCGACGCCACATGGGGTAGGCCAGCGCTGCCCGCTGGCTCTGGCCTACACTGCGGTCCAGCAGGGCACACAAAACCTGAGCTGTCCGGACCGCCGGGACGGGGAATCATCGCAGGCTGCACACCCGCTCAGCAGCTTAAGGTGCCCCAACCTTAGTGCTCCCAAAGTCACCGTCCCGTGGCGGGGTGCCTGTGCCGGCCCCAATGCTCCGGGTGCCACTAACCCTGTGCAACCCCAGTAAGTGCCATGTGGTGGTAGGCCAGTGATGGCCGCAAGGCCTCGGGTGCCACTAACCCTGTGCGCAACAACTCATTGGCCCTTTATGACTGAGAACCATGGAGCGTCCGTCATCCAGTCACCACTGGCAGAGGGGAATGTGACGTCGTCGGACCCTTATATTGGCGGAGTCACATGACCTGTGACGCCTGTGCCGGATGGGGTGTGGTGTGCGTGCAAACCTGCCCTCAGGGAGTGGCTGTGACATGCTGACAACTAGACCAGTGACCTGCACACCACCAGCGAGTATGCCTGCGACGGGTAGCAATGAGGCCCCCCCCTCGGAGCATAAGCGAAGTGGTCTGGCCTGCCGTACGGCGGACCAGCGCAGGGCTTGCAACAATGACTCATGGGCTCTGTGCGTGTTTCAGTCCATGTCCGGACATAGAAGTGACTGATGTGTGTGTCCCTGTTGTAGTGTCCAGGGCACCTGGTACACAATATGCAATGTAGTACCCTCTGACTGGCATCCCACAGGATGAGCATCATTGACGCAAGGGAAATCACTGTCCCTACATTCATCCACACATTCATACATGAATGATGAAAGACATAACACAGCAGTGCGTCACTGGATGTTTATTGCACATCCAGTGCAGTTCTGTAGCTGGAACGGCACAGGGCAATGCCGAGCACACTACACAATATGGGCACACCAGGGGGCAGAGATGTGGATGGTGTGGGAACAGCAGCATTCATCATTGCCACACCTTGTGGTAGCAACGCCATGATGAGGATCTGCAGGGCATGGTAGATCCCAGCTACATTCCGCTGGTGTGCAGTGGTGGCTGCCATCCTTTCCGCCTCCATCCGCACCATGTACTCCATGAGTCTCCGCATGTGTGCCAGCTCACGGCTGGTATCGCTGGAGCCCCTCTGAGCGGACAGGTGTTCTTCTCTCCGCGTCATGACTCCAGCGATGTCAGTCAGGGCTCGTTGGAGAACATGGAGCAGGCCTAGACACCCATGGATGACATCCAGTTTGGTAGCCATGAGTTCGAACCCCACCTGCACCTGCTCAGCCGTCACCCTCTGGCCCTCCAGCACATAGCGTTGGAAGGCAGTGTGTTGTTCCTGGGGTTCTTGTAAGACTGCCGGGTCCGTGGGTGCCTCCTTCTGGGTGGTTTGGGTGGTGGGTGGGGTCTCCTCGATGCAGCTGGTCAGCCCTGATCCTGGAGGTGAGTTGCGGATGATGTCATTGATGTCTAGAAGGGCTTGTGCGTCGATGCTGGGGTTGTCCTCCTCGTCATCAGTGAAGAGTGGCTGGGTCTGCCCTGCAGGGGGTGTTGAAGGTGGCCCTGCAATGTGAAGGGGACATGGTGTATTGCAATGTGTCCACATGTATGTAGCCTCGTGACTGTCGGGAAAATTGTAGGCACAACTGTGCTAGGTCAGAGGAAATCCCATGGCGTGAGAAAGTCTAGAGTCATTGTAAAACCCAGTATGGTTAATCTCTGGAAAGACTCTAGATAGAACTATTGCACTCTGTAAGATGGCCGCCGTCTCCCCAGCACTTTTAGATACTCTTTCAGAACACCTGTGAGGCCAATATTTGTTAAGAAGGGTGCGCGCGCTTCCCGCTGCGCACTTCAACTGTAGTTTTGTTTGAAGAGGTCCGTAGTTCCGTTCCTCCTCACCACTCTATGTGAGCGAGTGCGGAATTTCTATGTTAGTTAAATCTTTAGCGGAGATTATCTTCCCTGCATTTTGGTAACCGGAGTTAGAAGCGTGAGCGGTGTCAGTGAAGCCAGCTCGCAATCCAGTGAGAAGCAACCTTGAGAGTCTCTGGACAATTTCAAGCCTTCAGGGAAATTGGAACTGCTACGGAGAAAGTCAGGAAGAATTCCTTGCAGCTGTGACTGGAAAAAGTTCATCATTGAGCCCACAGTAAGACGTATTTAACCGCGCATTTACCATATCTCGCTTCAGAGTTCTTGAATAGGTTTAGCGCGCAACTAATTCAAATAACCAGTACAAACTTTACTACCTGCCTCGCGCTTTCCCTTTCTCTTTCCTTCCTTTCATTCCTACCCTGTTCCTTTTTGCGCGCATATCTTCAAGCTACGGAGTAGAGGTCAAGGGAGCTTCCAGCGACCTCAGTCTCTAAGGATAAGACTCTTCAGTGAAGACTTGGAACATCGACTTGTACAATAGACTCCCAACTAGACTCTAGAGTTCTAGGTACTGGGAGATTAAGGTCTACATTAAAACCTAATAAGAAGAGAGGCAAAAACTCTTTCAGTGACTGGTACCGTCTCCTTCCTGGGAACAACTAGTGAGGACAACTAGTGAAAACTACCTGGGAGCCGAGAGGGAAGCAGCCACCGAGGGAGTTGTCTCTTTTCTGTCCCATTTCCCCTTTCCCCCTCGTTGGTGAGTTCGTTCTGTGAAACGCCGGCGCGGACGCCCAGACGGGAGGGCATTGTGAGTTCACGTCAATTCTGCTTCTGTGAAGATTTGGTGCATGACAGATTGAAGTGCCCAAGAAGCTTCTTCACCTGAGCAGAATGGCGGAAGTGTTAAATCTAAAGTTGTTGGGTGATATTTTAGAGGGCATCCAAAGGGAGATAGGCGCTGTGAGAGAGGAAAACAAAAATTTGAAACATGAACTGACAGCTTCACTTCAAGAAACTAGGTTACTGTCACAAAAGGTGGAGGGGTTAGCCTTGGTTAATCCAGGAGTTACCCAGTCCAAGTCCGCAAATTTGTCACAAGAATCAAATCCACAGGCGGTTGCTCAAGTGATCCACACAGTCTCCCCAATCATTCCATTAGCTCCTCCAGAAAGATTTCACAGGGATCCACAGAAGACCCAACTCTTTTTGACGCAGTGTTCATTGCATTTTATGTGTCGTGCCAATTTATTCCCAGATGCTCAGTCTAGGGTAGCATTTATTCTGTCCTACTTGGGTGGGGATGCAGCAAATTGGGCAATGCCTTTGGTAGCTAGGGATGATCCTTTTCTTTATGATTTTGAATTATTTAAAACTGAATTTTTGAGAATATTTGATCGAAGAAGGATCTCTCAAGCAACTGACAATGAATTATTAGAATTCCGTCAGGGCCCTAAAGATCTTATCACTTACATAATTCAATTTAACAAGTTAATTGTGGAGACTAACTGGCTGGAGGAGAAAAGAGCTGCTCTTTTTTATCGTGGTTTACGAGATGAGCTAAAAGACACATTAGCTCAAATTCCTCATCGCCCAACTGAGTTGTCAGCTTTAGTAGATTTGGTGATGGAAATAGACTTTCGCTGGTCAGAAAGAAAAGGTGAAAGGAAGAAAGAATTCAGGATGAATGTTCCTCGTTTTAACAGAATCAGATCTGAACAAGGAAAAACTTCTGGAACGAGTTCAGAAGGAGAACCAATGCAGATTGGAGCCGTGAGAGGTCCACTAAGTAAGGAAGAGAAGGAACAACGTCGGATTAAGAGACTGTGTCTATATTGGGGCATTGGTGGGCATTTTGTAAAAGAATGTCCCAAACGGCCAAAATTCTCGGTGAAGGGAAACGCCTAAAACCATCAGTAGACGGGATCATTCTGATGGCAAAAGAAGAGAAATCGATCCCAGACACTCATCAGATCGTCAATACTTTGCAGACTTTGGCCCCTCATTTGATTTTGCACATGACGATTAAGTTCCGTAAACAAGAAGTCAAGGGGGTAGCCATTATGATTGATTCAGGAGCCACGGGTAATTTTCTTGATCTCAAGTACGCTCAACGGATTGGAATACAATCTATTCTTAAGGAAAGAAGTGAACCAGTTTGAGCGGTGGACGGCACCAACCTGTCCTCTGGTCCAATCATCAGCCATACTGAGCCTTTGGAACTCATTCGCTCCGACGGCCATAGGGAGATTCTTCAATTTAACCTCATAGATGCTCCCCAATTCCAACTAATTTTGGGGTTACCCTGGTTGACAATACATAATCCTACAATTGATTGGGAAAATCGAACAGTTGAGATGAAGTCCACCTACTGCTTTGAGCATTGTTATCAAACCTCAGACGAAGCTCCAGAACCATCTTTAGCGTCTTTATTGTCTTTCGGAGGAGAGTCGATTGGGGTAATTAATTCAGTAGAGATTCCCGCTGCTTATCAAGACTTCCAAGAAGTTTTCAGTGAATGTGAAGCAGAACAGTTACCCCCACACCGTCCGTACGACTGTGTCATTGATCTTGAGCCAGAAGCCGTTCTCCCTTGTAGCAGAATCTACGCTTTGACAGAAGCCGAAAACAACCATCTCAAGGAATATCTGGATCGTTACTTGGCAAATGGGTTTATTCGGCCCTCACAGTCTCCAGTCTCATCTCCATTATTCTTCATTCCCAAGAAGGAGGGGTCTCTGAGAACGTGCATTGATTACTGTGCATTGAATCGAGTTACGATCAAAAACCGTTACCCCCTCCCTTTGATTTCAGTCATTTTGGACCAAATTAAGGAAGCCCAAATTTTTATGAAACTGGACCTGAGGGGGGCATATCATCTGGTTCGCATGAAAGAAGGACACGAGTGGAAGACGGCTTTCTGGACGAAGTTTGGATTATTCGAGTATTGTGTGATGCCTTTTGGACTCTGCAATGCTCCCACTGTGTTCCAGCATTTCATTAATGATGTAATGGGAGATTTGCTTGACAAAATTGCTGTGATTTACCTAGATGACATTCTAATTTTCTCTCAAGACCCTCAAGAACATCCGGAGCCTGTTAGATTAGTATTAAATCGTCTCCGTACACATCACCTTTATGTCAAGCTAGAAAAGTGTGTATTCAGCTCTCCCAGAGTGGAATTTTTGGGATTTATCTTATCTCCTCAAGGAATCACCATTGACTCCCAGAAAGTACAAGCAGTGGAGAACTGGCCATCGCCGAAAGATGTCAAAGAAATCCAGAGGTTTCTTGGGTTTGCCAATTTTTATAGACGTTTTATTCAAGGGTTTTCTTAATTAATCGTTCCTATCACTCATCTTCTAAAGAAAGGTGTCAAGTTCCAGTGGTCAACAGAAGCAGAGCGAGCCTTTGTACAATTAAAGAAAAGTTTTACCTCTGCCCCAATTTTGTTGCATGCTGATCTCATGGAGCCTTTTTTTGTGGAAGCAGATGCTTCCGATCAAGCCATAGGAGGTGTGCTTTCACAACGTCATAAGATCACCGGTCAGCTACATCCGGTGGTGTATCGATCTCGAAAGTTGAGTTCGGCTGCAATCAATTACACCATTGCTGAAAAAGAATTGTTGGCAGTGAAGGATGCATTCGAAGATTGGAGAGACTATTTGTTTGGAGCGAGGCACACCGTAACAGTGTTTTCTGACCATAAGAACCTTCAATATTTGAAGACTGCTAAGACCTTAACCCCAAGGCAACTTCATTGGTCATTGTATTTCGCTGATTTTTATTTCGTAATCACGTATCTCCAGGGAATAAAAATGGAAAGGCGGATGCTTTATCCAGAATTCAGACGGAGGAACATTCTGTGGATCCACAGTCTATAATCCCTGAAACTAAGTTTATAGGTGCAATCTCCTTTGACAATTTACAGGAAGAAATTCTAAAGACTCTCTCTTTGGAAGAAATGACACTTTGGGCATCACAAGAGAAGGGGAGAAAAATACACAACCAATTACCCTATTTCAAAGAAGCCTTGTATCTACCAACCAAAACCCTTCAAGTGAAAGCTTTACAAGCATGTCATGATCAGCCCTTAGCAGGGCATAGAGGAATTACGAAAACCTTAGATTTGGTACAATGCTATTTCTGGTGGCCTGGAATGTCAGCACATGTGAGAGACTATGTCCAGACTTGTGAACTATGTGCACGAAGTAAACCCAGTCGACAAGTACCTCAGGGTTTGTCACAACCTTTACCTACCCCTTCCCACCCTTGGCACACTGTAACCATGGATTTAATAGTGGTACAACCTCTTAGTCATGGATTTAATACTATTCTGGTTTTTGTAGACACGTTCACTAAAATGAGTCACTTTGTTCCATTAACGGGGGTACCCTCTGCACCTGAACTAGCAACTCAGTTTGGTGAGCATATAGTGAAATTACATGGAATTCCTAAGATTGTAATCTCAGACAGGGGTTCCCAGTTTGTATCACATTTTTGGAAGGCTTTTTCTCAAGGATTGGGAGTGGAGATCAGACTTTCCACCAGTTATCACCCGAGACCGATGGTCAAACTGAACGAGTAAACCAAGAATTAGAACAGTACCTTCGATTGTTTCTTATAGATCAAGGGGGGGAATGGTCTAAGCTCTTATGGATGGCAGAATTCGCATTTAATAATGCCAAAAGTATGTCCACTGGTTACTCTCCCTTCTACTTGAATTATGGGAGCCCACCCGAATCCTTTTAACATTCACACTGATTTGGAGGTACCAGCAGTTAAGTGATTCATGGGAGACTTAACCTTAATTCAAAAGTCTCCAGAAACTAATTTGACAAAAGCGAAGAGTATTTATAAAAAATATGCAGATAGACATCGCAGACAAGCCCCTGAGTATAAAGTGGGAGATCTAGTTTGGTTGTCTTCCCGTAACCTCCATTTAAGGGGGAACAGAAAATTCCAGCCCCGTTTTGTGGGTCCCTATCTGATAGATCAAGTTTTGGGGCCAGTCACAGTGAAACTAAAATTACCTTCCAACTCAGGAATCCATCCCATTTTTCATGTTTCCCTTTTGAAAAAGGCTGCTCCGCACATAAGATTAGCTAAGCCCCCAGGTCCTCTCTTGGTAGATGGTCACCCAGAATATGTAGTTAAGGGAATCTTGGATTCAAAATACACTAGGGGACATCTTTACTATTTAATTGATTGGAAGGGTATGGCCCTGAAGATAGGTCCTGGGAGCCCGCAAAGAATGTTCATGCCCCTCATTTACTGAAACGATTTCACTCACAGAATCCACGTAAGCCAGGACCGATAAATCGGTCTTTGAGAGGGGGTACTGTCGGGAACATTGTAGGCACAACTGTGCTAGGTCAGAGGAAATCCCATGGCGTGAGAAAGTCTAGAGTCATTGTAAAACCCAGTATGGTTAATCTCTGGAAAGACTCTAGATAGAGCTATTGCACTCTGTAAGATGGCCGCCGTGTTCCCAGCACTTTTAGATACTCTTTCAGAACACCTGCGAGGCCACTAATTGTTAAGAAGGGTGCGCGCGCTTCCCGCTGCGCACTTCAACTGTAGTTTTGTTTGAAGAGGTCCGTAGTTCCGTTCCTCCTCACCACTCTATGTGAGCGAGTGCGGAATTTCCATGTTAGTTAAATCTTTAGCGGAGATTATCTTCCCTGCATTTTGGTAACCGGAGTTAGAAGCGTGAGCTGCGCGAGTGAAGCCAGCTCGCAATCCAGTGAGAAGCAACCTTGAGAGTCTCTGGACAATTTCAAGCCTTCAGGGAAATTGGAACTGCTACGGAGAAAGTCAGGAAAAATTCCTTGCAGTGGTGACTGGAAAAAGTTCATCATTGAGCCCACAGTAAGACGTATTTAACCGCGCATTTACCATATCTCGCTTCAGAGTTCTTGAATAGGTTTAGCGCGCAACTAATTCAAATAACCAGTACAAACTTTACTACCTGCCTCGCGCTTTCCCTTTCTCTTTCCTTCCTTTCAGTCCTACCCTGTTCCTTTTTGCACGCATTTCTTCAAGCTACGGAGTAGAGGTCAAGGGAGCTTCCAGCGACCTCAGTCTCTAAGGATAAGACTCTTCAGTGAAGACTTGGAACATCGACTTGTACAATAGACTCCCAACTAGACTCTAGAGTTCTAGGTACTGGGAGATTAAGGTCTACATTAAAACCTAATAAGAAGAGAGGCAAAAACTCTTTCAGTGACTGGTACCGTCTCCTTCCTGGGAACAACTAGTGAGGACAACTAGTGAAAACTACCTGGGAGCCAAGAGGGAAGCAGCCACCGAGGGAGTTGTCTTTTCTCTGTCCCATTTCCCCTTTCCCCCTCGTTGGTGAGTTCGTTCTGTGAAACGCCGGCACAGACGCACCGACGGGTGGGCATTGGGAGTTCACGTCAATTCTGCTTCTGTGAAGATTTGGTGCATGACAGAGGTACATGTTAACATTCAGACAGCATGGCATTGTACATTGTGACAGTCTATAGATCTGGGCGATGATCCAGAGTCATTGAGGGTGTGCACTGTGCCCTGCTTGATTAAGCATGTGTGCCATCGTGGCCATCTCCACCCGTCCCCCCAGTACCTGGTGGTCACTCAACCTGTTGCTGTTGTGTTGTGTCCTGTCGAGCAGTGTCCGGTCCCCCGACTCCGGCCACAGTATCCACACTGATGACTGTCGACACCAGCTCCTCCATGTCATCCAGCACGAGCTGTGGCACTGGGCCCCCACCTCCAGTCTGCATTGCTGCCTTCTGGTTGGCTCCTTCATCTTTCGCTTGATGTCATTCCATCGCCTCTTGACCTTGTCCATTATCCTCTTGTGCTCTCCGACGGCATTCACCTTGTCCACAATGTCTCGCCATATTCTATATTTGGTGCCCAATGACACGTTGGAGGTGACGAACAGTTGTTGATGGTGTTCCATCACCTCTGTGACTATGATCTTGTTCGCCTGCGGACTGAACTTTGTGTTCCTCTTCTTCTTGTCCTTGCCCTTCCCTGTCCCCGAGGACCCGGACTCTACATCCGGGGTGCTTGTGGGGTTGTGCTCGTCCTCTGCACCTGCTCCGGGTGCCTCCATGGTGCTTGGGTGTTGGTCAGTTTGTGTTTGGGTGTTTATGGTGATATTTCCCGCCTGTCAGGTGTGTGTTACAGGCCTGGTGCTGCTTAGCGCTGATTTCCTCATCGCGCTTTGGCCCATCGCAGGTTTTTTCGAGTTGAGGTTTGTGTTTTTATCTCCGTCGAGGTGGTTGTATCACAGGCATTGGCCGCTGTTCCGCAAACCATCTCATGGGGCTGCCTTATGAATTCCACAATGACAAAGGGTTATTTTCCAGCGATAGGCTGCGATGTGTAAAGTTGTGTTAACATTTTTTGGTGATGTTTAGCACACGTTCTTGTGAATATACCCCTTAATGTTGTTGTTGTCAATCCCAAAGGTTCGTCAAATGAAAATAATATTCAAATAGGCAATGCAATTAATCTTAGAGATATAAGAGATAGCCCTCTTGGACAAAAGTATATATACCTTTTGAATAAGATATAATTTTTTGTACAGACAAGGGGCCTATTTCATAAAGATTTTCCTGTGACTTACTACTGGAATTCAAAAGTAAGTAAGGGGTATTACAATAGTAAGTAACTCCAACTCGGAGAACCTGCAGGTAGAGGACCTAGTACTAGGTGTTATTTAGCCTGCAGTTGCATTGCACAGACCACAGCATGTACATAGCAATGAAAATTGAGAAATATTTACATTAGCAATTCGCAAAGTGGTTGTTTCATGTGGTTAATAGTGTATGTTTTTCTGGATAAAAATGGTGGCATCACTGTTCCAGTAGAAAAGTGATCAATAGTCTGGTCAGCGGATGAGTAAGTCATTGAGCACCTCTCCCTGTGGGCAACAAATAAAGGGAAGTACAGGTAATGCCCAGGCGAGCATGGAAGACAGGGAAGCACATGCACATTTCAGAGCATAGGTCCAACAATGCTAGGTCTTTTTCTACAGTATAGGGAAGGCAAATAAGGCATAAAGAAGTGAACCTTCTGCTGCACAACACAACACTAAAACTGGCTACAGAGGAGGGGAGAAACAGGAATTGTCCATGCATCCAATGGAACCACCATGAAAGATCTAGGTATCTAGGAGAAGTAGTAGACTTGAGGCACATCCATCGTGCCCAAATTCAAAATAGTAAGAAGACTTAAGTGAGAAAGGGAGATGTGACTATTTCAGACAAACGGCTGTGGCAAGATATGTAACTGCAGCCCAGCTGAAGCTAAACAGGCTAGAGAACAGGGTTGGAACCACAAGGGAGTGGAGAGTTGTGGACATGAAGTAGCAAGTGGAAGATGATCATTTGGGTTCTGACATTTGACCCACCTTAAGCACGAGGAACAGCGCTAAGTGCAAGCACCTCAGGCAGTAATCTTGTAAAATGAGATCTGGAAGCCATTTTGGGGTCAGGCTCCAGGGAGCTGAATGGCATTAAAGTCATCACATCATGCCCAGAAGATTAAATTTTACAAAAAGAGATTTGGGAGCTTTCATTCTAGAGTCAAGTGAGCACCCACAGAAAGCAACATCATGCGATCAAGCATCACATTGAGAATATTGAGCAATATGAAATGAGACCGAGGACTAAAAGACACAAATGAGTACGCAGCAAATGCCCACGACCATCAGGTCCACAGACAGGAAAACAAAATAAATGTCAACCTCATATCTAAGAGCCCAAAAACAACTCATAATTTTAACTGCTTAATCGAGGCTATGGGGGCGATAGAGCGCTGTTAGACCTGGCACATTGGCGTGAGTCTCCCTTCCATTTTTCGCTGTGCCTCATGTATGTTTGTGCTGGTGTTAGTTGCTTAGGGCACTGTGCCACTGCTGTCCAGTGCCACAGTGCAAGTGCTCCCTGTTGTAAATTCATGTATGATTTGTGATTCCATGATTGGTTGGTTTGGTTTACCTGTCAGACCCTAGTACAGTGCACCAGGAGTGCCCAGGGCTTGTAATCCAAATACTGCTGGTGGGCTTGCAGCACTGGTTGTGCCACCCACAGAAACAGCCTGTAAACATGTGTCTAAGGTCTGCCATTGCAGAGCCTGCGTGCAGTCGGGTACTGTCATGCTGACTGGGCAAGTGCACCCACTTGCCAGTCCCTAAACCTTCCCTTTCCTTCATATCAGACACCCCTATGGTAGGCCCAAGGGCAGGGTGCATTGTAAGGATAAGGTAGGACATGCCCTGGTGTGTGTGGCATGTTCTAATAGTGAATTACAGCCATTTTCGTTTTTCACTATTGCAAGGCTACCTGTTCTCCATAGGCCAGAAAGGGCAGTTTGGTTATTACATTTTATAATCCTAACTGACTCAGAGAACATGGTAGAAATTCGAATTTAGTATGCCTGAACTCAGAATGATAAAATGCATCTTTTAGTAAAGTTGGTTTTAACATTCTGTGTTTGAAAATGCCACTTTTAGAAAGTAGGCATTTTCTTGTCTAACCATTCAAACCTGCCTCTGCTAGGCTGTGTGCATTCCTTTGTCTGGAGTTTGAGTGACAGGGCTGGGGAATTCCAGGAGGCAGGGTGAGGTGTCCCAGTGGTGAATAGAGAGATCTGCATCCAGATGGGTGGGAGGAGTTGCACCTAGGATCTGAATAGGGCTGTGCCTGCCTTCCACAATGCTGGCTCCACCTCCTGGGGAGCGGCTGATGTTTCTGCCCTGCACAGTGAATGAAGAGAAGGAATCCTGTCAACAAAGTGCTCCAGTGCTGTACTTGCCTTCCACAATGCTGGCTCCACCTCCTGTGGAGCGTCTAATGTTTCTGCCCTGCATTGTGAAAGGAAGGGAGAGGTCTGGTAAACAGAGTGCTCAGGAACTGGTTTGGACTGGGCACAGGCCCCTCTGCCTTCAGAGGACAAAGGATTTCTGGGTATAAATATTGGGACCCTGATCCCAAGAAATTAGATCACTTTGGGAAAACAAGAAGAACCTCTGCTGAGGGAGGAACCAGAATAAGCTGAGGAGGAAACTATCCCTGAACCTGGGGGATTGGCCTGCAGTGGTTGCCTAACTACCAAAGAGAGGAGAAAGGAACTTTGTGTGTACTTTTGCTCAACTTGTGAAGGATCTCCAAGGGCTTGGAATAGAGCTTGCCTCCTGCTGAAGTTTCAGGAACAACAGACTTCACCCCCCAGCTCCCCAGAGTTCTTTGGAAGTGCCTGCTGCTGTTGTTGGGCCTTCTGAGGTAATGCGTGTCGCAAGGAGCTGGAAGCGCGACTCAAGAAGGAGAAGCGTGCCGCCGTCGGAGCTGTTGTCGGAGCATCTCGTAAAGTGTTTTGCCGTTGCAGCATCGCATCGAGCGGAAGCGTCTCGCATCATCCAGGAAGTGTCTCGCAACGCCGAAGAAGCGTGTCGCCATCGTAGCTGACGCATTGCACTGCATCAAGAGAAGAGTCTCGCATCGAGGAAGAAGCGTCTCGCCATCGCAGCCATCGTAGTTGTCGCATTGCACCGCATCAAGAAAAGCGCCCCGCATCCACGGAGAAGCGTGCCGCCGTCAGAGCTGCTGTTGACGCATCGCGTAAAGGGGTATCGCCGCTGTAGCTGACGCATTGAGTCAAGTCTTCTCGCAACATCAGAGAAGCGTAACGCATCTGGAAGATCTGCACGTCTTTATTTCTTTGCAGCAAAAACTTCATCGCATCAACATCGTTGCAACACTTTCGTTGCCCTGCGTGTCGCATCTAAAAGGTACATTGACTTAAAGTATCGCATTTAAGAACTTAAGAGAACTAAACAAATTTCTACCTTCTAAAGTAACAGTATTGTGTGCTTTTGTCGTTTAATGGTCTTGCGGTAAATCTGTATAAAGAATACATATTTTTGATAAAAAACCTGTGCGGTGTTCATCTGTAGTGTTGTCACTTGGTTACTGTATGTGTTCACAAATGCTTTACACACTGCCTCTGAGATAAGCCTGTCTGCTCGTGCCAAGCTACCAAGGGGGTGAGCAGGGGTTATTTTAGGAGTGTACCCCCTTACCCTGACTAGAGGAGGAGGTCCCTATTTGTCACCTGTGCCAACTAGAGACTCCCAAGTCTAACATTGGTGGTCAGCGGTGAGGATTCTGGACTTGCATTTGTGACTCATGTACAGTGATTGGTGAACACTACTTAGTGAGTGCAGACCTTAACGCAACCAATACTTGTTGGTAGATTTCTTTTTGGGACTTTCTATTTTTGAGTGCTGCCAAGCTTAACCATGGTGGAGAAAGCAGCATCCATAGTCTCTCTTGATAATGAATGGGAATGGGAAGAAGAGAAACTGGAAAGCTACAAAGTACAACAGCTGAAATTCTTCTGCAAGAAATTTAATGTTTCTACTACTGGATGTAAAAACAAGGCAGGGTTCTGCAAGGCGCTGAGGGCCTGGGTAGAAGCAAAGAATGCCACTGACGATGATAATGCAGAGGAGCAGCTGGATGGGCCATTGGGTCCAAGAGGAAGGAGAACCCCTTCCCCTGCTGGTAGCAGTGTTTCTGTTAAATGTCTATCTCCAGAGGAGTTGGCAGATAGAAGAGAGGGTAGGATGCACAAAATGGAGATGGCAAAGCTCAAATTAAATGGGCAACTGGAGCTGGAAAGCAAAAAGCTGTCTCTGGAAGAGAAAAAAATCCAAACGGAGCATGATATGGCTTTGAGGGAATTGGAGCTGAAGGCTAAGAGTTTAGAGCTTGCTCCCTCTGGTGGCAGCACACCGCCAGTGCAGGTAGAATCAAGGGTGTACATACCAAAAGATGTGGTAAAGGAATTCTTTAAAAATGATGACATAGGGCAGTGGTTCAAGGCCTGTGAGGTAGCCATGTCCTCCCACCGGGTCCCTGAGAAGGATTGGGGAGCGGGGTTGTGGGGACTTTTCCTGAGTGAGGGGCAGGACACACTGCTAGACTTACCTTCAGATGTTTATAATTCTTATCCCCATATGAAGGATGCTTTGATGTCTAGGTATGGGTTAACTCCTGAGTTGTATAGGCAAAGGTTCAGGGGTTGCACAAAGATTCCTAACAGTACGTATGTTGAGTATGTAACTTTTTTCTGCAGAGCATTGGATGGTTGGGTGAAGGGTAGCAAGGTTGATGGTTTTCAAGGGCTTCTTGATTTAATTGCATGGAAGCACTTATCCAGTAACTGTTTTCCTGAGCAACGCCAGCACCTGATTGATAGTAGGCTGACTAACCCTAGGAAGCTTGCTGAGGAGGCGGGCCGCTGGGTCAGTACCAGGGTCCACAAGGGTCACGTGGGAGACTCCGCCAAGGGTGGGCAGGGTCCCCAGCAGAAGAGTGGGGGAAACAAGGGTAAACAGAGCGAGTTCCAAAAGCGGCCCCAAAGTAATCCCCAAGGGAACCAAGGGAAAGGTTCTCAGCCTCCCCCCAGAAACCATCTGGGGCCCAACAGGTCCACCTGTTCAAAGAGGGCCCCCGAGATGCTAAAAAAGTGGTGAACTGGGTCATTTTGCCAATGATACCAAGTGTCGCCTTTATGGAAAACCAGCACCCACTGGTGCAGCCCCCCGGCAGATGGCTAGTGTAATCCTGGGTGAGGAAAGGGGTGCCCAAGGTGGGTGGGGTCCCGCAGAGATGCCCCTTGTCTCATTAGGAGACTGTGAGGTGGTCCCTAGGGCCCAGTTGCCTGATAAAACTAAAAAATACAGGCAGTGGGTGACCATCAATGGCCATAGAGTGGAGGCTCTGAGACACAGGAGCCAGTGTGACAGCTGTCAAGTGTCACCTGGTGTCTCAGGAGCAGGTTGTCCCTGGAGCATTCTACCCAATTGTTGCCACTGACAACACAGAGAGTCACTGCAAGGTGGCTCAGGTTCCCTTTGAGTGTGGGGGGGGTCTCTGGTACTCTTCAGGTAGCTGTGAGTCCCGCCATGCCTGTTTACTGTTTGTTAGGGAATGACTTGGAGAGCTCACCTTGGGCGAAGGTGGAGCGAAATGCGCATTTAGAAATGTTGGGTATGCTCAAGAGGACCTGGAGCCTGAGAGGGAGGCCCAGGTACCTGCCGTCAATTGTAGAGGCAGGGGGCGTGGGAAGCCAGCCCCCGAAGTTCCCACGGTCCAGGAGGGAGCAGACCCTGAGGGGGATGCCCTGGAGCCCACAGGGGAACAGGTAGCCAAACTGGGGGACCTGCCTGAGCTGACCCATTGGCAGCAATAAGGAGGACCCTCCAGACAGGAATTCTGCAAGGAGCAGAAAGAATGCCCTTCTCTTGTGGGTCTTCGGCAACAGGCTGCAGACCAGGCAGCAGGTGATCAGTCAGGATCACATTGGATCTACTTGGAGAATGACCTCCTGTATACTGAGCCTAAGGTTGCTGAGCCTGGGTCAGCCCATGTGCTGGTGGTACCCCAGCACTTCAGAGCCTTCCTACTGGGGCTGGCTCATTATGTTCCATTGGCAGGACATTTGGGGCAGGACAAGACCTTTGAAAGGCTTGTCACCCATTTGTATTGGCCCCAAATGCGCAGGAGTTCAGACACTCACTGCAGGACATGCCAGACTTACCAGGCAAGTGGTAAGAGTGGGAGGAAGCGCAAGGCTCCTCTCCAGCCCTTCCCTGTGGTCAGCAGCCCCTTTGAACGGGTGGGTATTGACATTGTGGGGCCACTGGACCCCAAGACAGCCATGGGCAACAGGTTCATCCTGGTCTTGGTGGACCATGCCACCCGGTACCCGGAAGCCATACCTCTGAGGACAGTGACGGCCCCCGTGGTGGGACGACCACTGATGGGAATTTTCTCCCTAGTGGGATTCCCTCACGAGGTAGTGTCTGACCGTGAAACCAACTTCATTTCCAAGTATATGAAGTCCCTGTGGCAAGAGTGTGGTGTAACCTACAAGTTTACCACACCTTACCACCCCCAAGGAAACGGGTTGGTTGAGAGATTCAAACAAACCCTTAAACGCATGATAATGGGTCTTGAGGAACCTATGAGGCGTAAGTGGGACGTCCTCTTACCATGCCTGCTCTTTGCTTACCGTGAGGTGCCGCAGAAATCTCTAGGGTTCAGTCCCTTTGAGCTTCTCTATGGACACCCCATAAGACGACCTCTAAGTCTGGTCAAGGAAGGCTGGGAGCAATCTCCCAGGAAACCTCCCCAGGAGGTATATAGCTACATGCTGGCCTTTAGGAACCAGACTAGGCGTTTCAGACAACTCGCTGAGGCGAATCTGGAAGCCAGCCAGGAGGAGATGAAGCGGTGGTACGACCAGAATGCCACTCTGGTTGAGCTTCAGCCTGGACAGAAGGTGTGGGTCATGGCCCCAGTGGAGCCCTGTGCGCTCCAGGATAAGTGGACTGGCCCCTTTGAGGTTGTGGAGCGCAAGAGTCCCGTTACCTACTTGGTGGACTTGCGGTCTCCCAGGAACCCCTTGAGGGTCCTGCATGTCAACCGCCTGACGCCCCACTTGGAGACGTCTCCAGCGGGAATGTTCTTGGCAACAGATGCTGGGATGGAGGAGGAGACCAAGCCTCTTCCTGACCTCCTGTCAGCCCGAGAGCAAGATGGGTCAGTGGATGGTGTCAACCTCTCTTCCACCCTGACCCCTGAGCAACAGAATGACTGTCACCAGTTGCTGGGACAGTTTTCTGATCTGTTCTCCTTGGTTCCTGGTGTCACTGATTAGTGCGTCCATGAGGTGGACACTGGGAACAGCACACCTGTGAGGCACAAGGCCTACAGGGTGACTGACAGAGTAAGGACTTGCATCAAGGAGGAGGTCTCCAAGATGCTTGCGCTGGGGGTAATTGAGTCCTCTAGCAGTCCTTGGGCCAGCCCAGTGGTCTTGGTCCCAAAGGCTGCCGCGCCGGGTGCCACACCCGAACTCCGATACTGTGTGGACTACAGAGGGCTCAATGCAGTCACCAGGACTGATGCACACCCCATCCCCAGAGCTGATGAGCTCATAGATCGGCTAGGGGCTGCGCGGTACCTCAGCACGTTTGACTTAACGTCTGGGTACTGGCAGATCGCCTTGACCGATGGGGCCAAAGAGAGGTCAGCATTCTCCACACCAGATGGGCACTACCAGTTCCGGGTTATGCCCTTTGGGATGAAGAATGCCCCTGCCACCTTTCAGAGGTTGGTCAGCCAGGTGTTGGCTGGGCTGGATTCGTTCAGTGCCGCCTACCTGGATGACATCGCAGTGTTCAGCGCCAGTTGGGAAGAACACCTGCGCCACCTCTGGGAAGTGTTGATGGCGCTGCGGAGGGCAGGCCTCACGATCAAGGCGAGTAAGTGCCAGATCGGGCTGGGTTCTGTGGTGTACTTAGGACACCAGGTAGGGAGCGCCCCTACAGCCCAAGATTGAAACCATCCTTGCTTGGGAGCCGCCCAAAACCCAGACAGAAGTGAGAGCCTTCTTAGGACTCACAGGTTACTACAGGAGGTTTGTCAAGGGGTATGGCAACATTGTTGCACCCTTGACAGCGCTGACTTGCAGGAAGCAGCCAAGGAAAGTGATTTGGACTGACACCTGTCAGGAAGCTTTCGAGGCCTTAAAAACTGCTATGTGCACAGCGCCCGTGCTCTTGGCACCCAACTTCTCCAAGGAGTTCTTAGTACAAACAGACGCTTCAGAGCATGGTGTGGGGGCTGTTCTAGCACAGATGAATGAGGAGGGCCTAGATCAACCTGTAGCCTTCATCAGTAGGAGGTTACTTCCACGGGAACAGAGGTGGAGTGCTATTGAGCGTGAGGCTTTTGCTGTGGTCTGGGCAATGAAGAAACTGAGACCCTACTTATTTGGGAATCACTTCCGGGTTCAGACAGACCACAGGCCCCTCAGATGGTTGATGCAGATGAGGGGTGAGAATCCAAAGCTGTTAAGGTGGTCCATTTCCCTACAGGGGATGTATTTCACGGTGGAACATCGTCCCGGTACAGAAAACGCCAATGCTGATGGTCTGTCCAGATTTTTCCACCTTAGTGATGAGAACTCCCAGGAGGTAGGGTAGTTCTTCCCACATTTCAGCTGATGGGGACATGTGTTAGACCTAGCACATTGGCGTGAGTCTCCCTTCCATTTTTCGTTGTGCCTCATGTATGTTTTTGCTGGTGGTAGTTGCCAGGGCACTGTGCCACTGCTGTCCAGTGCCAGAGTGCAAGTGCTCCCTGTTGTAAATTCATGTATGATTTGTGATTCCATGATTGGTTGGTTTGGTTTACCTATCAGACCCTAGTACAGTGTACCAGGAGTGCCCAGGGCTTGTAATCCAAATACTGCTGGTGGGCTTGCAGCACTGGTTGTGCCACCCACAGAAGCAGCCTGTAAACATGTGTCTAAGGTCTGCCATTGCAGAGCCTGCGTGCAGTCTGGTACTGTCATGCTGACTGGGCAAGTGCACCCACTTGCCAGTCCCTAAACCTTCCCTTTCCTTCATTTCAGACACCCCTATGGTAGGCCCAAGGGCAGGGTGCATTGTAAGGATAAGGTAGGACATGCCCTGGTGTGTGTGGCATGTTCTAATAGTGAATTACAGCCATTTTTGTTTTTCACTATTGCAAGGCTACCTGTTCTCCATAGGCCAGAATGGGCAGTTTGGTTATTACATTTTATAATCCTAACTGACTCAGAGAACATGGTAGAAATTTGAATTTAGTATGCCTGAACTCAGGATGATAAAATACATCTTTTAGTAAAGTTGGTTTTAACATTCTGTGTTTGAAAATGCCACTTTTAGAAAGTAAGAAATATGTAGATAGAGCTTGCACTCCTTCCCTTTAAGATACTCCAAAATTCAAAACTTATAGGTAAGTGCGTGCGTCCAGTGTCCGTGGATCGCCCAAACCACAGTCAATACACAAGTATTATAGAAAGAGCACTCCTCTTGCACTCCCACTGTCGCACAGCAAAAAGTAGGAATTGTTCCTGCCATTATATTGCATTTATGCAAGTACTCCAATGTAAATTAATTTTGACTGTTGCATAATCCGATACTTTAATCCATATATTCTTATCTTTTCATCACAACGGAGACAGTGAGAGTGAACACAGCTAATAATTTGGACTAACCAGCAAGAGAAGGAAGTGGCAGTGTGTTAACGGAGCACAGAATAAGGGATCAGAGGACTGACGGTGACTGGTTTCTGAAAGGTAAACAGTGGAATATTGAGAAGGAGGGGTGTTGAGGAGGAGAGTTAAAGGGGAATAGAGCAGGGGAGGACTCACGAGTGAAAGTTTGGTTTTTTGATGAAATGGGAGGCACAATGTTTTTTATACTTTCAGCTTATGAAGGGCAATCACAGTTGTGAGTGATAGGAGAAACACAGGGTAACAATCAGCACCATGTGGATTATGTTTATTCAGGTCACAAATGTGTTAAACTAACCGTATTTAGACGCCGTGTTTTACATCCAAACATCGTTTATAAATGTACTTACACTGTTCATTGTATTTCCAGTAACCCCTGACGAAGAGCCATGTAGGCTTGAAATGCATTGGGTATTTGTAAAACGTGTTAACTTCAACAAGAGAATGATGTGGGCGTACCTCTGTAAAAAGCCTGGATTGGCGTACAATTGATATTTGAGGACGTTAATAAAGACCACAGATTCCCTTACACTGTCTCCGTTGTGATGAAAAGATAAGAATATATGGATTAAATTATCGGATTATGCAACAGTCAAAATGAACTTACATTGGAGTACTTGGATAAATGCAATATTATGGCAGGAACAATTCCTACTTTTTGCTGTGCGACAGTGGGAGCGCAAGAGGAGTGCTATTTCTATAATACTTTTAGAAAGTAGGCATTTTCTTGTCTAATCATTCAAACCTGCCTCTGCTAGGCTGTGTGTATTCCTTTGTCTGGGGTTTGAGTGACAGGGCTGGGGAATTCCAGGAGACAGGGTGAGGTGTCCCAGTGGTGAATAGAGAGATCTGCATCCAGATGGGTGGGAGGAGTTGCACCTAGGATCTGCATAGGGCTGTGCCTGCCTTCCACAATGCTGGCTCCACCTCCTGGGGAGTGGCTGATGTCTCTGCCCTGCACAGTGAATGAAGAGAAGGAATTCTGTCAACAAAGTGCTCCAGTGTTGTACTTGCCTTCCACAATGCTGGCTCCACCTCCTGTGGAGCGTCTAATGTTTCTGCCCTGCATTGTGAAAGGAAAGGAGAGGTTTGGTAAACAGAGTGCTCAGGAACTGGTTTGGACTGGGCACAGGCCCCTCTGCCTTCAGAGGACGAAGGATTTCTGGGTATAAATGTTGGGACCCTGATCCCAAGAAATTAGATCACTTTGGGAAAACAAGAAGAACCTCTGCTGAGGGAGGAACCAGAAGAAGCTGAGGAGGAAACTATCCCTGAACCTGGGGGATTGGCCTGCAGTGGGTGCCTTACTGCCAAAGAGAGGAGAAAGGAACTTTGTGTGTACTTTTGCTCAACTTGTGAAGGATCTCCAAGGGCTTGGAATAGAGCTTGCCTCCTGCTGAAGTCTCAGGAATAACAGACTTCACCCCCCAGCTCCCCAGAGTTCTTTGGAAGTGCCTGCTGCTGTTGTTGGGCCTTCTGAGGCACTGCGTATCTCAAGGAGCTGGAAGCGCGACTCAAGAAGGAGAAGCATGCCGCCGTCGGAGCTGTTGTCGTCGCATCTCGTAAAGTGTGTCGCCGCAGCGGCATCGCATTGAGCGGAAGTGTCTCGCATCATCCAGGAAGTGTCTTGCAACGCCGAAGAAGCGTGTCGCCATCGCAGCCATTGTAGCTGACGCATTGCACCGCATCAAGAGAAGAGTTTCGCATCGAGGAAGAAGCGTGTCGCCATCGCAGCCATCGTAGTTGTTGCATTGCACCGCATCAAGAAAAGCGCCTCGCATCCACGGAGAAGCGTGCCGCCGTCAGAGCTGCTGTAGTCGCATCGCGTAAAGGGGTGTCGCCGCTGCAACATCGCATCGAGCGGAAGCGTCTCACAAACGTCGGAGAAGAGTGTCACTGCCAAGGCCGCTATCGTCACATCGCGTAAAGTGTGTCGCCGCTGCAGCTGACGCATCGAGTCGAGTCTTCTCGCAACATCGGAGAAGCGTAACGCATCTGGAAGATCTTCACGTCTTTATTTTTTGCACCAAAAACTTCATCGCATCAACATCGTTGCAACACTTTCGTTACCCAGCGTGTCACATCTAAAAGGTACATTGACTTAAAGTGTCGCATTTAAGAACTTAAGATAACTAAGCAAACTTCTACCATCTAAAGTAACAGTATTGTGTGTTTTTGTCGTTTAATGGTCTTGTGGTAAATCTATATAAAGAATTCTTATTTTTTATATAAAACCTGTGTGGTGTCCATCTGTAGTGTTGTCACTTGGTTACTGTATGTGTTCACAAATGCTTTACACACTGCCTCTGAGATAAGCCTGTCTGCGTGTGCCAAGCTACCAAGGGGGTGAGCAGGGGTTATTTTAGGAGTGTACCCCCTTACCCTGACTAGAGCAGGAGGTCCCTATTTGTCACAAGTGCATACCTGTGCCAACTAGAGACCCCCAAGTCTAACAAGCGCCATGTTATTCTGAAATTTGTAGGGGTGCATCATAATCACTGTTAGTCTGCACCATATATTTAGTGGATTTATATTAACGTGTGAATTAGAATTGTATTACTAAGCAGCATCTATTAGACCAAATTAGAAATGTAATCATGTAATTTATGAAGTGCAATGTCGTAGTTAATTGAAAATGTATTTAGGCAACGCATAATGAATTGGTTCCCATATAATGTGATGCATTAAGGTTAACCGTGCACCATATTAAAGTCTGCACGTGTAGTTTGCTTACTCATACATGAAGTCTAATTAAATCAATGTTTATAATGTGATTCTAGAAATGTGTGTTTAAACTGTGTAAAGGCCTGATCGCATATACGTAAAGAGAAAGGCCTGTTTGTTTCTTATGTTAGCTAAATATTGTAGGCCGAAAATGGTTTCCTTTGGTAAGGCTTTGGGTTTCAGAGGTGTTAGAAAATCTCAGAGAAGTGGAAAGTTTCTCGTTCCCATGTTTCTGTTGCAGGTGCAAGAACACCTAGCATGTTAGAGAGCTAACCCTTTGTTTCAGGAGTCAGGATGGCATGAGAAGCCAATATGGGAGTATACTGGAATGCAGGGATGATACTTTCGTCGGACAAGGTGCCTGGGACCCAAGGACGAGTAAACCGTCATTGGAAG
This sequence comes from Triturus cristatus, assembly GCF_964204655.1. Classification (NCBI taxonomy): domain Eukaryota; kingdom Metazoa; phylum Chordata; class Amphibia; order Caudata; family Salamandridae; genus Triturus; species Triturus cristatus. The sequence goes on along the minus strand of NC_140582.1, from coordinate 837,605,388 downwards.
GGAGACAAGTTTCAGTGGAAAACTACTGGGAGAAGACCTGGCTGAAGAGGTGTGACGGAGGGCATGTTCTATGTTTTTGGGATTTTGAACTAGGGACAGTGCCCCGTGGGTTGAGCAGTTGAGGTCTAGATGGGAAGCTAGAAGGAGCATCTTAGAACGACCTCTGACAAAGTGAGTGTACTTCTAAAGAAGTCTTCACTTCTGACACCTTTTATCCTCTTACCTGGGAAAATGCTAAGTAGGGATGTCACCTTAGAGATAGTGTAGGGATAGATGAACTGATTCCCTTTTCAGGTTAATGACTTCTGATATAGAGATTGGAGTCGTTATTGCCTGTCTAAGGATTTTAGAGCTGACTATTCTACTTATCCTGAGTCGGATGAGACTCCTGCGTAGACTCTTTTTTGTACTAGTGCCCATTTATTTCCTTAACCTCGTACTGATGTGCTTGTATGTGCAATTATTTTTGGCTTTGTAATAAATCCCTAAAATTTGAGATTCGGAGTCAGTGGTCCTTTAGAGTTCAAATTCGATTAGATTGATTATGTGTTGAAATTTGATTTCCTCCCCTATTTAGCAGATAAAAAGATCCTGGCGACCTGAAAGGATTCTTGGAGATGGTAAGACAGATAAGAAAAATTTCAAGAGACTGTCATAGGCAGTCAGAGAAGTAATTGTCCGGTCGTTTTGTGGACAGATAATTACTGGGACGAATGCAAGAGTGAGAAGCGAATTGTGAAAGAGGGGAACTGCTGCGAGCGGAGGAAGTGTGACATCAGAAGGTGTCGCGCTGAGATAGGTCGGTTGGTGTGAGTCACGCTGCTATTGGTGGATTGACATCAGGAAGTGAACGAAAATATTATGCGCGATCAAAATTTTGTTCATTATGAAATGTTTTTCCGAGAATTGTGTAGAGGTGACAGACATGTGGCCCCTCCCGAGGATGCTCCAGCACATTATATGGCTACGAATGTGGGATTGCATACTATAATTTGGCTTGAAAATTGGCGTAAAATGACTCGTGATAAGGGAGAACTGACTTTCCCACGATATGGTACCTTCAGGTTGGATGTGTTGTATCAGTTGAAATCTGTGTTGTCTTCCTTGCGACCTCTGCCTAGACCAACCCAGTTTGAGGCACTACATGCCTGGATCAGAGCAGCGTATGGTAGGAAAAGAGACAGAAGTCAGGAAAGAGTGAAGAAGTCAATCAGGGCATTCCAAGATGCGAGGTGGGATGCACTAGAGAAAAGGTGGAGAGTGGAAACGATTGAGGGGGATAGATTGTAACCCACTGCTAGAGAAATCAGAAAGTGCGAAGGCAAGGAGCTTAGAAGAGGATGACAGTGATACGGATGACAGCTTGGTAGAGAGGTTGTTGTTGGAAAGACTGCCTCTGTTCAATCCAGATTCCTATGAAGGAAAGTCGATCCCAGCAGAAGGGATTAGTGGACTACCGACTCAGCCAGATGTGAGAGTAGTAGGGAAAATCTCGACAGGAACGGAGGACATGAGAATCTAGTCTTTAGCAAGTACAGAAGCTTCGGGATGTGCGAGGTTACCGGATGCTTCAAAAGTACCGGTTACAATTGGACCCATAGTTTCAGTCTATAACCCAGACCAGGAGAAAGTTGGTAGTCTAGCACAGTCAACTGCTGGAGCAAGAAATACCGTTGAAGGAAACGGTACAGTGAGTGAGATGGAACAGGCTCCGAGACCTATAGAATGGAGAACGCCATTGCCAGCCACCGCAGACTCCTCTAGAGGACAGGTGGATGTGAGACCGGTAAGATCAAGGTCATTGGCCGAGTCAAGATCAGATCTGAGAATGTAGGTACCACCTGCGAGGAATCAGAATGGTAGGATAACGGGGAATGGTGAGCTAGATGAGTCGGGGAACAGATCAGGACTTAGGAACATGTCAGAAGAGAGTAGGCCTAGAGATCAGAGCTGCAAGGGGGACGAACGCAACGGAATAGGCTGTCGAGACCATTGTGAGGTGCCGTGAGGGCACGAATGTTAGATGTAGTAAGATTGAAAGCAGAAGTGGATGAAATAATAAATGGGAATTTGCCTCTGGACAGGATAGAGATTTATGAACAAGATGAGTTGCTCTTTGTAGCCAAGGATGTGACTCGTAAGGCAAGGACTGCACATGAGAAACTGACTGATTTGGCCAAGAAATACGAGGTAGATCTGTCTGAGACGAAGTCATTACAAGGGTTGCAGTATAGTGACCAAGAACTGGAAGAGAAAAGGGTCAGGACTGAGGACACACATCAGAGACCTGATTGTAGGGATGCGTGCATGGATTATGCTTGACAAATAGGAAGAGAGGTGGTCTAAGAAGAAGAGTTACAAAAGGACTGTAGGAGAGATGCCGCCTCCAGGTGGAGGGATGCTAGGCGTAGGGAATTACCCTTTACGAGAGGTACAAAATGGAGGGTACGTGCATGTGCCTTGGAGTAGAGGTGATTTGGCTGCATTTACAAACGATTTTCCTCGGCTGTGGGAGAAGCCTGTAGAATGGTTCAAGCAGGTTGATCGCTTTGTTAAAATCTCGAAAGTGTTGTCCACAATCTCCTGAGGCTTGAGCCGGGAGCTACAGCTTACGATATTTTCTGTTAATTTTTAGTGAAATCTGCTCTTTAAATCGTTTTTATCTCTACTGCACATTTTACCCTTTGTGAACTGTTTTACGTATTTTATGGTTGGGGGCTTTTATACCTACTATAATTGTCAGCGTAATAACAGGCTGGTAGCGCTACGCTTCTGTGCTTACCTGTCACTTTGGGGGGGTCCTCAGCTCCTGGAGCACCTCCAGTTCGGCACTCCGGCCCCACGTGTGGTGGCTGGGGGGACACCATCTTGGAGGTATTCACGGACCGCTCTAGTCTTTCCACCACATGTCTGCACTTAAGCAGACGCTGACTCGGGCGCGCTACCACAATCTCCTGAGGCTTGAGCCGGGAGCTACAGCTTACGATATTTTCTGTTAATTTTTAGTGAAATCTGCTCTTTAAATCGTTTTTATCTCTACTGCACATTTTACCCTTTGTGAACTGTTTTACGTATTTTATGGTTGGGGGCTTTTATACCTACTATAATTGTCAGCGTAATAACAGGCTGGTAGCGCTACGCTTCTGTGCTTACCTGTCACTTTGGGGGGGTCCTCAGCTCCTGGAGCACCTCCAGTTCGGCACTCCGGCCCCACGTGTGGTGGCTGGGGGGACGCCATCTTGGAGGTATTCACGGACCGCTCTAGTCTTTCCACCACATGTCTGCACCTAAGCAGACGCTGACTCGGGCGCGCTACCACAATCTCCTGAGGCTTGAGCCGGGAGCTACAGCTTACGATATTTTCTGTTAATTTTTAGTGAAATCTGCTCTTTAAATCGTTTTTATCTCTACTGCACATTTTACCCTTTGTGAACTGTTTTACGTATTTTATGGTTGGGGGCTTTTATACCTACTATAATTGTCAGCGTAATAACAGGCTGGTATCGCTACGCTTCTGTGCTTACCTGTCACTTTGGGGGGGTCCTCAGCTCCTGGAGCACCTCCAGTTCGGCACTCCGGCCCCACGTGTGGTGGCTGGGGGGACGCCATCTTGGAGGTATTCACGGACCGCTCTAGTCTTTCCACCACATGTCTGCACTTAAGCAGACGCTGACTCGGGCGCGCAGCGGGCGAGCGCAGCAGGCGCGCCTAAGGCAAGCCCGTCTGCGCCCGTCCGCGCCAGTACGCCGCCAGCGGTCAGCCTCGCTGCTGGTTTAGTGTCAGGTACGCGGGGGTACACCAGGGACTTCCTGCTGGCTGTTAGACCTAATCCTCCCCAGTGCAGCATGGTTCAATGTATTAATGCCGAGGGACCTTTCTGCTGTAATAGTTGCAGGTTTATCTCCGACCCCCCTCCCTCACCCGTCCTCCCTTCCCCTACCAAACACCCCTTCAAAATCCTCCACCTCAACACGCTCTCATTAGTGAAACACCACAACGAAATCTACGATCTTGTTGAAACTGAATCCCCAGATGTTTTTTTCATCACAGAGACATGGCTGACGACTGATACGGTGATCGAACAGGGGCTTGCTCTTCCCCCAGGTTTTAACATCCTTACCGTCAGCAGAGATACCAGAGGCGGCGGTCTCGCGGTCATCTATAAGTCATCCCTTCTTTGTACCTTCGTTCGTGAGGTCATTGCTGGCTCCGAATGTGCTCGCTTCTCTATCTCCCCAAATGCCAATTATACCTTCTCTGGCCTCTTGATATATCGCCCTCCCGGCCCTTCTTCTGAGTTTAAGTCAGCCTTGATGGAAGCTATTCATGCTCTTGCGTCCAGAACAGCTAACTTTACTCTTATAGGCGACTTGAACATCCATTTTGACCAGCACCTCGATTCATGTGTCAGCTCCCTGCTCGCTGATTTGGAAGCCTGCCAACTTAAACAGCTGGTGTTGGAACCTACGCATCTGGCTGGTCACCTTTTAGATCCGGTCTTTTCCAACATCTCCTCCCTTCAGGTCATCCCCCCTAGTCCGGTCTGTTGGTCTGACCACTACTTGATCACTATTCTTCTTCCCATAGCAGAGACCGCCTCCAGAACCTCGCCTAAAGCTTCGTTTAAACGCTATTGGCATAAACTCAAACGGGAGGACCTGTTGGCCTGCCTGTCCTCCAGCCTCCCTAACATTGACAACCTCGATCCAGAACAAGCTTACAAGGAAATCTGTGACTGGATTAACGCTGCACTTGACTCCCTTATCCCATTAAAGTGGTCGAAGGGACGCGGCGCCTGCCCTAGTCCGTGGTACACAGATACCCTTGCCACTATGCGCAGCACGTGCAAACATAGTGAGCGAGTCTGGCGCAAGGACTATTGCCCATTAAGGAAGAAGCAATATCAGGCCACTTTAAAAAGCTATCATAAAGCCATACATCACGCCCGAACGGCCTTTTTTACGAATCAAATTGCCTCCAGTAACAACCCTATTAAATGTATTTTTAAAATCCTAGATGACTTGAAGAAAAGGAAGGAGCCTCTTACGCCTCATATTGCTTCTGATAAACAATGTGAAGAATTGGCCTCCTACTTTGTTCTAAAGGTTGAAAACATCTACCAGACCTTCCCTAATCATTCCACTAAGCAAGCACACCCTCCGACCCCTACTCATTTTCCTCCCCTGGAATGTATTCCTCCCATTTCGCAAGAGGAGTTCCTGACCCTCAGTTCTAAAGTTAAATCAGGGTCCCCTCTGGACCCCCTGAGACCCTCGCAATACCGAGACTGTCTCCCAGTCCTCCTTCAACCCCTTCTCTCCACTATCAACTCCTCCTTCAGCAGGGCTTTGGTCCCTGTGGCCTGGAAACAAGCCAAGGTACTCCCCCTGCTAAAAAAACCGCACCTTGATTCTTCCAAATCAGAGAATTTTCGGCCAATCTCTCTTTTACCATGGGCAGCTAAAGTTACGGAGGCCCATGTCAATAAAGTTCTTGCCGAGCACATAACCAACAATAAGATCTTAGATCAATCTCAAAACGGTTTTCGCTCGGGCTATAGCACCGAAACCGCTCTTCTAGCTGTCAGCGAAAATTTACGTTTTCTTCTTGACAACGGCCAAACAGCAGCGCTCATATTATTGGATTTGAGCGCCGCATTTGATACGGTGTCGCATCAGATTCTCCTACACCGGCTGGAAGAAGCTGGGATTAAAGACGCTGCTCTGGAATGGTTCCGTTCCTTTTTGACCGATCGATCCTTTCAAGTCTCGGCCCCTCCTTTTTCATCCGCCATTAAATCCATCACGCAGGGGGTTCCTCAGGGTTCAGCACTCAGCCCAGCTTTGTTCAATCTTTATGTTCAGCCCCTGGCCGCTGTTGCTCGCCACCATGGACTCTCAATGGTCTCATATGCCGATGACACCCAGCTCACGGTAGCTCTTTCTGACGACCTTGTTCAAGACGCCGCCCAATTCCAACGGGGCCTTGAAGCTATCGCAGGCTGGTTGACGGAGAATTGTCTCCAGCTTAATGCTGGTAAATCAGAGGTCCTTTTAGTAGGCAAAAACAAGGAGCTCTGGAACTCCCATTGGTGGCCTCCATCTCTGGGTCCTCCCCCCCCCCCTAAATCGGTGGTGAAGAACCTTGGCGTGCTGTTTGATTCGACCCTAAATTTTCAGGATCACACCAAAAAGATAGCTGGCACCTGCTTTGGGTTGCTGCGTACTTTACGGCCTGCTCTCCGGTTTTTTGACTCAGCAACTCGCCAGCTCATAGTCCAAGCAACCATTCTTTCAAGACTGGACTATGCTAACTCTCTGCTATTGGGGGTCAATAAAGCTGAGCTGAATCGGCTCCAGCGCACTCAAAATTCTGCAGCTCGCGCTATTCTAGGTCTGTCTAGATCATGCTCCGGAAGAGGAGCCATTCGTCGCCTCCACTGGCTCCCTATTTCAAAAAGAATTGAATATAAATCCCTCTGCCTTGCTTTTAAAATCCTCAAACTCTCTGGTCCCGAGATCTTATCTGATCTTATCAATCCTTATACCCCTAGGCGCACCTTGCGCTCATCCGATCTGATGCTGGCTGCTGTCCCCAGAGTCAAGAGATCCAGAGCTGGAGGCAAATCTTTTTGTTTCTTGGCACCTAAGCTCTGGAACTCCCTGCCTCTGTCAATCCGTACTATGGACTGTTTGACCACATTCCGTAAAGCTATTAAGACCTACCTCTTTCCTGTGGCTTGATCCCCCCCTCCCTTTCCTCTGGATTTTTGTGGTTAGCGCCGGGACGCCCCTTTGCCGGGGCAGCTGCGCGCTTTATAAAAATGCGTAACATAACATAACATAACATTGATTTGAACACGTTGTTCAACACCGTAGTTCCAGGAGATTTGTGGTCTGCATGCAAGGTTGCTGTTGAATGGCCGACTTCAGAGCCAGAAGGGGATCCTGTCACAAATTGTCTGTCACCCATAGTTATGAAAAAGTTTGAGCAGGTGATTACATGATTCAAATTGAAAATCTCGCCTCAGGATATTGATTGGGTTAAGATAGATCGGACTGTTCAGGAACCAAAAGAGACGGTACATGAGCATTACGAACGCCTTTTGCAAGCCGTCAAACAGTACAGTGGATTAGATGCCTTAGATTCTAGGGACAGTTTGTTTCGAAGTTTATGTTGGGATTGAGGCCAGAGGTTAGTCTCATGATACAGCATCATTTGATTTGCTGGCAGAACAAGCCGGTAGATGAAATCTTGCGGTATGCCAGATACTGTAGTGATGAGGTAGATTCAAAGCACAAGAAGTTGAAAGAAATACAAACAGCTCAAGTTCAGCTTAATGGAGGGACATTAGGGAGGAGACAGAGAAATAACCAAGGAGCAAATCAGAATGTCCAAGGTCAGGGAAGAGCAAAGTCTGTTGATCCCAAGACAGGAGTGGATGTGGCGACTTAGAAAAAGACCACTGCGTGTTATCTTTGTCACCAGATTGGACATTGGAAGCGCGAGTGTCCTTTGAACCCAATTAAGCAAGTGCAGCAGGAGGTAGAGATAGTTCAGGTACCTGTACCTGAAGCTGTCCCTACAGTGACTAGACCAAGGTCGATGAAAGGGGGCCGTTCAGTCTGCAGGTACAAGTTCCCCAGCCACCGAGGGTTCAGCAGGGAATCCGGACTTACCAACAGATGCCTCTGTTTGAAGGGTATGATGAGTTCCTCCCAGACCCGTTGGCATGACAGTGCCTGAGGGGGGAGGAAGACTGCACACTTGGAGCAGTCTTGGAGGTAGACCAGAGGGGACCATTTGTGGAAGCAGATGCTGATGGTCACCCTACTACCTTTTTGGTTGACACTGGTGCTACCCGTTCTACTGTGAGATCAGCAGTAGTCCCTAACCTACCCCTCTCAGGACAATCGATCCAAGTTGTTGGAGTAGCGAATAAGAAAATGACTAGTCCGTTAACAGAGCTGATTCCTGTGAGAATCGGAACATTCCGAGATCGACACCAGTTTGTGGTGTGTGACCCGAGTCCAGTATGTCTGTTAGGTAGAGATCTGCTGTGCAAGTTAAATTGTACCATCTATTGCACACCTAAGGGAGTTGAAGTACAGACCAAGGACGATGACACGACCTTTAAAGTTGCAAATCAGCAATTGTGTATAGGAATGTATCCAGCGCTGACAGTGGAAGAGCTTCCACTTGACCTGAGAGGTTCTATGTCACACGGGGTGTGGGACTTCACTGGAGAAGAGATTGGTTTGATCAAAGGCGTAGAGCCAGTGAGGATTTAGGTCAAGCAGAATGTAGAATTCCCTAGGATGCCCCAGTACAATTTGTCACCCGAGACTATTGCAGGGATCAAACCTGTAATCGAGTCTATGAACAAGCAGGGAATTCTGAAAGAGATTATGGGTAGTCCATGTAGTTCACCTATTTTGGGACTACAGAAACCGAGCAGGAAGTTTAGGATCATGCAAGACATGCGAAAGGTCAACACGATAGTTGTTCCATGTTGTCCAGTGGTACCGAATCCATCTGTGATACGTTTCATATTCCATGCGAAGCTGAGTGGTCTACAGTGATTGATCTGTGTCAAGCATTCTTCTCGATACCACACCATGAGGAAAGCCAATTTATTTTTGCTTTCCGGCTGGAGAATCGTGTGTTAACGTGGTGTCGTATCCCTCAAGGGTATACAGAGAGTCCATCGATCTTTAATCAAATCTTGAAGAAGAACCTTGAGAGTCTTGTGTTGCCGCAGAACTCAGTCCTTGTGCAATACATCGATGACTTGCTTATTGCGTCAAAAACGGAAGACGCTTGTAGGATTGATACTATCGCTCTACTGAATCATTTGGCAGAGAATGGACACAAAGTGTCTCCAAACAAATTTCAGCACTGTCTGAGCGAAGTGCATTATTTGGGTCACAGAATTGAGAAGGGCAAGAGGAAGGTGTCACCTGATCACATTGAGGCAATTATGAACATGCCCATGCCTACCACACAGAGAGAGGTCAGAATGTTCCTGGGGATGGTTAGCTACTGTCGCCAATGGATTCCCAACTTCTCGTTCGAGGTGAAGCCTTTACAGCGGCTGACGCACAAGGATGTGAGTGATCCGGTACCATGGGACAACGACTGTTTAATGTCATTTTTAAAGCTGACAGAGGCTATGTGTCGCGCTCCATCTTTGGGAATGCCTAACTACAACAAGGCTTCTCATTGTTCTGTAACGAGAGAGAAGGTTGTGCATTGTCAGTTCTGATTCAGAATCATGGAGGTGTTCGTAGACCAGTTGCCTACTTTTCAGCTACTTTCAATCCAGTAGCTTCTGCATTGCCTGGATGTCTCAAATCCGTTGCTGCAACAGGTGTCAGCATTGAAAGATGTGAGAGTATTGTGATGGGACACCCATTGACAGTTTACGTGCCACATTCTGTTGAGTTGTTCATGATGAGGCCCAAAACACAGCACCTCACAAACAACAGATTAACATGCTATGAGCAAGTTATACTTGCCGCAGAAAATGTGACTTTGAGGAGGTGTTCTGTTTTGAATCCTGCGACATTGATGCCCATTCCATATGCAAGTATTGAAGATTGTGAGGACCATGATTGTCTTGATGTGACTGAGCTGTGCACCAAACCGAGACCGGACATTGTCGATTAACCACTTCCTGATCCCGATGAAATTTTCTTTGTGGACGGTTCATGCTTAAGGGACAATGTTGGTCGACTAAGAGCAGCGTTTGCTGTATGCACCATCACTGGAGTTCTGAAGCTGCTTGTCTAGAAGGAGTACACTCCGCACAGGTAGCTGAAATCATTGCTTTGACCCGTGCCTGTTTGGCTGCGGACCAGATTCGGATAATGATCTACACTGACAGTCAGTACGGGTTTGGTGTGGTTCATGAATTCAGGCAGTTATGGTCACAGAGAGGTTTCATGACATTGTCAGGTTTGCCCATCAGAAATGGGGAATATGTGAGACAGTTGTTAGAAGCCTTACAGTGTCCCAAGGAAATTGCAGTTGTCAAATGTTCTGCTCATGGGAAAGGGACTGATTTTGTTTCGGTGGGTAACAATTATGCAGACGAAGTTGCCCGCTTCTGTGCAGAACAAGGATGCATATTTACAGGAGGTTGCACCGGAGAGAGCCAAGAAAGACCCAAGCTCAGCATGATGTTAGCCATGGCAGACACTTGGGAGGAACTAAAACGATTGCAAGATGAGGTTACCAACCAGGAACAAGATGGCTGGATAAGGTCAGGATGTGAGAAAGGAGATGTGGATGTGTGGGTCTCAAGTGATGGTCGTTCTGTGTTACCGGAAAGTTTGTTGAGCCCAATGGCAAGATTGATACATGGCGCAGTACACCTTGGCAGGGATGCAATGGTGCGAGTGTTTAGACAGACATGGTATAATCCGAAGTTTCGTGCAGTTGCTGAAGCTGTATGCCAAAGGTGTGTTACGTGCCAACAGATGAATGCCGGAAAGAAGACTGTGGTTACTTTGAGACACATTGGGAGATCAGGAGGACCTTTCAATAGAATGCAGTTAGATTTTATTGAGATGCCAAAATGTAATGGGTTGAGGTACATTTTAGTTGTGGTGTGTGTTTTCTCAAGATGGGTGGAGGCTTACCCAACACGTAGATGTGACACTCTCACTGTAGCTAAGCTGTTGTTGAGGGAGCTTATCCCGCGGTTCGGTTTCCCGACCTCTTTGGAATCAGATAGAGTGACACATTTCTACAGCGAAATCATGAAATTCCTCTGTGCTGCATTGAATGTGGATCAGAGACTACATTGCAGCTATCGACCTGAGGCTTCTGGGATTGTGGAACAGGTTAATGGAACTTTGAAAGCACGGATGGCAAAAGTGTGCACATCGACGTCCCTGAAATGGCCTGATGCATTGCCTTTGGTCCTTATGAGTCTTCGCAATGTCCCAGACAGGAGGACTGGGTCATCACCACACGAAAATTTTATGGGGAGGGCAATGCGACTGCCAGCAATACCAGCTACCGCTCTAATTAGCATCACTGATGACTTGATTCTCGATTACTGTAAAGGACTGGCTGATGTGGTCCGTTCTATGTTTCAGCAGGTGCAATCAGCAACTGTTCCAGCCTCGAGTGACCTGTGCCACGACCTGTGTCCAGGAGACTGGGTGCTTGTTCGTAAGCACGTGAGGAAGAGTTGCCTGGATGTTCAGTGGTGTGGCCCGTACCAGGTGATACTGCTCACAAACACAGCAGTGAAATGTGGAGGGTTGCCAAACTGGGTGCATGCCTCCCATACCCGCAGAGTTCCAGCACCCTTAGAAGAAACAGCCCCTCTCGTGAATGAAAATCCAGCTGAGGTGGCAGGGCCATCTGAGAGGGCAAGTCAAGCTGTGAGGGTTGCTGACGCAGCTGGTTGTGCACTGGATTGAGCTGAAGGGGGTTGTGACAATCAGAGCCCCAAATTTGACTCAGACGGAGAAAAGAGAGAATTCAGCCGAAGAAGGAAGTAGTGCACAGGGTACTCAGAGAGAGCGCAGAACTGTGACGAGAGCAGAAGAGGTTTGGCCCATGAGTCAGAGGCGGCTGAACCTGAGGTTGGATCCTGAGAGAGACCTTGCCCCAGTCTCTGAAACATCTGAATCTCAACAGATTGATGAAGAACAAGCTAGGAGAGGCCTGAGGAGCTCCAGGAGAGCAAGAGTGCTGTATGAGAAACGCCACTCCAGAGTGGACGTATGTTGTGACTGATGCCAGGAGTGGTGAGTTCGGGAAGGTTGAGGTTCGTGACTGTGGTCAGCAAGACCCCAAACGTGAAAATCGACGTGGGATTGGTGGTCCCAAGTCTCGAAATCGAAGGAGTACTGACCCTGACGGTTCCGAATCCCCCACTTCTGAGTAAGGTCCGTGAACTGATACTGCAAAGATTGATCTTTACGACGTTTGGGTTTGAGGCACCGACCCATGAAGTGATTATTCTTCATCTTGAACTTTTGCAACAGGTTTTAGAGATTCTGGGAGCTGATCTTATTTTGGACTGAAAGTGAACTTGTTGTAAATAAAAGTCTATAAAGAAGATAACCTAGGCCTGAGTGGAAGAAGAATAAACTTAGGGACTTTCCACAAAGAAGACGAGAGAGGGCTGGGGAAGTCTTTTTGTGGACTATGTGAATAAGGAACTGAAATTGCAGAGGGGATTTCCAGCTCTTGAAGTATTGTTCGAACTGTTTAGCAAGCAACGTTTGGAGGAGAAAGAGACTCTTAATTGTTTGCTGCTGAAACCAAGAACTTTTGAGATCTTATGAGATCGTGGATGCTAGAGAAACCCATCGTAGGTCCAAATTAGTAGTAGGTACACTTGTAGGTGGAGTGATAGTCTCTATAATCATAGTAGTAGTTTCATATATTGTTCCACATGAGCAGGGAGTGGAGGTACAGGGGACACCTACACCTATCACTTCTAGCCAAAAGGAGGTCACCATAGGAGCTGAAAGAGCTTTACTAATCAAAGAGAGTCATAGATTTCACGTAGATTTGTCTAAAGGTGATTTTAAGCTTAATGGGTATGCAAGACTGCTATATGAGTACGTGGGTGCGATGGATGCGAAGGACTGCTATGTGTGTATGCAGTTACCAGCTTCAGTGGACGAGGGTATTAGATATCACCATCTTCCATTGACGTTTGGGATTTCATGTAGTTTATTGCTTAGTATTTTCTATGAAAGAGGTCAGTTTGAGTATTTCTTTTCCAATTACGATGCAGTGCTTCCTGAGGTTCCAGCTTACAAGCACCTGAATAAGCCTGACTATTACAAGTCAGAGGACAGACTTAGGAAGTACTTCATACCGTCTTTGGAACTGGATACGGCTTATGCTCATCGGCATAACCTGACCTGTTCATTGTCAAATGTAGAGAAGAAGTCTGTAGATCAGGTAGATATAGAAAACTAACACAGACCCGAGATACGGGAGACAGTCCAGTAGATTGGACTGATGAAGAAAGGTTACACAGCGCCAAAGGGAGTTATGGTCCTATAGCATTGCACCAGGTGCAGAGAGGGAAGTTGTGTGTGAGACGTTACCAGACCTACTATGAAAAAGTCCCGTTGGGTCAGAGTACATGTGATCATATTTTCACCATGGAAGATTCTGCTAAGAACTTTTTGCAAGGCTCTGTGCAAGTGATTCCCACTGCTTATTATGTGTGTGGAAAGAATGCCTATGTCAGGTTGCCTGCGAATTGGTATGGTACGTGCTATTTGGGAATTATTTTTCCGAAGATTTACCATGCAGAGGATTTGGAGCTTCTGGAGGATGGACAGCATTCGAGGGTGAAGAGAGCTGAGAGTGCAGGAGCAGTGATTGGAGATGTTTTTGGAGCAATGATACCGAGTTTGGGTGTGGTTTTGAATGATGTGAAGATCAGACGATTGGTGACTGTGGTTGATGAGTTGTCAATGAATACAGCAAAATCACTGTTACTTGTAGATGGAGAGATGTTATCGATAAGGATGATGGTTTTGCAGAACCGCCTTGCCTTAGATGTACTATTAGCAAAAGAGGGTGGGGGTCTGTAAATTATTGAAGGTCCAGGAATGTTGTACGTATATTCAATACAACAGCAAGGATCTGGAGAAATATATAAGCATCATTACTACGATCCACCATGTGATAGAGGATTTGACTGAAGAGGGTGTGTGGGAAAAGGTTGGTAAAGGATTTAGTAGAGTGGGAAGTTGGTTTGCCAGTTTGGGGAAGGGGTTCCTTGGTTTTGTGTTAAGACCACTAATCATTGTTGTGGTTTGTGTAGTTTGCTTGTGGGGGTTCATCAGAGCTTTTAAATGGTATAAAGGAAACAGAGTTGAAAGAGCTCTTAGAGCGAGTGAAATGCGAATGGCCAGACTGCAGGACAGTCAATATCAGAATCTTAAGACTATGGAGAGACTCCGACGGGGGAGGATGGCAACAAGTACTGTTTAGGTCAGTTCTTTCTCCAAGGGAATTGTGAAATGGTGTTATGACACTAGTCATCAAAGGGGGGAACTGATAGAGCGCCATGTTATTCTGAAATTTGTAGGGGTGCATCATAATCACTGTTAGTCTGCACCCATATATTTAGTGGATTTATATTAGTGCGTGACTTAGAATTGTATTACTAAGCAGCATCTATTAGAACGAATTAGAAATGTAATCATGTAATTTATGAAGCGCAATGTCATAGTTAATTGAAATGTATTTAGGCAACGCATAATGAATTGGTTACCGTATAATGTGATGCATTAGGGTTAAACGTGCACCATATTAATGTCGGCGCGTGTAGTTTGCTTACTCATACATGTAGTATAATGAAATTAAAGTTTATAATGTGATTCTAGAAATGTGTGTTTAAGCTGTGTAAAGGCCTGATCGCATATACGTAAAGAGAAAGGCCTGTTCGTTTCTTATGTTAGCTAAATATTGTAGGCCGAAAATGGTTTCCCTTGGTAAGGCTTTGGGTTTCAGAGATGCTAGAAAATCTCAGAGAAGTGGAAAGCTTCTTGTCCCCATGTTTCTGTTGCAGGTGCAAGGACACCTAGCTCGTTAGAGAACTAACCCTTGGTTTCAGGAGTCAGGATGGCATAAGAAGCCAATATGGGAGTATACTGGAATGCAGGGGTGATACTTTCGTCGGAGAAGGTGCCTGCCTGGGACCCAAGGACGAGTAAACCGTTGTTGGAAGGGAGACAAGTTTCAGTGGAAAACTACTGGGAGAAGACCTGGCTGAAGAGGTGTGCCGGAGGGCATGCTCTATGTTTTGGGGATTTTGAACTAGGGACAGTGCCCCAAGGGTTGAGCAGTTGAGGTCGAGATGGGAAGCTAGAAGGAGCATCTTAGAACGAGCTCTGACAAAGTGAGTGTACTTCTAAGGAAGTCTTCACTTCTGAAAATGCTAAGTAGGGATGTCACCTTAGAGATAGTGTAGGGATAGATGAACTGATTTCCTTTTCAGGTTAAGGACTTCTAATATAGAGATTGGAGCCGTTATTGCCTGTCTAATTATTTTAGAGCTGACTATTCTAATTATCCTGAGTCAGATGAGACTCCTGCGTAGACTCTTTTTTGTACTAGTGCCCATTTATTTCCTAAACCTCGTGCTGAGGTGCTTGTATGTGCAATTATTTTTGGCCTTGTAATAAATCCCTAAAATTTGAGATTCGGAGTCAGTGGTTCTTTAGAGTTGATTATGTGTTGAAATTTGATTTCCTCCCCTCTACACTATTTAGCAGATAAAAAGATCCTAGCGACCTGAAAGGATTCTTGGAGATGGTAAGACAGATAAGAATCCGGCTTTATCAGGGGAAAGGCTGAAAATAAGATCCGTCTAACTTTAATCAACCCAATAGCAAAGGATATCAAAAGAATAATTTTTAAAAAAACTATCAGACGCCCAGTCTACCACTTTTATAAACTATGAAATGCCATGACTGCAAAGTTTCTACTAAAAAGCATGTACTTTGTGATCAGTACACTTTCAATCTCTCCTCGCCAAAAATCATGAGACAAAGAGTGTATTCATCACACACCTTTGCTACGTAGTCTGACACTGTGAGTTCGATAAGTTCTCGGATGACTATGCAATTCAACTTAGAATCTTGAGAAGTGCAAATCCAAATCCCTTTGATGCTGCCTGCTGAAGAAAAACTGCATGTTAGACGAAATTGGAGAAATTACACAATTATGTGACTATATCCAAAGAAAGTGATCTCACCATAGCCATTTACTGTTGTCTCTCACTTCCGCCCACAGAAAAATCCTTTTGTTTTTAAAAAAGGACTCTCACCCACTAGGGTTACCAGTGGCATGCGTCACCAATGAGTGCTCACCTTGATAGTAAAGGGAGCGCTTTGTGTATTTGTAATGAGGGATCTATATTTAAAATTGCAGAAAAGGTATTGTAGTTTTATTACAGGTGTTGTAGTTTTATTTTTGGGATCCTTTGCAAGGTTAAAAGAAGACGTGTGGTGTCACTGAGTGTGCAATGTACTCAGGCATCACTCAGTCTGCATGTTTCAGCTATATAACTTTGTCTTTATGGTCAGGTGTCTTTCTTCAGGACGCTATTATTCAAAGATCCATAAACCTTACTCTATTTTAGGGTAGTTATATCCTATAGCGCTGTATATTTCATGCTATTTTTGTCTCATTCTTTCACATTCACTATAGCATGCCATTAATACAAACCCTACTGAGAACTATCCTCAATCATGTATTCGTTAGGTAATTTTCTGAGGGTCTCATGGGGCATTAAAAGCAGGCGGACGTTTTAGTCACACTTTCGTCAAAGGTGCGCCCCAGCAGAGAACCTACTTGGCTCCTCTATACTCTGCATCAAGATACAGGCTTTTGTTTTTAAAAACAAAAGGATTTTCCTGTGGTAGGCAGTGAGAGACAACCGTAAAGGGCTAGAGTGAGATCTCTCTCTTTGGATATATTCTAACAGTTGGGAAGCAGAGCATACTCACAGATAAACTTCCCACTCCATCGCTTTGATTACGGTTACAATTATGTGACCAGGCAGAAGCTCAGGAAAAAGACTACATCCATAAAAAGAGAAGACTAAGGGGCATTCTGGCTTCAAAATCAATTATGCCAATGGTCAAAAAATCACCAAAAGAGCAGAAGAAGCAACTGAGGCTAGGCAGAAGAGAAACAAATGTTGCAAATGTGGCCAAGACTATCCAGTTGAATATACACTACCGTTGTAAGAAATTGGAGTATTTGTTGAGGGGGGTGAGAACCCACCTAAAATGACAATGACAATCCTTGCCAGGGTGAACCACTAAAGTAGCTAAATGAACCAGTGCTTAGCCAATAGGTAGCTTGGCACAAAGCAGCCAGGCTTAACTTAGAGGCAATGTGTAATGTATATATGCAGTACTCTAACAATATTAAAGTGAAAACACAAGAAAGATCCCAAAGCAATTTATAAAAATAGGGAATATTTTAATTAATAAAATTACACAAAAAAGGACAAAAACCCAATGAGGAGATGCTGAGATATGACTTATTAAATCAAAAATCACAAAGCGCCAACCACTGTTATCTGGTTACACTAGACTGGGTAAAGTCAAAAGTTACCATTGGACTGTTGCAGGGATTCTGTTCAGGAACAGAATTATGCGCGGGACCATAGAATATCAGCATGTAAGGACTGAATCACCATAACCTATCATCATCTATGGGCCCAAATCCAACTAGCTCATAGCGCCTCATGAGCTGCACAAATGAAGAAAGGTCCACTTTCAAGCACTTTCATTGAGTAAGGTGCTATCAAGGATTACCTGCACTTAGTAAATGTGCATGAGAGACAGCATTATACACCACCACAGTGCATTAATATTGCTGAAGGTGAAGGTGAACTGGTCCTCTGGCGTTTGATGAGCCCAGAAGATCAGTTCAAAGGACTTTATAAACTCTAATAGAAAGTAAGCGTGGCAGGGGCCAATAAGTCAAGAAACTGAAGAATGATGAACAATGTCCGACCTGAACATTTTTTTTAAAGGGTTAGAGGGTAAGAGTTAATATTGTACAGGAGGGTTATCAGACGTTTCAATGAAAACATTTACCTAGAGATTATTGCAACACATCAATTACAATGATAACATTTTCATCACATTGTAATGTTCCTCTATGGAAATCACATTTACATCGCTAACGTTTACATAGACTTACATTACGTAGAATTTTTTTTTAATGCATTGTAATTTGATTTTTTCTTTTTCATGTCATGCTTTCACTGTCATTACTTTTTGGAACTGTGTTCTACTTAGGGGAGGAATGTGTTCTATTCAATTCATGTTTATTTAATATTAAAATGTATTTACTAAAAAAATCGTTCATTTTAGATTCAGGTTTTGAAAGTGTTATGGGCTAAGGGTGGTAATTTATTTAATTGAGTATTTCTAATTTACCTGGATTCCAAGTTGGTTCTATTTATTGTGGAATTTTTAAAGTTGTATAGGGACAAAGTGGGTAAAGGAATTTCCTTTGAAATTAATTTTTTTTAAATTTATTATAATATTTATTAGTAAATTAAATAATCAGAACACATTTCTCCCCAAAGTTGAACGCCAGCATTTAAAAAAAAGTAGCAGGATGAGAGGGTGGAGCTGGGGTGCAGTGGTTGCTGAGTTAGAAGGGTTTCATCCACCTCAACCAGTCAACCAGTAACCCAATCTCTCACAAATATTATTACTATTATCATCATTATTATTATTATTATTATTATTATTATTATTATTATTAATACTAATAAAAAAAGTGATGCATATCATCGCTGTCATAGAACACAACACTCCAGACCCTCTCAGGATCATGGTACCAGGTCACCCCCTTTCTCACTCATACTTGTCCACAATAAATAGAAAAGAAACACGAGGACATTTTATAATGTTTATTAAAAACTATTGTGCTCTAATGTGCATTAGTTGCGCCACAACAACTAAACAAATACAGGTTAGTAATGTCATAAGCATAGCTATTAAACCATTTACATAAAAAAGTCATGTCATATTATCCAACAGATTCGCCTAAACCCACTCTCACTACAAAAGCTAAATGATTATACATTATAGATAGGCTTTCCTGTTTTCAGTTTCTATTTTTGGTATATTCTGGTGGGGTTTTTTCAGTGTTTTCCAGTGATTTCAATACCTTAAAAAAACAGTGGTTATCAGTGGTTACACATTTTCGCGCCATTAAAAACTATACAAACAGTGTTTTACCGGTGTTTATGGAACGTTTCGCTTTTATTATTGCTTCTTTGGTCATGTGCGCTCGCTCTTTCCTTCCCAAGTAAACTTCTGTGCAAAGGCCCTTTCAACATTCGCACTTGAGATGGGCAACTCAAAAACAGCCAGTAGACAATTCGTTAACTCTGGCCACTGACATAGCTTTCCATGCCAATACTGGTTCACTTGAAGATTGGGATTCTCAGGGCAGGTTCTGCAACATTTGCGCTGATCTGGCCCGGTGCTTATGCCCTCAGAGTTATTGTAGCAGTCAAAAATGAAGAGGCACTTTTGAAACTACAAAGGAAATTCCCCTTTACGGAAGGGCTCTAGAACAGAGTACCACAGTGAGGTTTCATTGACTTCAAATGCCATTGGCGGTGAAGGGACTTTTCTAAGCATCATTGCAAGCCATTTCTCATACATTGTAAAATAAAAGTTCATGAATTGCTCTTCACCATTGCTTTGCTTACCAAGTGGCAAGCACTCTAACATAGAACATGTTGCAGTGCCAAAGTCACTAAAGGTATCACCCAGCCTACTCTCAAGAAGATGTTTCACATCTACACCAATTATGCTGAATACTTGGCAGACAAGGGTGTTTTCAGACTCTAGTGTTTTATTGTGTCCACTACAGCAGTCGTGTTTTCCTGTAAAAATCTAAGAATGCAGTAGAGTGTACTTTTTTTCACATCACTATCAATATGTAACCAAAGATCCTCACATTTCTTGCCTTTGGCATCATCACTCAGCCAAAATTCTGTAAATGGTTGCCACATGGATAATATAGAATTCATAGCCCCTTGGACTGAGAACCATCAGCTAAGGGACACATTTGGGATGACTCTTTCTTTGATGCCACACAAAGCACAAAATGATAAATATTTGCGTTTTAGTTCCTGTGTATAGGAAGACAGTGCACCAGAATGCACTAAAAAAGCCAATAGCATTCCTCATTAACTCTGAAGATTGTAAAGATGCTTTCAGCATACCATCTAGCAAGTGGCAAGGATCTCTTACAGGAAAGCACTTAAGCTCAGGTGTCAATTTTGACAGGTCATCAGACAACTTTTTCATATACGTAGCTGAATCACTGCAAATACAAACAATATCACTCCAATTTTTGTTGAACTTGGAAAGAACCTTTTTTTGCAGAGCATTCCAAGTGACACTGCGTTCCGTGTTTTCCAAAAGTCTGGTGTCATGTTTTAACCACTATCCCAGATGCTTGGCGATAGCGCTCTTTTCACATATACTTGTCACTATACCTTGCACTGAATGTTTAAAGCCTGAGGTGTTGGCAATTCGCTTACTATCAATACTGACTCACTAGTAATTAGGGGCTGATGTTTTAAGGGTTTTTACCCATACTCTGTGGGTAAATGTTATGACACATACTAGGAAAGATTCTTATGAAACCAGCCATTTTGCCGATCAGTGAAAGAATCAAACACAGCCAAAAAATCAAGTATGATTTTGATATTTCCTAATTCTCTACAGTTTATAAAATAATTAAACAAGGCCTAAAACATGCTTCTAAACCCTGCATCTTTAGACCAAAGACCACAAAACTGAAAAAAACAAAAGGAAGAAGAAACAATATTTTATTGGCATCCCTAACCAACAAAAGAAATTACTCTTTCACTCTCTTCTACCATTCTTTGAATGGCATTTAGTTTGTGGTGGTGCAGGTGTTTTTTCAGTGTTTATATGTTTTCACTGGTGAGGGCTATTTCTCTTTCAGTGGGGTTTTATCAGTTATTATAGGTTTAAACCTAAAACCGGACAGCCTAATTATAGATCTCTGGGCTTCGCAGTGGACCCCATAACTTAGCATTCATTTATAGTTGTTCTACATACCAGCTGACACCGCTCTGTTGTCTCAGGACCTTTGCGCTTTCTGCAAGTCTCCGCTCTCTGTATGTTTAGAACATGTTCTAAGTTATATGACAAAACATGTATTTTCATAAAATAGCAGATGGGTGTCTCTGTTATGACTATGTGCTAGTGTCCGACCACAGAGAATAACAAACAGCAGTGTTGTTTTACCTTGCCTAGGCTGTGAAGATTAAATGCCAGGAAAAGGACGAAAAACCTGCACTAACTATATATGAAAATACAATGTGGCACAAAAACAAGCGTGTGCTTTGATAACGTGTGCAAAGCAGATGCGGCCTACAACGTGCATAGTTAGGCTAACATAGGGAAAACGACAATGTCCATGTAAGAAACCCATGACAGGACTTCAAAACTTTTATTGAAAAAAAGTGGTTGTCAATGAGTCATCAGTGGGGCAAGCTGCAAGTGGACTCGAAGCGGGGCTCGACAACCGTGGGGTCCTGGGTCATTATTTAAGAAAGGTGTGAAAGCTCCAAGCGGGCACAGTCCAATGTTTGTGCACAGGAAGTCCTCAGTGCCGATCTAGAGGCTGCACTCTACTTTCAGACATACAAACTTTTTCTGGAAGTCAGACCTCCATCAGTGGGGCAAGCCAGTAAGCTGAGGCCGACCGTTGATTCAATGTCAATGTCTGTGGCCTCTACGGCGATCCTGGTCTTTATCAGTTCTCCAGGCAAAAACTGGTAAAACATATATAGGTTTTACTTCTTGCAGTTTGGGAACAGGAGGAGTACACTCTAACACTAAACAATAGTCTAGGACCTGAGGAATATAATTTGAGGTTAGGATTCACTCCAACAGAGGTCAGTAGCAGGGTCCAGAGTATGTCCATTTGGAACTGGTCAGCTGGGCAGTTGCAGGGTAAAAAACCTCTGGAAGCTAACTGTGTCCCTGTAGCTCAAACAGAAGGTCATCCAACTGACCCATGGAGCCACTTCTGCGGCCCTGGATCCCATCAAACAAGTTCAGTCTTCCTTCAGGTTCTTCAGACAAACTGCTGTGGATGGATGCCTCTACATTTGCTTTTACACCATCTCCCTCAGCCCTTCGTGCATTTTCTTTTTCCGTCTTGTCTAACCCATGGATATTTTTTTCTATCCCTTTGACAACATTGCCGCTAAAATAGCCAAGTTTTGTTTATATATTTACAGATCTGCAAGATAAAAGACTCTTAGCAGTAGCAAGGCAATCAACAGATTCACCAAAATCTTGTAGTTTCTTTATTAATTGATCAGCATTCATTAATCCACTTAGTGCAGACACTACCTCAGTTAGTGCACTAATTTCTATATACATAGCCTCATGACAATAACGAATGCTATTGGAACCCGATGTTGTGGCTTCCTCGAGGCAACTGGTTTTTGTATCCAAATAACGTATTTCCCTTAGCTGCTGTTTCTGAATTGGCAACATATACTTCTCAATACTTTTAAAGGCTTGAAAATTGTAATTGTGTCTCTATATTAAGTGGCATAGCTACCCTAGGCCTTATATTTGCCATATGCTTTAGCCTTATATTCGTTATCTGATTTCCAGCCAATCTTCTTCGCAAAATGCGCCTGGTGGGAGGAGAAATATTTCTAAACGTATGAGTCGGTGAACATGTCAGTGTATGTGCATGGACTTCAACTCTTAATTCAGAAGGTTCTTCAGTTTCTACATTGCAGCTCAAATGTTGGTAATCAGATGTTTCACCCACTTCAACATTGGTTCCCCAGTGTCACCTTCATGTTATAAACACTCTGGTGTGGCAGTGCTCTCTGTAGAGAAAATAAATCACATATATTTTGTTTTAAAATGAACGATCAATTTATTCAACTTCTAGGTAGTCAAAATACATGACACACACAGCATTGTTGTGCAGGCAATACATCACAGATTGATTTAAAATACACTTTACAACATTTAAGCGCACATTTACATTTCTATACTAGAATATGTTTCTTGGGTAAAATTGATTACTTTTAGATTACATTTTGGGATTTGTAGTTCTGAATATATTGGTTCATTAAAGTAAATGTAACATGTAGTATATTTATGTAGTTTATACATGTAAGAACATTTAAATAAACATTATTCATATTTAAATGATATAAAATATTTGCTTGTTGATTTGTTTTAAATGTTGCTTTCTGACCTGCGTTGACTGGAGGAACATTTGAAGTGGTGTCCATATCCGCAGCTCCGGACACTGGTTCTGGGGCAAACCTGCTTTCTTTCATCTCCTCTATTTGATTTGCTAAGGGACATATGAAGAGCTGCCTCCAGTGTGCCGAGCATGAGACATTATTTGTGCCAACTTCTCTTTTGTGCAAGACCGTAAGTCAAACCAGCGATTACATATTTCATCATCAGTGGTGCGCTTGTTGACACCAACATTATTTATTCGTTCCTATATTGTCATCCTGATGTTTTCTGGTGGAATCTGGCACATTCAAGGATGTTTTTACAAAAGGTTTGTTATTATTAGAGAAACTTTCATTAAGCAAACTCTCTAATTTGATGTCTGAAAACCTCTGTTTGTTATTGCGCCCAGCATCATCCTTACATTTATCCTGCCCAAACATTTTCACTACTCTCCAATCCTCTCCTGCTCCTCAGAGATGTGAGCCTTCCAAGTGCTACCAAGCAATGTGAGGCAGAAATGTCACTTGCTGGCTCCTGCTGATGTGGTCATCAAATGCAGTCTGTGGGACATTTGAATTAGTGATTTTCTAAATTCCGATTCATTTTTGTCGATTCGTTCGTTGAAAGTGTGAATCCAAAGAAATCACAAAGAGAGGCAAACAACTATTCCAACATACGATTTAAGGATTCTATGTTTGCGGTTTGGTAATTATCGCAAATAAGAAATTGGTAAATCAGATGGTTGAACATAAGGTCCACTATTCTATTGGATATGTGTTGAAATCATAGGGTGGTACTTACCAGACACGTTCTAGTTCGTTTTTTTTATTTCTACTAGGCCCATTATTGGCGAGGGTAAGACTCTTCTATGCAGGGGTTTCAGCAGTGCCCGTTGGTGAGTCCTCTGTCTTTCTCTACCTTGCTCAATTTTGCATGCATTAGGACGGATTTGCATATCTTGGGGTTGGTGGTTTATTTTGAATGGTTTTTGAGAAGCCTTGTGTAATCACTCATCAAATGATCAGTTTATCGAGTAAATGCAGCAAAAATGTGATGGGTCCTTGCTTAACACTTCTATAGTAATATCTACTATTTGCCGTTATTCAGAGGTGACAACACTTGTAAAAGATTGCAAGGGAGATGTTTGTGCGTTATGTACATTAAATGACATGGTTCAAGTCACATTTCCTCTGTCTTTTCCTATACTAAACTACGGAAGCATCGCATAGTTTGCAAAGTGCATGTTTTGGGGTTATTTCTGTATTACATTACGTTGTGTTTAGTAGGCGTTGCCCCTACATTTTAATTGCTTCATATTTTAATGTAGCAAATCTGAGTTACTGGTGCATGCATCCAAATCTGTTGTCCTTTCTGCAGGTTGTATGTGTGTACACGTTGTAATAGTTGACATTTCTGAAAGATTGCATTTTATTGACTGAAATTAGTAAACTGAAATGAATTACTTAATTGTCAGTGATTGATTCTCTTTGGCATTTGCCGTCTCCATCCCAAGTACCCCTTGGCAAGGGAAAGGACCCGCTCTAAAAGAACACGGCAGCATTCCTGCTCTCAAAAGGCGAGGCAGAAACAAGCTGGGCTCTGTGCATCGGAGCTGCCAACGCCAGTAATATCTTCGTCGATAACCCGCAGAAATGTAATACTGTGCAGCAGGTGCAGCTATTCTACTGGGACCAGGGCCTGTGATGGCAATTAGTTGCTATTGGCTTGAAAATTAGACAGCATCAATTATATAGAGACTGGTGAGCTGCCTGCCTCTGGCCTCCATCCAACACGTGATTTATGCTCCCTGCAGCCCCGAGTACACAATATCCCTGAGACACTTACAGTTCTGATAAACTAGCTTTTTGTTCTCTTAGTAAATTGAAAAGAAACTCGGAATCTGGCTGGAGGCTTAAAAAAGCGTGCAGCATACACTGGTGATTACTTACTTAAAGTTACCTGTAAGGCCTCTCACCGCACCATTACAAAAGTCAAAATGCCAAAGGGATGCTTAAAGGACTCAGTTATCCTGTCCACGTTGGTGAACAAAGTACCCTGCCAGGAGTGAGGTATTGTACTTCCTTGCTTTTGTTTAGATATTAAAGATGACTGGGCAGCTACTGTGCATAAGCATGCACTATATCTTAATAAAGTCCGATCTATGTATTTATCAATACACCTGGTTCATTAATTTGCTACAATATTCATAATGACGTCTGCTCTCCTTGTCCTGATCATTCTAACCCGGAAGTGAATGGCTGGAAAGCCATGCACTGTTCATTGTATAAAAGGAGCATAGCAAACATTAGTAATTGATCAGTTAATAAGATGTTCAAGCAGTCCGGCGATCTCTGACAGCATGTGCTTCTTCGTGTGCCCTCTATGCACAAACAGCTCGGGCCACAATACTTAGGAACTTATGCGTTTCGGAGTATTTTATTTTATCACAATAGGATCCTCAATCT
Source organism: Triturus cristatus (assembly GCF_964204655.1). Lineage (NCBI taxonomy): Eukaryota > Metazoa > Chordata > Amphibia > Caudata > Salamandridae > Triturus > Triturus cristatus. Next base: position 837,580,124 of record NC_140582.1, on the reverse strand, counting down.
ATTGACCATCTGAGGGTCTCTTCTCAGCTCAGTGAATTAGCCCTCAAATCCATCACAATTGATTAGCTGACGTCCAGGTGTCTGTGCTGCTTTTAAAAACACGGTGGCAATTCCACGCTTCTTTTGAACTTCCTTATTTATTTTGACATTGACCTCTGACTAGTGTTAAATCCACATCACAGCACTAACTACTGTGCCCATCATCTATTCCCAAGTTTGCATCCATTTATTAATACTTGTATTAAACACCTGTGTTCTGTTCTTGCACCCTTAATGCATAGATATTGACTACAAAACAGTTTTTTATTTAACAGATTTTTTAAATATTGCTTGAGTGCTCTGATTAGAAAACATGCGAGCGGAAGTGCGCCTCCTTCTTGTGCATTCGCATAATGACCTTCAAGTGTATGAGCACTTGGAGACTGCTTAGCGTGGAGGCTACCGTTGGAATGCCACCACTAGTAATGAATGCTTGACACATTTCTTATTGCGTGCCTGACCTGAGTACAAAATCTACTATGGTTTGTAAGAACTTTTTAGCCATCGACGGACGGGATATCCGCCAGGGCCTGATTTCGAGTTCGGCGGATTGGTTACAAACGTGACCCCAACCACTTTAAGGCTCCTCTTTGTCTCTGCTCACGCAGATTTAGCAATTTTATAGCTATGAATTAATAATTTGGCCCCCAGTCACCAAATTATGAAGATAAATATGGAAAAGATTTTGGTGAATAATGTCGACGTTTCCAGAGAAGGAAATGACTGGTGAAAGCTATAATAAGTCCGGATTGGTCATGAAAATTCGGCAATAAACATGACCCCTGTTTTTGCTCTTCCTCTTCTCCCTGGTATTTAAGTGTCCCTTTTGGGTATTATCCAGTGCTTAGTTTGTATCAAAAGAAAAGCAGGCACCTATTTTTTTTAAAGTAAATCAAAGCCCTTGGTGGGGAGGATGGGGGGAGATAAGGCTGTGGCATAGAGATGATAGAGTAGGGTGTGCTCTGTGTTGGCGCCCGATGAGGCCACACTTCATCCACACTAATCTGCCTCTACAATGACCCATTTTGACACGATTCAAGTGCTCGCCACCAGTGGGGGTGCCTGTGAACCTGCCCCCACAAAAGGATCAGCACATTAGCTGTGTTCCCGAAAGACCACCGCCGATCAAGAATAGGGCCAAGGACAAGATGGGCGCTGGTGCACGATGTTAAGCTGAGTAGGTTTGGAAGCAAACTACTGCGGGATGTGAAGGTGACAAGAGATGAATTCTGCGGGACCCAGGTGGTGGCATATTTAGGGCAGAGGCACGACTTAAGCTGCGCCTTGCAACATATATATTTTTTTTAATATGTTTGTTTTGTTTTGCATGTGTAGAAAATACACAAGTACTAACTTCCTTGGTCAGAGAAGGCAACCAACATAACATGTTCAGGTCTTTCGCTCCCCCTACACAGATACTGTCCGCCATGGAGGAGCAAGAAAGCCAAACAACCATAACATAAAGTACATTTGCTAGGTAAACAAGAAAAATCCTGAGAGAAGCAGCAGCAACAAACATATTTACGTTAAATCATGAGCAATGTCAAAAAGAGTGAAGAAAAAAAAGGTTGCAACAAACTAATCCATGCGTGCGCATATCCAACTCTAACCCGCTCTTCTGTGTTGCCTAGTTCCCTGTCCCTGTCTGAATTTCCTGTCAAGACTCTCTACAATCAAGTGGCACCAATATTGCTTATTCGCAGACATGCAGCTCCCATGCCACCTGGCCCCCAGGGCACATCAGCAGAGGTCCTCACCCCTTTCCCTAGTGCGTAACAATCTATTTACCGTCAGCTCAGCTATAGCCCATTTACGCATCTCAGCTCTCTAGCAGCTCAAAGGAGGAGCTCTGGCCTATTTCCACTCCATGGCAATGCATTGCATGGCAAGGATCAACGCCAGGTTCTGAAACTTAATGAGTCGGAACCTAGCATTAGATGACACCTGTTGAACCGACTGAAGGCAACAGGTCCACACCCTAGTCGATATATCGACGGACAGCACAGCCTTCCACCAGTCCTGCAGCAAGTCAAGTGCACCACAGGGCAGTGTATAAGTAAGTGATAGCATTGGTTCATCCCTCCTGTCAGTTCCACCTTCAACAGAGCCCTATGGGGGGTGTCTCCCGATCCGTGTCCCCCGTACCATTCATAACACCCCGCAAGCCTGAGTAAAGCAGGAACTGCCCCAGTCCATATTACAGTGTCAGTTCATCAAAGGCATGAAGCCCCGGACTGGATCTCTGCCCGGTACGTTGCCCTCAAGACTGCACATTCCAACATCATCCATATTGGAAGGCTGGGAGCATAAGGTGTAGATTTTGAACCTTCGCAAGCATACCGTCTCCATGTGTGTAAGGCCATCTGAAACAAGACACTGTCAGAAGTCCTGGGTGGAGTGGTGTCCAGCAGCCTGTGCAAGAGAGATTGTCCTCCCAATTCGCCCACCATCCCTGAGTTTTTTAGTTGTGGCTCTCGAGTTAACCATCGCATTGGCCATTGCAGCTGGGTCGCCGCATAATATAGCTCATAATTGGGGGTACCCAGTCCGCTCTCATCTAATGGCAGTAGAGCTAACTAAGGGCTACTCACCATTTACCGTCACCCCATATTAGGGTCGGCAATAAGCCCTGCAGTTTCCTGAAGAATGGCTTTCGTATGATCATCGGAATGGCCGCAAAAAAGTACAAAAGTCTGGGAAGGAGCAACATTTTAGAAATGGCGATCCTGCCCATTGGTGACAGTGGTGAGCTGATCTAAAAAGGGAGCGAGCGACAAAGGGATGCTACGGCCATGCCTAGGTTCCCCTTCATCAAGGCAGCCCCGCATGATGTACCTGTACCCCAAGATAATTTAATGGTGTCAAACTGCCAGATCAAACCAGTGTGCAGTGAAGCCTCCCTCTGGTTGGCCATCAAGAGTATCGGGAAAACAGGCAGGACTTAACCCAATTTATGCGAAGGCACGATAATTGCCAAAAGTCAGCCAATACTGACATCACTCCCGGCAGTACATCAGGATCCGCTCACAGGTACACAAGTGCATATTTCCCAAATAATAATATGACTGGTGGTTGCCCCAATACCATAAGGCTCCACTGAGGCGCTCAATCCTGTAATAGGCATACCAGCTGTTCCATTGCCAGGGCAAACAATAGAGGGGACGGGGGCAACCCCGCCTTGTCCCCCTGCAATTGGGACTGGGTCAGAAATTACTCCCCCTTTACGCACCCGGGCGACTGGTATCTAGCAACGCCACCCGTCTAAGAAAGTTCTGCCCAATCCCTATTTGCTGCATGACCACTGAAAGGTAGGGCCACCCCATGGTATTGAATGCCTGTTTCATGTCTGAGGACACAATGCAGCCAGCTGTCCCCGTGCATCTCGCCCAGTCCATGGTGTGAAACAACTATCACAAGTTAAGGAATGTATTTCGTCCTGGTATAAAGCCATTCTGGTTCGAATGAACCACTGTGCCAACCATCTCCAGCAAGCGATTATCCAAGACCTTGCAGAGCACCTTATAGTCTAGATTTTGAAGGGACAATGGGCTTTGGGAGCACCATTATCACTGCCTCCCTGATGGAGCTCAGGAGACTCTCATGAGACACTGCCGCCTTGTAGCCCTTCAACAACCGAGGTGCCAACCTGGCCTGGTAGGAGGCATAGAACTCAATTGGAAATCCATCTGTGCCCAGCACCAACCTATGTGCAAACTATGTTATTGTCCCCTTTATTTCTTCAAAGTTTAATGGGTCATTCAGTTTCTGTCCGCACAGAGAGCTGATCATAGTGATTCTCACCTTCGCAATATATGCAGAGACCGTGTCCTCCGTCAATCCCATGACTCCTCATATAATCCCTTGTAGTATTCCACAAATGTCTTATTGATCTCCAGCTGCAAGTTCATTACCCACCCTGACCAGAGGCAGAGTGCCACAATGGGAAAGCCAGGGTACTCTGACTTCAGCAGCCAAGCCTGCAAACGGACAACTTTGTCTCCCAGTTCATGTTGTTGCTGGCGGTAGGACTTCTAGTCAAAATTCGACAACCTGCACAACAGTGCCCCATTGTCCATTCACCACCTCCGCACGATGGCCCAAGCCTGTCCCACATTCTTTCTCTAGTGCCCCAATCTGAGCTTGTGAGGTAACCACTTCGGCTGTCAGGCCCTTTCACACACCAAACTCAGTTTTTAAGCACACCCCACTCAAAAACACCTTGAAAGCATCCCATTTAATATGGGGGTGTATGAGGAGGAGCCCTCGTTCTCCTGAAACTATCGCTCTTTGGCTTCACCTATCTACGCACGGAAGCATGCGTCACTTAGGATAGATGTGGCCAAGCGCCAAGTGGGGATCTTCTGCCTATGTATCCCCCAAATGAGTGATATCAGAGAGGGGTTGTGATCCAAAATGGTGAGCCCCAATTAATTATTGGTAACATCATCATTTTAATCATAGCTAATCTCCCCCACCAAGATAAAAAAAAGAGGAGACATACTGGAAATTGCTAACTTTACCTGCTCTAAAATAATTTAAATGGCTTCTTTGATGGTGTTAGACTGTAAAATGCCCAAACATTTGATGGGTTCAGGTAAAAAAGGTATCCTTAAATATATCATGGAGACGATACTTATTGAACAGCACTACCTCTGATTTTTCTATAATGAGTTTATATCCAGAAACCAAGGAATATTCGTTTAATAATCGGAAAAAGGCAGCAAGTGTATTTAGTGGGTTGGACACATATAGTAACACATCATCCGCATAAGCAGTGAATTTAACCTCCAATTGCTTGTATTTGAATCCAGAGAAAGCTGATGATCTACGAATTTTCTCTAGAAAGGGTTCCAAAGATAGAATAAAAAGAAGAGGGGATAGAAGGCAGCCTTGTCGAGTGCCTCGGAAAAGAGGGAAATATGAGGATTGTTTACCATTAACATCTATTAAAGTGGAAGGCTGACAGTATAAAAGATGAATTTATCTAATAATGTGTGGGCTGAAACCATGCCATTTTGAAGCACCAAACATAAAATCTCAATTAACATTATCAAAAGCTTTGTCAGCGTCTAAGGTTATGGCAGCATAAGGTATGTCGGATTTAGAGGCCATATGGATTATATTAAAGAAGGTTCAAGAGTTATCTGAAATAAAACGTCCTTTCACAAATCCTGATTGATGGATGTCTATTAAATCTGGAATAACCTGCTTAATGCACATCAAAAGGACCTTTGCACATATTTTCCAGTCCGGGTTTATTTACACATTTAAATAAGTCCTTACCTTTCTTGGGAAGCAGGCAAAGCATCGCCTGTGATAAAGTTCATTGTGTGCATTCTTGAGTGACAAACCGTCAAATTGAAATAACTTATTTTTGAAGTAGGAGATGTGTGAAATGCGAGTAAAATTAAAAAGAAAAACCATCAGAAGCTTTATCTTTGGGAAGTTGAAGAACAGCATTTTTGAGCTCTGCCTCAGTTCTATCTGCATCGAATATTTAGATGTCTAATGTATGGTCCGTTAGCTTGGGGATCGATTAAAAAAAAAGGGTCTAATTGGTAAGCTGTGGAAGACAACTCTGCTGAATATAGGTTAGTGTAGTATTCTGTAAAACATTCTTATATTTTTGTGTCAGTAGTATGATTAAATCTATCTTTATCTGTGATGACATGTATTTTAGATTTTTGTTTTTTAATTTTCAAATAATTAGCCAACATTTTCGCAACTTTATTACGGCCACCAAACATTTTAGCATTAATTTTAAGTAAAGTACCACATGCATCAGTACAAGATTGTTTGCTGCATTGTAATTTAGCTTGAATTATTCTAGGCAGAGTATCTGTTTTTTTAGAGGAAAATAATCATTAAGTCTCCTTAAGTGATTTATTTTTCTCCACTGCAACATCGTCAATAATAACACCCCTAGCAGTCGCATTACAGGCATCCCATATGTAATTCATCTGCAAATCAACAGTAAGATTGACAGTAAAAAAATTGTTATTAAAATCTGTAAATGCATCATTAAACTGTTTATCTTGAAATAGTACATTGTTGAAGCTCAACTTATTAGGCTGGAGATTGTTGTTAGGAGTATCTAAGTCTAAAATAACAGGGGCCTGATCTGAAATCAGAATGGAACCAATCTCAAGATTTTAAACCGATTGGAGAACATTGTGTTTGACAAATAAATTACCTATTCTGGATTGTAAGGCATGTACAGGAGAAAAATAAGTGAATTCTAACACGTCAGGGTGAAACTGTTGCCAGGCATAAATTAAAGCTCTAGAGGAAATAACCCTCTGGAAGGATTTTTGCATTTTATTGGGAATATATCTAACTTGAGACCGGCGATCTATAAAAGGTTTCATTAATTGGTTGCAATCCCCCCTACTATAAAATTATCTGAAAAATATTTGGATAAGGTAATAGAGAAACGGTTCAGAATCAGAGACCTGCTCTGTTGTTTGGGGGACTTTACTGGCGCCCTGCCTTACCGGTGTTGTTGCCGCTGCTCCTGGGCTCTTTACGCTGCGTGTCCCCCGCCGTTGCCGCCACTCCACCTTGCGGCCGAGAGCGGGGAGACTACAGCTCCCAGGCGCCTTAGCGCCCGTTGACGCCACCCACGCGCCCGGAGGCGCACAAAAGACCGCGGCTCCCTCGGGGGAGCGGGAAGCTCAGAATCAGAGACCTGCTCCATTGTTTGGGGGACTTTACTGGCACCCTGCCTTACCGGTGTTGTTGCCGCTGCTCCTGGGCTCTTTACGCTGCGTGTCCCCCGCCGTTGCCGCCACTCCACCTTGCGGCCGAGAGCGGGGAGACTACAGCTCCCAGGCGCCTTAGCGCCCGTTGACGCCACTCACGCGCCCGGAGGCGCACAAAAGACCGCGGCTCCTTCCGCGTCGCGGGACGCGCGCGGGTGGCGCCGGCCTGTGCCCGGGCAGAGGGTGGGCCGTCTGTGGCCGTCCGGGGCAGGCCGTGGCAGGGCAGGGCCGTATTACTGGGCTGTACGCTTTGTAAACTTTCGAGATCGATCTTTGTAGTAAGTGACTTTTGGCCTTGTCCTATTTGGCATTATTGTACGACTACTTGTGCCACTAATTGCATTGTTGTTACAAATTATGGGCAAGCATAGGTCTGTTGTTGTACACAATGGCCCGCAATCTTCAAATCCCGTTAACACCCCCCTTCCCAGCTTGACTGCCATTGATCGGATGTTGCAAAAGACCATTGGGGTGGTCTCATCAGCCATTGAAAGTACTGAGAGGCGTCTTTCTCTCCCAGCAGGCATGCTTCCCCCCCTTCCTGCCAACAACGAATCGACTTTTTCTAATTTACAGGAGTCGCTAATAGCTCCATCTTTTATTGGACTTCCTGAAGTTCGTTCTTCGCAAATACCCGGGGATAATTTAACTTCTCTTCCGCTGGTACAATCAGATCATATTCCTGCGGAACCTAGGTTATCCTTGTCCCCTGTTGTTTTCCCTAGTGACCAACTTATTGAAGTTTCCTTACATGAGAATTCCATAGTTGAGGAGGGAGTAGTAATACCTGCAAGCCCAATTGTAATTTCTGGATCTGAACAGACTAGTAATAACGTCCCACTACGTATGACTACTAGAGGGCAAAAGGCAAAGAGGAAACAAAGCCATTGTACCAAGGAGGGGACACTCCCGACTAACTCAAAGGGAAAGGGACCGTACAAACCATGTATCATTACCAATAAACCAATTTAAAAAGGGAAAAAGGTCACTAATAATACCCCAGCTACTCCCCCTACTACCAATGTAAGTGACCCGTTAAAGGGGGAGGGATTTTGGGGGGAAATGGAGAAATTACTAACGACCCTTGTGGAACCCATTATGGTGAAATTAACAAAGATTGAAGCCAGGGTTGACATTTTGGAAGGTTTAATTAAGGCGGAACCACATCCTATACGGGTAAACAACCCTGTACCACATAACTTGTTGCCCATGACGAAAAGTAACCCTAATACACTACCTCAATTGGTTGAAACTTTTGTAAAGCAGTCATCCGCCAGACTGGAAAATCCCGACTTGACAGGGTTAGCGATACCAGGGCCTTCTTCAGTTCTTCCAAACAATCTTCCATCTGTCATAGGGACAGCTGTTGTTGTTAGAGAGGCCATTCCTACATCTAGGTTACCCACTATAAATCTGCCTCCGGAGGCCTTACCATATACTGTGGTGTTAGCTAATGTCCCTCCTCTTCTTTCCAATGCACGTGAACACTGGTCAACCCTGAGAAATAAATCTTTACATTTCTTATCAGTTAAATTTGGGTCAAACGCTGTTTTGTTCTCAAATTTTAAGATGGCCACAAGAGTTGCATGGATTGGTTCATCCCCCAAATCATTAAGAGGTGACTGCGTGATACTTTAATTCCGGTCACCTCTTTTGGTTAAGGATATCCTAGAGAGTTGTTTTTCAGGTCAACTCCTTACAGACTATGTAAATATTGTCCCGCTTGCTTATTTTTATCCGCCCCCCCCGGCAGGAAAGATTACAAGGTTTTTGCCCTCTACCCCCTACCCGGGAGCAATCAGAGGGTGGGAGATTTGCAGTCCCAACTTACAATCGATTTGACACCCTTAGTGGTTTGGACAATAATGATTGACAGCAAACTAATGCCCCACTTAACTCTTGCCTACCCGTAACGCCCGCTGTGTTACCTTCTGACCCACCGACTATTACCAATGGTGAACCCAGTATGGTCAGTCTGTGTCCCGGAATTGATGGTTTTTTGGGAGGGGATCCGAGGACGGCAGAGTGTTTTGAGGATCCAAGAGTGAGCGGTTTACCCCCATTGAGGACAGATATCTCCCAGGCTCCTATCATTTGTCCCTCAATTGATTTTTCAGCATGCAATATCTGTTCTTGGAATATCGCTGGAATCAAATCCAAAATTGGTAACCCCTTATGGCAGAATTTTATTTACCAGCAAGAACTTCTATGTTTCCAAGAGACATGGAAAGGGGACCCAGTTCATATCAACGGGTTTATAACGTTCCATACCCCAGCAGTGAACTCTGCACATGGCAGAGCCAAAGGAGGTTTGTCAATCTATGTATTCAACAAACTGCTTCTATTAAAGGTTTTGGAGCCAGTCAAAGATCCTTACTTCCAACTCCTGATATTGGTTTTTACCTCAGTCACCCCGATTGCTCTAATTCATTTTTACAATAATTTTCCGCTGGAGGAGGCTCCTATTATACTTAACAAACTGGCCAATAGAGGTGCCGATTACGATCCGGTAAAAACCGGGTACGAACCGTCGGTCGGAGAGTTTTCTCCGTCCGACTCGTACCCGGTCGGAAAACTTTACAAACATGGAATTACGATTCGCACGGAAACACCATTTCCGTACGAATCGTAAAAAACACCGACCGACGAAAATATACGTACGAATGTGATCCGGGAATGCTGCGACGTGACGTCGGGACGCTTTCAGGCAGCGTTTCACGACCCAGGAAGTACGATTCGAACCGACAGCAGTTCGGACGGCAATATTTTCACGGCACCCAAAAAGTGCCGGAAAAGCGAAGTACGGTGCGAAACGACCAGAGTAGGTGGCCCGGTACGCGCCGTACCCCCCCCAGCCCCCGTACGTACGCGCCGACCCCCCCCAGCCCCCGTATGTACGTGTCGAACCCCCCGTGTATGTACACCCGTGTACGTTCGAGTCGTACCCCCACCCGTGTATGTACACCCGTGTACGTGTCGTACCCCCCGTGCATGTACACCCGTGTACGTGTCGTACCCCCGTGTATGTACACCCGTGTACGTGTCGTACCCCCGTGTATGTACACCCGTGTACGTTCGAGTCGTACCCCCACCCGTGTATGTACGGTGCGTACCCCCAGCGTGTACATACACGGGTGGGGGTATGACTCGAACGTACACGGGTGTACATACACGGGGGGTACGACACGTACACGGGTGTACATACACGAGGGGTACGACACGTACACGGGTGTACATACACGGGGGGGTACGACACGTACACGGGTGTACATACACGGGTGGGGGTACGACTCGAATGTACACGGGTGTACATACACGGGGGGTACGACACGTACACGGGTGTACATACACGGGGGTACGACACGTACACGGGTGTACATACACGGGGGGGGGTATGACACGTACACGGGTGTACATACACGGGTGGGGGTACGACTCGAACGTACACGGGTGTACATACACGGGGGGTACGACACGTACACGGGTGTACATACACGGGGGGTAAAACACGTACACGGGTGTACATACACGGGGGGTATGACACGTACACGGGTGTACATACACGGGGGGTACGACACGTACACGGGTGTACATACACGGGTGGGGGTACGACTCGAACGTACACGGGTGTACATACACGGGGGTACGACACGTACACGGGTGGACATACACGTGGGGGTACGACACGTACACGGGTGTACATACACGGGGGGTACGACACGTACACGGGTGTATACATACACGGGGGTTCGACACGTACGTACGGGGGCTGGTGGGGGGCGCGTACATACGGGGGCTGGGGTGGGGGTCGGCGCGTACATACGGGGGCTGGGGGGGTTGGCGCGTACGTACGGGGGCTGGGGGGGTCGGCGCGTACGTACGGGGGCTGGGGGGGGTCGGCGCGTACATACGGGGGCTGGGGGGGGTCAGCGCGTATGCGGGCACATGTCTCCATGGTTGCTATGGGTGTTCGGTGCGGTCGGTGTTTTTTCCATAAGGTTGTAACATCGGACGCACGGGATGGATCGTGATTCCGCAGTCGGACTTCACTTTTCACATTTGTACGGTAAATCGTCCGAGGACGTGTCGAACACATTTTCCGACCCGAGGACGTGTGGGGAATAATTCCCAATGCGGTTCGTATGGACTTTTTACCATGCGAATCGTGATTGGCAGTTTGTACGGCACTTGTACGATTCGTACGGTAAAAAGACCGGATACGAGTCGTACGGGGAATTTTTTTGCCGGATCGTAATCGGCACCTGAGTGTCCTGTCAAGAAAAATCTTTTGGACACAATTTGATGATCCTTCTTCTGGGAGATTTTAATTGTACTCTGTGTAACATGGTAATCGATAAGAGATGCATCATAGGGAGAGAAGATGGCGCGAGTTCCTTACATTTTAATCACTCTCACTTAGGAGAACTTTATAATGAACTTTTGGGTCAATTTGACTTGGGCTTTTTAAATGACATTTGTACAAACCCCTTCCCCCTTCCACCTACTTTTAACGGCCGTGGTTGCTCCACGACCATAGATTTTGCATTAACCACAATTCGCCATGCGGGAAGGATAGTCAACTTTAACGTATCTGATATGGCGATAAGCGACCATTTCCCATTATGTTTAACCATCTCTATCCCCAAGGGATGTGCTTCTAAGAGTAGCAACAGGGATATATTGTGGGATAATTTGACCATTGGTCGTACCAATGGTTACACACTTAAATGGAACAAGGTTGACCAATCTAAAGTATTAACTTCCGTATTAAACAACTGTGCTTCGGAGTTCCAGACTTGTCTCTCAGAGGAGGCTATACCAGTTAATATCCTTGCTTCCTTTTCCATAATCTGTGACAAAATTAAATCTTCCCTAATGAGGAAATGTAAAAGTAATTTCGCACCAAGGGATGGCTGGTTTAACTCTAGTTGCACTAGAGCATATTCACATTTAAAGAAAACCCTAGCTATCCAACCTAGGTGCATGGAATATATTCGTGGAGCTAGGAAAATTTATAAACTAGCACTAAAAGAGAGAAAAGACGAGTTAAGGAAAGAATCTTGGGAAGCGCTCCATCAGGCTTCGTGGTTCATGCAAGGTTTTGGAAAATCATTAGAAACCCCTTTCTCACAGAAGTGGTCTGCCCCTCTATTGAGAGAGCCATCCCAGAGGACAAATGGATTGACCACTTCTCCAATGTGTATGGGGGTGATGGCCTGTTTTATCCTCCCTGCAAACCTTTGGATTACCCTCCTTTTGGCAATATGCAGTTTTGCTTAGAAGAGGTTGAAAAGGCTATATTGATGAGTAAGGGTGGGAAGGCCCCCGGCCCTGACGGTGTGCCTATAGACGTGTTCAAGACTCTTCCATCTCTGTGGGCCCCTCTTTTGGTTCAGGTGCTTAACGCCAGCTGTAGGACGGACTTATTGCCCACTTGGGTGGAGTCGATTATAGTCCCAATTTACAAAAAGGGGGACAGACTGGACCCGGGTTGTTATAGACCTATTTCCCTTTTAGACTCCTACACCAAAATAGCTGGACGTGTCATCCTGGACCGCTTACTTTTATGGGTTGAGAATAACTTTATTTTATCCGATCTACAATTCGGATTTCGTCCCGGCCTGGGAACCGTGGAACAGGGCCTTAACTTTTTAATGTTGACCGGGAAGTATATCAGGGCTAAGAGGGAGAATTTGTTTGCGGCTTTTGTTGACCTCTCAGCCGCTTTCGACTGCGTGGTTCACTCTAAACTATGGACACTTTTGGATCAAATTGGGGTTGAAGATAATATTATTTATTTTCTTAAATGTTTTTATAGTGATGCATCTGCTCGGGTCCGTTTTGGACGAACGGGAGAATGCACGGGCAAAATCCCCATTAGGTGTGGTGTCAGGCAGGGTTGTGTCCTGGCACCACTCCTTTTTAATTTATACATCAATGGATTGGAGAAGGCCCTGTGCAATACAAGCTTTGATCCCCCACATGCAGCTGGTCGTCCAATACCGCTATTAATGTATGCAGACGATGCCGCACTAATGTCCCGCACCCAAGTGGGTCTACAACGCATGGTTGAGAACTTTGCCCTTTTTATGAAAGATCTGGGCTTACGAGTTAATATATCAAAAACTTTCATCATGCGCTGTGGTAGAAGTGCAAAAGTTAAAAAGACTATATTTATTGAGGGTCAGCAGCTATCTTGTGCGAAGCAATTCTCCTACTTGGGTATTTTATTTACCGCGAAGGATGCTTGGGGCGAGGCTATATTAGCTAAAAAATTGGTAATGAATCGTGCAATTGCCACCCTTAGATCCTTCACGAGGAAATTAGGCACCAGACCACCTATTGAATCAATTAAGATCTATAAAGCCAAATGCGTTTCCGCCGCAATGTATGGTAGTGGGATCTGGGGCCTTGCTGATACCTCTCAGCTCCAGATTCTTGAAAATACTTTTCTGAAATTTATCCTCGCTGTTCCTAGGACTTCCTCTAATTTTATTTGTCATTCGGAATTGGGTCTCCCCTTTATATCTGACCTGATCAAGTTGGAACCGGTATTACTTTGGCATAGGGTATGGACAAAAGAAGAACCCATACTCAACAGAGTCATACTGGCAGACGTTTTAAAATTAGATGGACATTCGAGGATACCGTGGCTGAATTACGTTCAAAAATTCTTAAGTGATATTGGTAAATTGGGTTATTTTTAAAACCCCATACCATGCTTGCTGTTTCACGGAAAGAGCTCAAAAAAGAGGGTTTGCTCTTTCTAGAATCCTTAAGAATTACTGCTGAGATCACAAAACCCACTGTCTTATATCATCATTTAATCTTAACTTCTTTTAATATTCAACCCTATTTGATCCATGTTTCGAGTAACTATGACAGATTTATATTAACCCGTTTAAGGCTGGGACTTTTTCACAGATTGGTTAGCTTTCCATCAGTTAACAATTGGTCCCATGTTTTACCTCCCTGTCCCTGTGATGGAAGTTCTCCCCAAAGTACAATGCATGTTGTTTTATATTGTAAATTCTACCATCAAATGAGGATTGCCCAATTATTACCTTTTTTAAGAGAGATCGGGCATCGGCAATGTCGCCTGGCCATGTACGAAATTCAACGGTTGGATAATTGCCTTTGTGTTGCAACTATTACATTGTACTTAAAGAAAGTGATTTGTATTAGAAATAGGATTATCGTGTAAATGGTTTCTCTCCCTATTTTTACTTATGATAACGTGTTTTCCACATGATGTGACTTTTTTAAATTTCCTTTTTAATGAACTGTAATGCTTTGTCATTTTACACTTTTATGATTGTTTTATTTACAATCGAATAAAGTTATCGAATTGAATTGAGAAACGGTCCCAAAATTGTAAATCCAAACCTGTAGGGCCATAACCATTACATAATGAGAAAAAAGTATTATTCATTATAACATTCAATAATAACCACCTCCCAGCATCATCTTTGGTTTACTTAATCACTTGAATATGCTGAGAATTATGAACTAAAATTAAAACGCCATTCTTATTATTAACAGCAGAAGAACTGAAAACAGAACCCAACCATTGCCTGTGCATACAATCAATGTCACTATCTTTAAGATGTGACTCCTGTAAAAACACGATCTGGCAATTCAACTTAGAAAGGTGAGTTAACAATCTCTGTTTTTAAACAGGACTACAAAGTCCTTTTACGTTCTAGAAAACAATACGCAAATTAGCAATGGATAATGTATACAATAACTGATAACTAGAGAGACAAGAATGAGTTTTCTAACGGTTAACCTGATACCAAGTGAGTAAAAAGTAAAGCAGAATGATAGAATAAACAGGAATATAGAGGTATGAGTAAAAGCTAAGGTAAAGCCACTCATAGTAATTTTAAAAACAAAAGGAGACAATAGAATGAGAGAAATGAGATAGAGAGGGAACATAGAACAATAAGGTTTGAAAAAATCAGCTTCCCGGTATATAGAAAAGTAAAAAGATGACAAAACGTTTGAGGACTTCAGTCATATCATCAAAGAGAATGAAGAACAGAAAGGATACTAGTTAAGAGTGAGGGGGGCAAGACAAGCTGTCCAGCCTTGAAAGGAGGCCATGAGGATAATAAAAAACAAACATATAAAGTCAGGAACAGTGGCTTGATGCAGAACTAATAAAGGAAAGAATATGACATATCCAAATCAACAAGAAACACAGGATAGACCTGCCATGCGATGAAAGCCTTGATACAGCATATACAAAGACATGAAGACTGGAAGTGGAAAGATGAGAACAACCACAACAACCATCACAGCATAATCTAACAGACCAAGGAAAAGTAGAACCTGTACAAAAACATAAAAAAACAACAACAAAAACAAGACTAAGAGTTACACAGATCCTCTCCCTTCTGTTCACAAATGAATTGCTTAAGGTCTTTAGGGTCTTCAAAGGTAGTCGTCCTGTCTTTGTAGGTGACCTTGAAGAAACATGGCTGAAGGAGCCCATACCGTGCATTCATGGATCTCAAAACTGGTCTCAAGTCCACAAACTCTTTTCGCCTTGCTGCAGTGACCTTGGACACATCCTGACTCAAGAAGACTTTGTGCCATAACCAGAGCATCTGCTTACATTGTTTGGCAATAATTAGGACTTCCATAAGATCAGAGTATTGTAAAAACAGAGCAATAATCCCTCTAGGTCTGTTAGAAGTTGCAGAAGGAGAAGGACCAATCCTATGGGCTCTTTTTATGTTCAACTCCGCAGAAGATTTCAACCCAACACATTTGGGGATGTGCAACTTATGAAATGTAATCATATCCTGACCTTCTGATCCTTCTGGAATACCGTAGATCATAGGTTGTTACAATGGTTATGATTCTCCAAATCTTCAGCCATTCTTTTGAGCTGTGTAAACTCCTTAGTTAAATAAGAACTTTGGCCGCAACATCTTTAGTGTCGCTAACCTTTTGTTCCACCTCAGTAAGTCTTGAATTCAGAACGGACCAATTATGCTCAATCAGTTGTAAGGTTGCACTTGTCTCCACCATGAAAGGTTTCATATTTTTTAACTCATCCATGATATCTTCCAGAGTCAATGGTAATGGAGATTTCGTAGGTGAAGAAGGATCTTTCTTCACTGTTTTATTTGCGCCACCTCCAGATTCCTTACGAGCCATAGCGTTTGAAACAGAAGAAGCCACAGATTTGGAGGAGTGCACACTATCCATCCTGAAAAAAAAGATAAAAGCTAGTAGCCGTGTATGCCATTTGACAGAGAAAGAAAGGTGATTTTGTAATCAAAAAGCTTAAAAGCTTACCATGCCGCTCCCTGCATTCCGACGTCCATTTATGCAGCCAAATACAAATGCAAGCCGAAACCGCCCCATTGTAAAGAAAAAATTCCTCGACTCCCATGTAGGAAAGCTAGCGAGTGGCCATCTTGTTTGCTGCTGGCGCGCGCTCCTATGCAGTCAATTTTGAATTGAGGAGAATTTTTGAAAGTTAAGATAATGCCAAATGCAAATCAAATGCTTTTTGTATGGAGGACTGATTTATTTGTGAGCCAACATGCTAACAACACACAACAAGATAAGAGGTGGTAAAACGGGAGTTGTACACTATACACAAACAATATATAGGAGAGGTGAGTCATATATTACTTTGTGATTCATTATACCTCTAGTTCCATTTAGATATATATTCCTCCTATGTAAGTGAACAAGAGGAGTAAAATGCATTGGGAAAGATTTGGGAAATTAAATACTATATTGAAGGAAAAAAATGCAATGAAAGTCCAAAATTGAAATAAAATATATGTTAAATCATAATAAAGCGGTGACAAAATACATTTAATAAGTGAAAGGGGAGCCTCTTTCACTGTGTATAAAAAAGGATCATAAGATAGAGTGAGAAAGTTAATGGAAATAGAGGATACAAAAAAGAACTTTAAGCATTTTTAAGCAGCAATAGTAAACCATTTCTAAAAAATATTTGTAGCCAGACAGTGAGTGAGTCCAAGAGAGAACACTGTGGGAAAGCAAACATAGTCTGTGTTACTGACATGTGCAATGTGCTGTGGTACATTACCCCTGCACCCAGACAGACTATTAATTGGATTATATCCACAAGAAATAAATTGAAGTGGAAAGGAAGACTTGAGTGAATTGATGGCACTACCACCAGACATCAAGACATTAGAGATGATATATGTAAGAAACCCACCTTACTTGACTGGAAAGCTCGGGGTTGATGAATAGATGGGAAGCTTATCTTTTTTGCTCAAAATTCTATGCTGGCAGCACTGGGTTTATTTTTTGGATGAGACTCAGGACCCCCTTCATGGTTGAAAGACTGCAAATAGAAAAAGAGGATAGGTATGTGTTCATATCTGGCCAACGTAATGGTAGGGCCCTACATGTGGTAGGACAATATTCACCAAGCACCAGGCAAGCCACTTACTTGGATCTCACATATCCATATGCTTCAAAATGTCCTTGGTAACATTTCAATATACAACAAAGACCCTAAATGTGAATTATATTGTTATGTTATGTTAAGCTATTTGTAAAGCGCAACGTGTACCCAGAGGTGTCTTGGCACTGATTCAGTATGCAACGATGAGCAGAAGGGAGGACCTACTGATTGAAAAGCCAAGTTTTCAAAAGATTCCTGAACTGGGGCCGGGAAGCAGCTGACCTTAGATTGAGTAGGAGGAGATTCCAGGATGTGGTAGCTCTAACCGCAAAGCTGCTACCACCCCATTTGGATTTTTTAAATCTGATAGAATGTATTCTCAAGGAGCTTGCTGATCTTAGCTTTCTTGTTGGAATGTACACTGAGAAGGCTTTCTTCAGAAAGGTAGGTCCTGAATCATAGATGGCTGTATATGTCAAACAGAGGGCCTTAAACGTGATTCTGTTTTTTAATTAAAGCCAATGAAGATCTTTGAGAGCAGAAGAGACCGAGTGGTGCCTAGGCACGTCCAGTAGAAGTCTGGCTGCCGAATTTTGAAGAATTAGCTATTTGTTCAGCCCTAGGGTGGTCTCCCCTTCCATATTTGTATCGTGCCTCATTTTTTCCACCCTCATTTTTATGTTGGACTAGGTCTCCAGGCGCCTTTTCATTGCCAATCAGTGTTAAGGTGCAGGTGCTCCCTTCTCCCAAGATGGCTGCCACAGGCCCCTGCTACTGCAGAGTGGTCTTTCATAGTAGCACCCTAGCTGCCAGGAGCTGGCTGGAACCCCACAACAATGTTGCGACTCCAGCCCGCCTTTTTGTCCCATAGGTAGAGTAGGGAAGCTCCTGGAAAGTGCTGGAACCTTCTAGAAGGGAGGTGTGGTTTTTCTTTTGCCGCCTTGGCTAGAGGTCACCTGACCTAGGGCTACTTAAGAGAGGGAGGGAAACTTTTGTGGTGAGTTGGCCATTGGGGTGAAGCAGAGCTGGAAGAATCCACCAGGAGTGTAGGCGGTAGGGCCTAGCCAGGGACTTATGCCTCTGAGAGTGACAGGATTTAGGTGCTGCCTCTTAAGTGAGTGAGGGACCCTGTGAAACCCACTGATCTTGCCCAGCAGTAGGAGGACCCAGAGACTCTCTGCCAGCCTGACTAGGAAGGATCTAGTCGCCCTCTCCATCCCTACCCCCCTGTAACAGAACCCCTTTAAGGGCGCCAGATACATCTGCGCCAACAAGACTCTATCTAACATCTGAGAACAGAACTTATATACCAAGCACTGAGACTGCATGTCCAGATTGAACTCTCAAACTTATATGCCAAGCACTGAGACTGCGTGTCCAGATTGAACTCTTAAATTTATATGCCAAGCACTGAGACTGCGTGTGCAGACTGACCCCTGAAGCCGTATGCAAAGCCGATTGAAGAGCCACCGGGGATCGACCAGGTATTAGCGCTGTGACCCCTGCGCTCCCTGACCTGGCCTGGGACCCCCGGCAGCGTGCTCCGCTGAGCGCGGAACCCCCATCCTTAACTTGAGCCCCCCCTGTGACGTGGAAGCCAGCACGCTCACCACCGTGGCCCGGAGGCCGGAAGAAGTGCCCTGCAGAGTCGCGAGGCCCGTGAGAAGCCCGGGGCCCCGCCGCTGCCGTCGCAGCTGAGTGAGAAGGTGCGCGAGGCCTGGGGCCGAGTTTCCCCATCGTCGCTGGAGCGGACGCCGTCGGACGCCGAGAACGAGGTAAGCCCGGAGGCTGGGATTGTCCCCGGTGCGCCCCCTACTGGTCGGGATCCGCACCGCACCCTCAGCCCGGGTCCCCTCTCCGTGGGAGTTTCCCCCCTGCCAGCGCGACGGAGAGACCCCGCCGAGGGATCCTCTCCTTGTGCCCCCGTGACTGCTCTGGAGCGAGGTGCCCTGCGAACTGCACCGGAGCCGAGAGACTTGCTCCTCCCGTCCCTGGCGCTTCCCGCCAAAAGCTCCGTGAGGCGCATTGACTGTCCTACCCCACATTGAAGTACTCAGCGCCCACAATTACAAGTAGCGCCCTGATATCCTTGTGCCGGATTGAAGTGCTCAATGTCCAAAATTACAAGTAGCGCCCTGATATCCTTGTGCCGGATTGAAGTGCTCAATGTCCACAATTACAAGTAGCGCTCTGTTATTCAGGTGCCATATCGAAGAGCTACATGCTAGTGATTATGAGTAGCGCTCTGTTATTCATGTGCCATATTGAAGTGCTACGTGTTGGTGATTACGAGTAGTGCTCTGTTATTCATGTGCCATATTGAAGTGCTACGTGTTGGTGATTACGAGTAGCGCTCTGTTATTCATGTGCCATATTGAAGTGCTACGTGTTGGTGATTACGAGTAGCGCTCTGTTATTCATGTTCCATATTGAAGTACCACGTGCTATTGATTACGAGTAGCGCGCTGTTATTTACGCCCATGTTGAAGTGCTACGTGCTATTGATTACGAGTAGCGCGCTGTTAGTCATGTTCCATAATGAAATGCTAAATGACATCTAACCCGAGTAGCCCTAGGCTAGATGCTCCATTCTGAGGTCCTCACCAGTTAGCGCGCCTAGCGCCATCATCACCCCCCTAAGGCGCTACAGGAAAGTGAAGCGCGCATGTACCTCCAGGTGAAGGGTAGTTGTACCTCAGGCAGTACTGCTTTGTTATGAATGTCATTTGTGGTATTACCAGCGTATGAAATGTACTGCGACCTCATGAACTGCATCTAACGTGATCTGCTTGGATAAACTTGAATATTTACTTAACTCCTACCGTGTGGCGTCACTTATTGTGTGTGTTCCTTGTCCCATGTGAGGTGCGTGTTGTATGGTTGCTTTACACACAGACCTTTGGTGGCCCGACCGCTCGTGTCACGTTACCGCCCCATAGGGCCTGGAGACCCCAGGTCTTACAAGAGGCAATTGCAGTAGTCAATCTTGGATAATACCTAGGTGGAAATAACTGATTTCCTGACTGAAATGGACAGAAAGATTAATATTTTTTAAAATATTCTCAAAGTATTATACGATGAGGAGACCACTGTGCTGATTTGATTGCCTAGGAGTAAACGATCATCAATAATAATACTTAAACTCTTGGCTTTCCTGGTAGCAGCAGGAATGGGGCCCATATCAACGGCCCAGCAAGGGGCAGACCAGTATTTGGGATTATTGCCAAGTAAAATCACCTTGGGCTTTTCAGCATTGAGCTTAAGGTGGTGTTTGTTCATCCAGCCATCAATAAATTTCATGCAGTCATGGATGTGAAGACAAGTGTGGGTGGCATTGTTAAAGTCTGACAGCACAATTTGTGTATCATCCGTGTAAGACGTGGGAGTGAACCCAAATGATTCGACCAGAGGAGCCAGATCAGTAACATATATATTAAAAAGAGTAGGGCTAAGAGAGGATCCTGCGGCACGCCACAGGGCAGGTGGAACAAACTTGAAGAAAAGGCATCAATGTTTATTACTTTTTCTCTGTTTGACAGGAAGGATGAAACTAGTTACAAGGCAAGATTTTTTATATAATTTTTTCTTCCAGACGGTGGATCAATGTAGAATGATCCACTATATCAAATGCTGCGGATAGCTCCAATAGGATAAGGGCGACTGACCCCCCTCGTCCAGGATGAATTTAAGCTGATCGGTGGCCTTGATCAAGGCAGTCTCTGTACTGTGTTCGGACCTGAATCCGAATTGAGTGGAATCCACACAGTTAGAGTCCTTAATGAACTGATTTAATTGAATGTTCATCACTTTTTCGACTATTTTCGCAGGGAAGGGAATTCTAGAAATGGGCCAAATATTGGCTGGGTCTTCGGGGTCCAGATTAGTTTTTTCAATAAAGGCAGAATGGAGGCTCGATTCCATTGGGATGGGAAGATACCTGTTCTGAACATGTTATTGAACTGGTTTGAGGGATGGACTGCAATAATGTCGGGAACCATCTTAATAACAGAGGGCGGAAAAGGATCTTTAGGAGAACCTGACTTGGTGGTCAGGATGAGATCTTTAATTTGGTGCAGAGACAGAACATGGAGTAAAAAATATCGATTTGCAAAAATATTGTGTCAAAAATATTGTGGGTCAAGAATATCGACAGACAAATTCTAGTGTTCAAGAATATCGATTTTAGGTAAGTAATATCGATTTAAAAAATATCGAAGTGTGTAATATCGTTTTCAAAAATATAGTTGTTAAAAATATTGATTTTTTAATAATGTTATGTATTTTATTACATATTTTATGTGTGTGATGTATTTTTTTTGCATAAGAATTGTTTGTATGTTTATTATATGTGTTAAAATTGTAGTACTTTATAGGGGAATATGGTGGGAAGTGAATTAATTATACAAAATGCATTAATTATATTTAGTAGTTATTATTTTTTTTATTTGAATTGTGCGTTTTTAGCTCTGTAGCGGGTTGTGGGTTTATAGGGGAATAGGGTGGGAAGTAATTGAATCATATTACATTAATTGAATAATTTGTATTTATTAATATTTGTTTAATTGAGATGTTATAGTGTTAAATGTGGAAATCAATTTTTATTAATTATTTAATAATTAGTTGTTAATTCATTTTAATTAATTATTTGGCAATTAATTATGGTAATTGTGCAATTCATTTTACTTGTGTGTTGTGTTTATAGGTGAAAATGCTGGGAAGGGTGGGAAGTAATTTATTTTTAATTGATGAATTAAAAATTATTTGTTAATTAATTTTAATTAATTAGTAATTAATTATGGTAATTGTGTAATTAATTCTAGGTGTGTGTTGTGGTAAATATAGGTGTAAATGGTGGGAAGTCATTTATTTTTTATTGATTATTATTAAATTAGTTGTTGATTAATTTAAATTAAATAATTAATAATCAATTATGGTATTTGTGCAATTAGTCTTAGGTGTGTGTTGTGGATATTATAGTGCTAAAGAATGTGTACGCAATGAGTGTTTATTTTTTGTAATCAATAATATTTTTTTAATTCATTATTAATTATGTTGATTATGGAAATACATTTAAATAAAAATGTTGAAGTCTTTTTTATTGGTGGGGTGTTATAGTGTACAAAATAAAATAGATACATTTATGTTTTAAATAATTTGTTTGTTTGTTAATATTTGCTCCTTTTAAATAAATATTGTTTATACATATATTTCTTAGTTTATTTTATATAAGATTTTTACCTTTTTGTTATATGTAAATACTATTGTAATATGTGTTCTTTTTCTATGTTCAATATATTTAATCGTATATTTTTAAAATATTGTATATTTATTCTTAATATTATTTAATATTTTTCAATTGTTTAAATGTTATTAGTAATCTTTGTTTCTCTGCAATCCAACACTTTTCCTACTGTTGCACTCACTGGAGTGGAACTAGTAATTTTTCCACCTCCGCTATCCAGCACTTTTCCTCCTGTTGCAGTCACTGGAGTGGGAATAATAATTTGTACCCCTCCGCTATGCAGCACTTTCCCTACTGTTGCACTCACTGGAGTGGGAAAAGTAATGTTTACCCCTGCTATCAAATACTTTCTCTACTGTTGCACTCACTGGAGTGGGAATAATAATTTTTACCCAATTTGCTATCCAGCACTTTCCCTACTATTGCAATCTCTGGAGTGGGAATAGTAATTTTTACCCATCCGCTATCCAACACTTTCCCTACCGTTGCACACTTTGGAGTGGGAATAGTCATTTTTACCCCTCCGCTATCCAAAACTTTCCCTACAGCTGCACTCACTGGAGTTTGAAAAGTAATTTTTAGCCCTCCGCTATCCAGCATTTTCCCTACTGTTGAACTCACTGGAGTGGGAATAGCAATTTTTAGCCCTCCGCTATCCGGCACTTCCCTACTGTTGCACTCACTGGAGTGGGAATAGTAATTTTTACCCCTTTTTCTATCCAGCACTTTCCCTACTATTGCAATCACTGTAGTGAGAATAGTAATTTTTACCCCTCCGCTATCCAGCACTTTCCCTACTGTTGAACTCACTGGAGTGGAATAGTAATTTTTAACCCTCCGCTATCCAGCACTTTCCCTACTGTTGCACTCACTGGAGTGGGAATAGTAATTTTAACCCCTCCGCTATCCAACATTTTCTGTACTGTTGGACTCACTGGAGTTGGAATAGTAAATTTTACCGCTCCGTTATACAACACTTTCCCTACTGTTGCTCTCTTTGGAGTAGGAATAGTAATTTTTACTCCTCCGCTATCCAACACTTTACCTACTGTTGTATTCGCTGGAGTTGGAATAGTAAATTTAATTATTCCGCTACCCATCAATTTCCCCTACTGTTGTATTTATAGTATTGCGAAACGTACGTTTTTTTCAAAGTTTAATGTTTTAATTAATTATAGAATGTTTATTTTTATTTTTAATTATTGATATATGTATATATTTTATTTTTAAATAATTTAAAAGTTTAAAAATTAAATAAAGATAAAGTTAATATATTATTTGAAAGTAAATACATTATATTTTAAATTAGGGTTTTTTTTCTATTTAGTTAAAATGTATATTAAATTAAATGTTTTTTGTTAAAGATAATATTAATATTAGATATATTTAATATATATTATTTTATATTATTTATATTTTTAAATCAATATTTTTTACATCTATATTTTTAATTTCAATATTTTTTAATTAATATTTTTGTACTTACCTGTTTAAGTATTGGAGTTAATATTTTCGTATTCTATATATTTAACATCTATATTTTATACTTCGATATTTTATCAGTGAACCCTTTAATTTGTGATGCAGAGACAGGGGCGAACAGGGTCGAAATCATTAGTGGACAAGTCATTATCGAGAACGGTGTTCACATTAACTTGACTGGTGGATGGCGGAAGATTGTCACAGTGACCGAATGAGTTAAAGATTGAATCGATTTTGCCCCTGAAGTGCAAAGCGATCTCATCGCAAAGGGACTGGCTAACCCAATCCCTTTTATACTCTGGTTGTTTGGCGAGTTTATTGATGACTTGATAGAGTTCTTTAGCAGAGTTTTTGGCGATTCGATTAGCGATAAAAAGTAGGCTGCCTTTTCTGTAACCAACAGGGATTTATATTTAGTTAGGAAGAGTTTGTAGGTTTCTCTGTCGTGGGAGTCATATTGGACTCTCCATTTACTCTCTTGGCGTCTGCAACCTCATTATCTTGCTAAAACTGTATCTCTTGTTAACCCATTGCTGTGTACTTGCAATGTGAACATCTGCTTGCTATGGTCCCAGCGTGGCAACTTTACTCTCCTTGGAGGATGTTGTGCTATACCTTGGAGGGGTAAGGAGAGGACTGTTCCCAACACTACGTGAGCTAGTTGGGTTTGAGAGGGTCTCAGCCCTAATAGTAAGTAGAGCCAAGCCTTACCTGTTCCCTTTCACTGAAGCAGAAGCAAGAACTTTGGGCCTGGTTATGTTTCAAGACATGGTCTATAAGAGACACCTGCTCAGGTACCTGGGTGCCAGGGTGTACAGAGACCCAGAGGATATCACTCTGGGTAGAGTGTAACAGTCAACAGGTTTTCATGAAAGGACTTCTGACACTCGCCAAAATGAGATTGTTGCCAATGATGCTTTACTCTTTTTCAAATATCCCTTTGACACTCAAAATACTTTTCTTGAAGGTGCTCATTACCCTGCTGACTGAACTCATATGGAGCACGGAACAGTCTAGAGTGGTGCTAAACAAATTCTATTCATCACTGGATGAGGACAACCTGTGAGTTCCCTATTTCAAGTCAAAGTACTTGTCTTTGCACTTGTATAGCACAGTGGTTTTGTCCTGTCCCCCTTTCTGAATCAATCAATCTGTATTTGTAGAGCGCAACTTATCACCTGTTAGGTTATCCAGGCACCGGGCTGCTCGGTTTAGTTGAAGAGCCAGGTCTTGGGTCTCTTTCTGAAGTCTGTCAATGAGGGTGATGATCAAAGGTGGAGGGGGAGGGCGTTTCTAGGAGTGGAGGGGGAGGTCATTCCAAGACTTGGCAGGAGGTGGGGGAAGGAGCTTCCCCCACTATGGCTACAGCAGATGAGCAGAGCCTTTGCCAAGGAGAAGGAGGTGGAGCCAAGGTTTCTAGATGATTGGTGAAAATTAAGGCAGTGGTTCATGTTTGCTGGTCCTTGGTCGTAGAGGGCTTTGTAGACGTGTGTCTGTAAAATGAAGTGGCATCTTTTCTGCATGGTGAGCCAGTGGAGTTTCCTCAGGGCTGGGTGATGGTAGTCCATTTGGGCAGGTTGACAATCAGTCTGGCCGCTGAATTCTGTATCATTTGGAAACTTTCATGACTTCATGGTGGTATCTGCGTACAGTGTGTTGCCGTAGTCCAGGGGGCTGGTGATTAGGGCTTGTGGGACTTTTTTACTGGTGCTTGTAGAGAGCCATTTGAAGATTCTTCGGAGCATGCAGAGAGTGTGGAAGCAGACAGAGGAGACAGTGTTGATCTGTTGTTTCATGGTGAGTTTGCTGTCCAGGATGATGCTGAGGTTGCGGGTGTGGTCTTTTCATGGGGGTGGATACGAGGTATGGTTGCCAAATATCAGCACTTTGTCTGTGTTGAGCTTCAGACAGTTGTCTTTCATCCAAGCTGCGAGGCTTTTCATGCAGTTGCAGAAGTTAGTCTTCTATGGGGTGGGGTCTACTGAGAGCCAGACGGTGAGCTGGGTGTCGTCGGCATAGGATATGATGTTGATAACGTGGGCTCTGAGGATGTCACCTAGAGGCATCATGTAGATGCTGAAGAGGGTATGACTGAGGGCTGAACCTTGTAGGACACCAGAGATGGTGCTCTTGGGTTCTGAGGTGAAGGAGGGGAGATGATTTCTCTGCGTGCGCCTCCTTTGATTCCGATCTGGTGCATTCTCTTGAGTGTGTGGTGGGAAATGGTGTCGAAGGCTGCAGAGATGCCTAGAAGGATCTGGGCAGCTAATTCTCTTCAATCAAGTAGGGTACGAATGTTGTTCGTGGTGGTGATCAGCATATTGGGAGGAGTCTAGTAGGTAGTTTCTCTCCAGGTGTTCTGTGAGCGGACGGTTGACAGTGTGGGCTGGGGTCAGTGGGTGCTCCTGAGTGGATGGAGTTTATTGTGGCTGTGGTGAATTGCTTCCATATGGTGAGATATTAGTTGGTGGAGGCTTCCGTACCAGTGAAGAGGCTGAGGTGGTCACTAGGTTGGGGCTCGAAGTTCCTGTAGTGGGCAGCTATCTTGTTGTGGAAGTGATTTGCTAGAGTGAGGGAGGGATCGTGTTCTTGGTGGCTGCTGGGTAGGAGAAAATGGTGAAGAGTTCCTTGGTATGGTTGGTTCTAGCCTCATTGCAGTCTGCAGGGGGTCCTTTTTTGTGTCTTTGAGCTTTTGGTGGTATTGTTGAGGGCTGACTAGAAGGTGGTTCTGTCTGTATCATCTTTGCTGGTGCACCATCCTCTCTCTAGGTGTTTGCAGCTGTGTTTCATTGTGCTGAGTTAGGGAGTGTACCAGCTGGCCTGTTTGGTGGATCTGCAAGTTTTGACTGGTTTGATGGGGGCAACTCAATCCATTGCATTGGGGATCCAAGTGTTGAGGTTCTCGACTGCTTGTTTTAGGTTGCATGAGGCTTCGGGCTGGGTGGTGTTGAAGGTGTTCATCCATTGGTCACTTTGCTCCACCTGCGGGGGAGGTGATGGGAGGGTTGGGGGTGGCACGAGGCAGTCCTGTGACGGTGAAGTGGCCAATGGAGTGGTCGGTCCAGCTGATTTGCATGGTATGGCTGTATTTGACACTGTTGCTGGACATGAAGATAGATTCCAGTATGTGTCCTGCTCTGTGAGTTGGACCTGTAACCAACTGGGAGAGACTGATGTTTTCCATTCATTCAGAGAGATTAGCGAAGTTCGTGTCTGTGGGATAATGCAGGTAAAAGTTGTGGTCTCCGAGCAAGATGCAGTGCTTGAATTCAATAGCAAGTGGGGCGATGAAGTCTGTGAGGATGTCACAGAGGTTGATCTGGGGGTTGGTAGGTGATGGTTCCTTTGATGGTTGTTTTGTCATTGATGTGTAGTTGAAAATTCAGGTGATCCATGTTCAACGTGGTTTCATCTTCAGTGGTTTTAATGAAAGTCACATGGGGGCGTGGGTGGAGATGGTGTCCCAGACTTCAGAGGCAAGTTTAAGAGCAACCTGGTGTTGATAAGGAGGCATCAGAGTGGTTCAGTTGTGTTGTCGGATGGTGGGGTGGGATTGGTGTGGGTTTCAGTGACGGCAGGTGGTCCTAGGTTGCAGATGAACTGACATTGGTGGATGGTGAACAGTTTGGCGAAGAGATGCGAGGCAGCAGTTGATGTGACATCAGGTGTTCGGGGATCTGAGGCCTGCAGTAGTGTACCTGTGGGTGTCCTGGTGCTGGGCGCGGTCCAAGAGCGGAAGGGGCGGAAGGGTGCATACGGGTTTGCCGTTGGTACACCAGAGGCATGCCCGCTGTGCAAAGCCTCTGCATAGCTATGCAGTGGCTTCTAGTAAGTAGGTCCTAGGAGGGGGTGGGTCACTGAGGAGGCGGGCGGTGGGAACCGGGTGGCAAAAAGTGGGTTGCTGGAAAGAGGATGCCCAAAAATGTTAATGGCAAGAAGTGATAACAGTACAGTAACAGAACTGAAATTGTAACTGAAAGCAATGTGTGAAAATATTTGGTGACAGCAGAAGTTCAACCACTGTGCTACACACCAGCCAGTCAGAAGATTGCAGCAGAAGCAGGGCAGATCGATGCTGGTGACAGTTGCAGTACCTATGGCCACTGGAATAGGCTGAAATGGCCCACAGAGGGAGGAGGGTACACATACAGGCAGCGAAGGGAGCTGGTGTGAGGACCTGCTGAATTGGCCCATGTGTGGTGAAGTCCAAATCGATCCTCATTAATCCAGCAAAATATAAAAAGTTTTTTTATGAAAGATCTAGTGCCTAAGAAAGAGATATGGTCCTTAAGACATCCGGAGCGACACCTTAGCCCCTGAGCGTCCTCTGTGAGACTTATGTAAATGTTTGCACAAGCTAAGTATTGCAGCTTTGAGTGAATTTTCAGTTACAGTTTGTTTTATTTATTTATTGAGTGTTTTAGTGAGTGAGAACAGGAACTGAGTGTAATAAATAAAATGCTGTACAGGACATGCACACAACAATAATCATGACGTTGTTTTGGGAAACAATGTGTTTTTATCACATTGTTTTCCCCTAAAGAGTGCTAATTTTAACCCATTAGCTGTCAGAGGTTACTTTTTGCATTTGAACCCACTGAGCGGTTTAACCCCTGAGGAAAAAGGAAGTAAATCAGGAAAGAAATATTATTTTGCTATTCACTAGTCTCCCAAGTGTAGTATAAAAAGGGACCTGGAATTATGAGATTCTGTGCTCACTGCTTTTTTTGGCATAATTATGGATTTACCACATAGTCCACCATCTGCTGCTTAATCTGCAGATTTTAACAAAAAACACATCTTTCTATCTCTAACAGATCAAAAGTTACAGTGAAAAGCCTTTTCCAAAGTTCAGCTGCCCGTCTTTTTATTGTTTTTTTCTTTAATTGGTTGTTAAACTGGTACTAATGAGGTGAAATCTTTTGCCAGACAGTATTACCATGCGTAAAAATGGCAAAATAAATGAAGTAAAAGTATCAAAAAGTATGCTGCATTATATTGCATTATTTGCCTTTTCTTGCTGCATAATTCTGTCAGTCCTGCCACATAATTTGGTGCTCCACTGCCGCATAATTCCAGTGGCCCTGACTATAACACACCTGCCATTTCTCACTTTTCAGCCAACAGCATGTTGAATTGTGGAGCTTGTATTTTGCCTTAACAGTTTATTTATGGGTTTAAGGCACCAGAGTGCAAAGTGATGGTGGTTAAAATATCAGAACTGGCCAAAGGTGTGCCACTTATCAAATAGGTATTAAAAAGTTACAAAGTCATCTAGTCCATTTTAAAATCTGCTTGTTTTCACACATAAAACTAAAAGTAAACTCTACTCAATGGTTCTTTCTTTGTTTCATATCTTGTCATGCATTAAAATAGGCATTGGCATTATGGACATTTTTTTCATGTGTAGTGAAGGATTTTATACCAAGCTTCACAAGACAACAAGGGACAACATGGACAGAAATGATGAGCAGGTGGCTGTAGCAGGAGAATCACATCATTCTCTTACTCATACAGGACAGGTACAA
Organism: Triturus cristatus; assembly: GCF_964204655.1. Taxonomy (NCBI): domain Eukaryota; kingdom Metazoa; phylum Chordata; class Amphibia; order Caudata; family Salamandridae; genus Triturus; species Triturus cristatus. Next base: position 837,550,667 of record NC_140582.1, on the reverse strand, counting down.
CACAAATAGCTAAAACACTAAACAGGAAGTAAGAGGAGTTAAAGAACTGCTGTACACTCTCTGTAAAATTAAATAAACATTCAAGAAGCACAACACACGTAGAAGAAAGAAGATCCAATAGAATTACTGTACAATCATCTACACATAATGGATGATGAACCCCCCCCCCCCCCTAGGTGGTATGGATCATCAGTGGGTTCTACTGCTAGCACTGTCAACATCCAAGAGTAATACTGTTCATTAGTTGTACAGTCTCCTATTTATGGTTCCCTAGATTTGATACGGTTATGTCCTTTATGTTAACATTTTTATGTTCTCTCTTTGTTTAACTTTCAGATGTATATTAAAAGTGTGTGTTGGTGAGCTAAAATGTTTTTTTTTTACTGTTGTCTCCATGACCCTGATTTTCTTTACTGTCAAAATGTTTTGGTGCTCAAATATTGCCTGTCTCAGACAGTGACTCCCCCAGGACTACAGGCATCACGCATCATTAACTGTGGAAAAGTCCCTGTTCATAAGGCATGCTATGGCATGCTATGCAAATGCATTATATATACACCTAAAATTCATAAACATTGGAAAACCTTAATTCTCCAGTGGAAACACCCCTTCTTCGTGGAACAGGTACACCTAGGGCAGAAGTAGTGCTAGCATCCCTCCTTCAGAGGACAAATATAGGTAGGGCAGCAGGAGTGCAAACTTTCTCCATCAAAGAGCACATGCAAATCAGGCAGCAGCAGTGTAAAGTTTGCTTCCTTGCAGAACTGGCGGATAATGGCAGCAGTAAAGCAAGCTTGCCACTCTCATGGAAAGCATCAGTGTGCAATCTTCCAATCCCAGCAGATCACATCCAGAAGGGCAAACCTTATGTCACTGAGTCAAATGTATAAGTGGATGAATTAGTGAATTTGTCAGTTCAGACCATTCTCACTAAGGTGATATTCTATGTCAACATCCTGAAAGTCCCAAGTTTTCCACTTATTCAGAAGGAGCTGGTACATCAAAGATCATTGTTATTTGGAGCAGCCCAGCCACAGCCTAATTAACTAAGCTTTATACAGACACACAGGTGACAACCTCTTCAAAAGGATTTTTAATATGCAAGCATCAGGTGCTATGAAATCCCAGTCTAAGTGCTGCTCCTGTTCAAGACGTTGAGGCCCACCAGTGTTTGTCTGTTAGAAATGGGATTTATGGCTGGCTGAGGTATGCACCCAGAGCCAGGCAAGAACCACCAGTCTAGTCAGGGTAAGCAAGATACACAAGAAAATAACTTGTGCTCACCCTCTGGTAGCTCGGCACAGAGCAGTCAGGCTTATCTACAAAGGCAATGTGTAAAGTATTTGTGCAAAACAGACACACACACAGTAATAGAGTGAAAACACCACAAAAATACTCCAGGCAGGTTTAGAAAAATAGAGAACATGTATATGAGCACATAAGACCCAAAGAACGATAATTTAATAAGTAGAAGTCGAGATATACATTTTTAAAGAATAAACCAAAAGTAATGCTTAGAAGTCACAAGCGGTTGGGGGTGGCACGAGGCAGTCCTGTGACGGTGAAGTGGCCAATGGAGTGGTCGTTCCAGGTGATTTGCATGTTATGGCTGTATTTGACACTGTTGCTGGACATGAAGATAGATTCCAGTATGTGTCCTGCTCTGTGAGTTGGACCTGTAACCAACTGGGAGAGTCTGATGTTTTCCATTCGTTCTGAGAGGTTAGCGAAGTTCGTGTCTTTGGGGTAATGCAGGTGAAAGTTGTGGTCTCCGAGCAAGATGCAGTGCTTGAATTCAATAGCAAGTGGTGCGATGAAGTCTGTGAGGATGTCACAGAGGTTGATCTGGGGGTTGGTAGCGATGGTCCCTTTGATGGTTGTTTTGTCATTGATGTGTAGTTGAAAATTCAGGTGATCCATGTTCAACGTGGTTTAATCTTCAGTGGTTTTAATGAAAGTCACATGGGGGCTCGGGTGGAGATGGTGTCCCAGACTTCAGAGGTAAGTTTGAGAGCAACCTGGTGTTGATAAGTAGGCATCGGAGTGGTTCAGTTGTGTTGTCGGATGGTGGGGTGGGATTAGTGTGGGTTTCAGTGACGGCAGGTGGTCCTAGGTTGCAGATGAACTGACATCGGTGGATGGTGAACAGTTTGGCGAAGAGATGCGAGGCAGCAGTTGATGTGACATCAGGGGGCCGATTCTGATCCTGGAAAAACCGGGTACGAATCGTCGGACGGAGCGTTTTCTCCGTCCGACTCGTACCCGGGAAAAATACCTTACAAACATGCAAGTACGATTCGTATGGAAACACCATTTCCGTACGAATCGTAAAAAACATCGACCGGCTAAAATATACCCACAATTCCGATCCGGGACACCGTGTACGCGACATTCGCACGGAGTCAGGCAGCGTTTTACGGACCAGCAAGTACGATTCGTACCCACAGCACTTCGCACGGCAATATTTTTACGGGACCCAAAAAGTGCCGGAAAAGCTAAGTACGCCACGATGCACGACGAAAAGGGGTCCCGGTACGCACCGTACCCCCATCCCTACACATCCGCACCGTACCCCCAGCCCCCCCCCATGTCCGCGCCGTACCCCAGCACCCCCCCATGTCCGTGCTGTACCCCCACCCCCATATGTACAGAGCGTACCCCTCGTATGTACGGTGCGTACCCTGGGGGTACGCACCGTACATACGGGGGGGTGGGGGTACGCACTGTACCTACGGGGGTACGCACTGTACATACGGGGGTGGGGGTACGCACCGTTCATACGGGGGGTACGCTCCGTACATACGGGGGTGGGGGTACGCACCGTACATACGGGGGTACGCTCTGTACATACGGGGGGTACGCTCCGTACATACGGGGGGTGGGGGTACGCACCGTACATACGGGGGGTACGCTCCATACATACGGGGGTGGGGGTACGGCACGGACATGGGGGGTGCTGGGGTACGGCGCGTACATGGGGGGGCTGGAAGTACGGCACGTACTTGGGGGGGTGGGCTGGGCGGGCACATGTTTGGACATCTCCATGGTTGCTATGGGAGTTCGCTCCGTACGTTGTTTTTTCCATACGGTTGTGCATTCGGACGGACGGGACGGATCGTACTTGCGCGCTCGGACTTCAGTTTCCCGATTCGTACGTAAAACTGTCCGGGGACGTGTCGGACACTTTTTCCGACCCGAGGACGTGTCGGGGAATTTTCCCAATGCGATTCGTATGGATTTTTTAACATACGAATCGTACTTGCCAGTTTGTACGGGACTTGTACGATTCGTACGTAAAAAAATCCGGATACGATTCGTACGGGGAATATTTTTAACGGATCGGAATCGCCCCCCAGGTGTTCAGGGATCCGAGTCCTGCAGTAGATTACCAACAATCCTGATACTTCTTGGACCTGGTTTTCAAGAGACCTGGTTTCCTTGCACCACGGAGCCGTCAACCAACACGAGGCTAGAACGCTCGTAGCAGAGTAACCAACCACCCTGCAACACCCATAGAAAGACACGCTACCCTATACTTGCAACGGTGAAGCCAACAGGAGGGCAGTAAACAATGCATGCAAGGAAAAACATGACCCCCAACATGCCAAAAAAATGTAATCCCCAATTGCTGACACTTTTGCGGCTTACATGTGTACTGTATTGTGCAGCACACATAGAAACACCACTTTGTCAATCATTGCTAATGTGCCTGAAGTTGTCCCTCCTCACACATAAACATTCTAGTCGTAAACCCAGACACATTTGCAATACCCTGCAAAGGTACCTGTCTGTGAGCCACACTGACAAGTCAAGTGCAAGTGCATGATGAAGGGCATGCCTGCACCATAAACATGTAAACATGGTGCAGGCCTCTGTCACTGAAGTGGATTAGTGCGGTTTTCATTCTTTAGGGAGCAGGTCTCACTCTGTCACTTCCTCGTATCCATACACCCACTGATGTAAGAAAGATATCTGCAGTCCAACAATGCACGTGTCCCAACTGTGATCAAGACCCATATTTCCTCCAGTTTGCAACAACTCACCATTGTAAATGCACATAAGTGCAAGGGTCACTGGGTGAAAGGGATAAGGGGCAGTAAAACAGAAGCTGTCCCATACCTGCATATCAACATGCATCAATGGGAAAGTCATTTCTCAATTTTAATTGGCAACACAGTTTGTATCATAGCAAATCAAACACAACTCCCTGCACATATCATGTGGCACATCACATCAACCCAGATCTCAACATTGTGATAGCCCTACTCATGCCACAATGCCAATCATGTGGCATTGCCAACAGAAATGTGTGGTAGCATGCAATCCACACCTCCAAAAAAGACAATCTCAAAAAAGGGTACATTGTACTGAGTAGGGGTGACACTACCACAATCCAGTGTACAGACAAATACATCTGAGCTAATCTGCAATGACAACAATGTGGTACAACCTGCACCACTGTCACCACTGAACAGAGGATACAACTGGTGATGCATGTGTGTAGAAATTGGCCACTCACATTTGGTATTCTTGTAAACTGTAAGATAAAAATGTACAACTCTAAAGTCACATCAGTGATGTTGTCCAATGATTAACTATCTTGACTGTTGTAGGTATCTCCTCCCAAACATTCTGAATGGACATTGTCATGCAGTCTGCTAGTAAACTGATGAAATGCATGATCATACTTGAGACACACATACAACAGCATCTCACCTTAACATTGCGGAGGGAGAAACATCACCTCCTTTACAGCAGCCTGTCTCACTCTTAAATGATGAAGATGAAAACATCTCAACCATTGACCAGGACACCCTCCAAGAGCTGCTCAAGTCCATTTGCAGCCCATCTCTGGAAGCAGGAACATCCAGCAGCATCGTGGTAGCTCCACCCCTTGCACAAAATACCCAGCAGTAAGCACCTACCACCACACCTGTCTTCCAGGACCTTGAGGACCCACTTCTAACATTTCAACGTCGTGCGGTAGAGGGTCAGCAGGAGATGTCTAGTCAGGTGCGGGTGGGGTTTAACAGACTGGTGTCCAAAATAGATGGGGTATGTGGGTGTGTCAGTCCCATTAGGTACCACCTAGAGTCTTTCACAGGCACCCACAGTACTGACGCAGAGACAAGAACAAATGTCCAATCAAAGTGGCTCCAGAGATGGCACCAATGAGTTGCGTCAAATGAGAATGATCATGGAGAAGATGGAGAGGATGCAAGCTTCACACTTGACAGCCATGGCTGCGTACCACAGAGACATTGCTGGAGTCCGCCAAGCCCTGCAGCTCATTATCACTGCAGTGCTGCCTCTACCTTTGGCACAGATGAATGCTTCTGCTCCTTTAACATCCACACCTCACCCCCCTGATGTGTCACTGCCTTACAGTGCACCAGCCAATCCTCCATCACGCACACGAGAGGCACATGACACATCAGAGGGGGAAGATGTGGAGGATTCAACAATCTTGCGATCCACACAATGGGTTGTGTTGCACAAAGAACTGGGCCAATCTACCACAACATTTACTACACTTGTCAATAAAAATCATTGAGTCACTAAGATATGTGTAACCTGTGACCATTTATGGTTGAAATGTGCCAACAATGCATGTTCAGACTAGCCATTACTACTAATCAAAGAACATTTGTCAAAGGGAATATGCTTACTCTGTGTCCATTATAGGCATTGGGAGGGCCTGACACGTGTGACTTAAACAATACCCTGATCTGTAAGACAACACTGTCTCCTAGTAACAAATCTACTCAATGGCCATGATGTTGATTGTGACTTGGAACAATGCTCACGTCAGTGTACAGCCACATGAAGGGGCATATGTACAAGCCCCTATCACCAACACAAAGTCACTTGTGCCGACTTTGTGGTGGCAATAGGGGCTTAGCCCTAGTCACAAAGCAGCATTAAGCCGCTTAACGCCGCTTAACGCTGCCTTGTGAATAATGCACCCTTTCACGCTATGGTTAGTGTGAAAGGGGTGGGCAGTGGGTGTTGCGGTGTGCGTTCCACCGCAACACCCATTCCTTAAGACTCAGCCCCCATGTACAAGGGCAGCATACATTGGAGGCAGTGCATAAATAAAGGCCATGGAAAACCTGCTCTAAACCTGGCAAATAAACGAGTAATGCATCATTCCTCCACGTTTCTTTTTTTTTCATGTGTGCTGCCTTGTGCAGCACACATGGGAAAATCAAACTGCATGGATTGTTTATGTACAGGAAGGCGTCCCTTACTGTACGTAAATGATCTGTACAAATAATGCCATTTTGTGATTTTCATGTGTGTTGCATGAAACAGCACACATAAAAGTGAGAAAATTACATTTTAGGATTGTTATTGTGCAGGAAGGGACACCTCCCTTCACATTAACAATCATCCACTGCACGCAGACACACTTTCACTATGGTGCAAGGGTGCCTGCGTTGGCGCTACACTGCTAAGTGTAGCACCAGCGCATGTGGGAAACGCAAGGCTGCACCATATTGTTGTATATATGGTGTAGCATTGTGTTTCTGAAGTGGCGAGTGAGGTGTCAAGCCATGACGGCTAACGCCTCACTCTGCCACTACCTCGTACATATGCCCTGAAGTGTCTACTAACAATATGTGATAAGTTTATACACTGAAGAACTGCCCATAGTCAATGTGGTGGACAATGTGTGAAAAGATGTGTGTTGTGGCATGACACATGTAAAGTCAGTTCACTTAACATGTCACATATTCTAAATCATTCCATCAAGCAGAAACAAGAGGAATGGTGTAGGAAAGCATAGCTCAGAAATTGATAATAATTCAAAGACGTGCCCTGGTTAGCTATAGCGCACAACAGTACATCCCTCGCACAACACTTGCCAAATTGGTCACAGTGTTGTACAAAATCTACAAGGCTGTGCAGAAACATGTAAAGAGGCATCAGGAGGACTTTTGAAGAATGATAAGCATAAATCCCCTGCAGCCACACGTGAAAAGTGAATCTGTTGTGGAGACTGGTGTAATAAAAGATGTCAAATGTATCCAGACTCCATACCCACAGCATTCAAACTATGCTGTGCAGAGCACAATGCGCACAGTGCATTCTGTGTAAATCTTTTTAAATATTTCCCAGACCAATCAACAACAATTTTCTCAAATGAACTTTGTTCCCCAAAACATCAATAGGTTTGTTAAAAACACATTTCAAATGAGGTTTGTTAGTAGCCTGTCCTTTGAAGATGCAGTAATCACAATTGTAGGCATTAAAATTGATTGTGGGGGGATGCATCTGTGTTGATCCACTACCAATCCAACAGGAGAGGTCCACACAGCAAAAAATAATGGGAGCACAAAGCCTCAAACATTGGCAATTTATTCGTAACAAAACACTTGTAAAAAACTCGACTAATTATTCTAACTCATCCTACGCTACACTAACCTAACTTGTACAAACAACAAACTACACTAAACTAACTAGCTTACCTAACACTATACATATAACAACATATCTTAAACATCATACCACCACCCCTCTTATGGCACATCCGTGACGGCACAAAGACCCCTTATCCTATAGACCAGCTAACTAATCATATCTGCTAAACAAATATATATTTTTGGTAGTTTTTTTATTAACAAGAAAAAAAACACATCATAAAGTTTGTTTATGTTCAGGAAAGGACACCTTCCTGTACATAAAGAAACCATGGCGATTTGCTTTTTACATGTGTGCTGCACAAGGCCTCACACATGGGAGAAGACTGATACAAGGAGATACAATGCATTAAGTGACTTAACACTGCTTTGTAAATAATGCACAGACCCCATTGCCAAAACTGAGTAGAAAATGGTGATGTTGTGGTGGCCATCGGGGCTTGTACATATGCCCCACTGTCTCGTGGTGACACAGTTAATGCCATGGGGGCAAATACCATATGGTGATATTTGTACATTCTAGTTATTTATCAATAAGGTTGTATCTGGGTATTTGTCAATAGCTTATGTCTGAATGCCACATCACATTCTATAATAATGATCAATGACAGATGTGACATGTTCAGTGCCACAAACTTATCATCTACCCTGGACAGGCTTAAATAACTCACTGCCATTAACTGCACCCCGCATGTGGTTGACTCCGCTAAATCATTAGGCATTACCTTGGACAAACACCTAAATATGCAAGCTCACATCAGTGCAACTATTAAGGGACCCAACTTTCAACTTAACACCCTTAAGAAAATCAAGCCTTTCCTTTCGCCTGAAGACATCCGGCCTGCAGTTCAATCCCTGGCTATCTGGAGACTGTAATATGGTTTGTTGACCATTGCGGGGCTTCCTAAAGCGAGCTTGGCCCCGCTCAGAGCCACTCGCAATGCATTGGCAAGGCTCATCACAGGCTCCAAAAAGCACGACCACAACTTAATTGGCTGTCTATTGAAGCTAGCATACGTTTCAAGATAGCTTGCTTGACACATAAAGCCATATATTACAACACCCCGGCTTACTTGGCAAACAAGCTTGTACTTTCTGGCTCATGTCGGAACTTAAGAAGTACGTCAACCCTACTTTTGAAACCTCCCAAATTCAAAAAGAAAAGAACTTACACTTGTGCCTTCTCTGGTCTTGCTCCAAGAATATGGAATGCTCTTCGGCCCGAGATCAGATCCAATCCTTCCACTGCATCTTTCAAGAAACATGTTAAATGGCTATTCCTGAGTGATCATTAACAGCATCAACCTGGAATTCATCTCATGCCCCCCTGTCTACAGATTGGATACTTATTTTACACCGTTGTTTCGATTTATTTTATGCTTGTCTGTTAAATTGTTATTTTGCTTGATGGTCCTCCTGAAACTGTACTGGCTGTGCCGACTTCAGGGCCCAGGACCTTAATTGTTTCCCCCTTTGTTTGACAGCGTTTTGACTTATCTACTACATTTGTACCATTGTGTTTGACTTTATTCGTGCCTTCGCCACTTTGTACAGCCCTCTGATACCCGCAAAGGTCATGTTCACACTTTTAAAAGCTTTTCAAATAAATAAAATAAATCATCAAATACAACTGTCTCCAATTGAAATTGGCAGATGCAGATCTGGAACCCTTGCACAATAATGTCAGGGCACATAGATGTTTGTGATGCTGTGTGATTGGCTTTATGACATGGCTATGACGTCACCCATGTCATGCATTCTGTGCTCTGACATAGATATGGTGTTGTGAATCATATGAGGCGTTACAACATCAAGTCACTAATAGCAATTCTGTCCTCCAGCATCACATGATTCTGATGTGGAATACCCTTGACTTGATGCAGCATCACCACACCAGAGGTGATTGTCATGTGATGCACATCCACACTGTGTACTACAACATACAGGGGCTGTGGCATTGCTTGCATATGTCGACACAGTATCCAGAGCAAGGGACGACACACTCACCTGTGGCATGTGAGTCCATGAATGCATCCACATCTCCTTGTGTGATCAAGCGTCTTCCTGCTGTTCAAAAAATGTCTAAGGTACAATTAATTTCATTAACATCACATTTGGAAAGATCACATACATCATTGATAGTTACATGGAAAAAAATTCTGTCATTGGAAAAGTCAGGTGTGTTGCAATCTGCTGAGGTGGTCTTACACACGACATATGTCAAGGTCACACTGGTGCACTAAGGGGCATCCATGCCAAATCTGATTGACATAACATACTACGACCTGTCCTATTTCTACATGGATGTAAAATCTACTCTCACACCTCAATATCCGTGACGTTTGCGTGTCAAATCAGTTTTTCAAATACGCACAGGTATGTCACAAGCTCAGAAATTTTGGTGACCCACATCATGTATTTTGTAGAGATTGGCAGCCAGTTGATCATGTGAAGTGTACCCAATTATTAAGGATGTAGGTGTGGCACAGTATGTCATGACAGGCAAGCTTTTTTGCCAAATGGCAATTTAAATGATGTGTGCGTCTATCTTGTGCACTTCAGAATTGGTGTCCTGTGCATTCATCCTCTGATGTGATATGATGTTGATCATGTACTTACCACCTTGCATCCCCACGATTAGTCCAAGGTGATCCAATGGGTCGCCCTCATGGCCAACAAAGTCCTGCCACTGGTGCTTCCACTGCTGGACAGTCCTGTCCACACCAGGCATGTTCAGCATCTTTTCACAGATGTGCTATCACCTCCCTTTCCGTACTTTGACATTGTACCCCAGTAGGATGCGTCCCCCAGCCTGAACCATCCTGGGCACGTAAAAGGTTACGAGCCAGAGTGAGGCCCCCACAGCCCCCTCTGACATCCTGCCCTCTGTACCCTGCCCTATCATACAATATTTCCCCAGGTAAACCAAACGAAAACCCTCAGGAAACCCCTATTAACTACTTAACTATACAAAGATACCCCAGAGACGTACACCCGGCAAACCAATCAGACAGTCACAATTAACAAGTAAGGACAGAGACTCAGGACTTAACAACGACAGTACACACAAAACTCTCCCAAACACAACAAGAACAGCAGACACCTTCCAAAACCTCCACAACTCACAAAAGACAGTAACAGTGTGGCTGAAAGAGAAAGTAAAGTGTACTGTACTCCTCCATGTGCCAGGATGCAGACTGACATCATTTCCTGTCAGTTTGAGGCCAGTTTTTTCATTTTGCAACGAACTTTCACACACCTATGACTGAGCAGGAAGATTTAATTTATAAATATTTAGCGAGTATTTTTCGCACCGGAAATGGGAATAATTGCCGCAAAGGTGTAATTGTGTTTATTTTTAATGGCTACTTGATACATGAACAATATATGTATAATTTCATGCATTTAGTCTTGAATAACAGCACAATATGTATTAGTGATGTGATCTGTGTGTTGTACTTTCGTGTGGGGTATCTGTTCTGTACATGTATGAGTGGAACAGAGCCATTATGATGCATTATTTTCTCACATTAGTGTCTGTTCCTGACTGGACATACGTGCACTTAGATCCCTTGCCAGGGTGTCACACATTAAGGTTGGCATTGGTGGTATGTGTCACTGCATGTGAGCCGCTAATGTCACACACTGGAGTGCATGAATATCTGTAGACACAGAGAGGGACATTGATGACAGTCTGTGGTATGGCACTCATGGCTTCATTTTAACTAGATATGTCTATGCTTTTCCTGCATTGCTAGCCATTACATGGTCTCTGCTCGGTGTGCAATGACCATCTCCATTGACAACATTACCTAAAATGCTAGTCAAAACTTTACATGGTGTGGGTCTGTTCTTGTGCACACAACGTCACATGATAAGTCATGCATGTCAGCAATGAGCTAATGTTATCTTGTATGTTACAATATGTATTGAATGGACAAATAACATCATACTTTAGTTTTGGTGTTGTGTCTACACACAGCATTGGTACCCAATGGACTACAAAATCCTACAGACACACCTCAGATTATGCATACTTAAATGTGGGTGACAGATAGCATGAGGAAACTGAAGCATCAGATTTATGGATAGCTCTACATGACACACTGAGCCATGATGAAGCATGTTGCAGACCCAGCTTCACATGTGAACATGTCATTGGTACTTTTTAATGTCAAGGCTGCACTTTGCATGTCACAGTCCTTGCAAAAACAATACTGACAATACCTGTTAGCAAGAGCAGTCTCCATGGCCTGCGGATCATACTGTGCCTTTGTATGAGACCCTGGTATCTAGACACAGATGCTGCTAAGTTACAGCAGAGTGACAGGGATGACATTGCCTGTGTTGTAAGTGATATAGTGGTCCCATTTCCTATTACTTATTGCATGAATAATAAACATTACCTGATGTCAAGTCTTGTCATGTTCTTGTTTTAACATCACTCACTCTTGTCATGTTCTTGTTTAAACATCACTCACATGTGAAGTATGTATGTTGCAACTTGTTGTGATCCTAATTGAAGGATGTACTGGTAATGCACAAATGTTAGTGTGCATTGCAGGACACACACCATGAGTACATTGATGTTGCAGGGTGTACATCCTATCTCTTGGAAGGTACTCTCAACGTATTTAAGCAAGAGTATGTTGCGCAGACCGTCACTCTCGAGGAGGAGGCCCATCTGCTCTACTAGACTTGTGATGTCGGGGACATGTGATGAAGCAAATTAGAGTGCCCACTACCATCCCCTGCATCAGTATTTTGAACTGCATAGTTTGCATTCCATGCTGTACCCTGTCTTTGATTATATGTGCTTACAAAAGATTATGCTTGCTTAGACAGTAAGTCAGAGAGAGTGTTGTATATTGACGCCTGCTGTAGTTATGAGTTGTTAGTAATGGTTGTGAGTGAGGGAGAGGATGACCAGGGGCTGTATCAGCAGATTATCCATGGCAAAGCCTGCTTGAGCCTAAAATTTTTACATGGACGATATGGTCCATGTGATCTGCTTGCAAATATTGCCATTCAAGAGGCAAACATGTGTTGCATCCTATCATCAACACATGTTTGTGATCACTGTGTTGAATATCATGTTTACATGGATGATTGATGGTCGGTCTACTGCTATCTGTGACAGGTGTGTTGCAAAAATTTTATTTTAACTTTCACTTGACAGATATATGTACTTGTGAAGTGATAAAACAAGCATACCAGACTTCGGTGTGGTGAAATTTTGTTTTACAATCTTACAATTTTTTTTTTATCTGAATATACATTTGATGTCATATTTGGTCCTGTTATTAGGTTAAAAAAATTGAGATTATTGGTCTCTTCTCGCTGTCCCAGCAGCAGAAGCTGGTGTATGTCTAGCATCACCTCCTAATACTGGCTATCAGATGCTCCTCCTGCTGTTCGTCCAATGGTATGTTTGTGCGTACACATATATTGTGAAGAATGCAACAGACCATTATGATCTTGCACACAAGTTCAGGACTGTACATGAGTTGGCCCCCGATACGTCTAGGCACAGGAACCTGGATTTGAGGACTCCAAATATCCGTTCAACTATGGCCCTTGTGCGTTCCAGCGCAAATTTGTAGTCTCTCTGGGCACGTGTGTGTGTCACTCTGAAGGGCGTCATCAGCCATGGCATGAGTGCATTTCCTTGATCACCTGAAACAGATTTAAGAGATTTGTGGCCATTAGGACATGTGCCTTCTGTGTTTGCCAAGTGCCTTTTATAGGTGTGTGTGCATTGTGCAACTTTGTACTTTCTGGTTTGACATGTTGATTTTCCTACTTGCCTATACTTGACAGACTACACCTCACCATGTTTTCATTGTCCGTGTCCTGTGTATTGACTCCATGTTGTGACTGTTAGGATGTATGGGCCAATTAAAAAGAAGATGTTAGTTTCTTTACAGCCACGTTGCACAAACTAGACGTCTCCTGTGCACATATTGTTGAGGGTGCACCATTGGCACATGTGCCATATTAAGCATCAACCTTGACTTTTTTATGACTACTATGTTGGGATATCATATGGGTACCTCATTGTTAGTCATTGTGCTAAGGGTGACTGAGAGTGTAAATCTTGTGTGCTACACATTGGATGCATTGTGTGCTTTTTACATCCACCTAGTGTCTAGGTGACAATGGCACTGCTACCTGGTGCACTTGACTTACTGGGCCATTTGTGGATGTCCTTGTGTATAGGTTGACTGAGACTCTGCATGTATGCATGTTGTGGTACGAAACGTCAATCTACCCAAGTGTGTGCCTGTTCCCAAACAACACATATTATGATTTCTGAATTTGTGCCTCAGATTGCTACACCTCACCAGGGGAGACATTTGGATGTACGACATGTGTTGAGGATGTGATTTGGATAGTTTGTATGCTCTTCCTATGCATCGTCCATTCAGCAACAAGACAGACTGATGTTCGAAACAACTTTTGTTTGTATTTCTGGTCAGTGGGTGCTCACTTCATTCAGCACTACTTGTAGAGCCATAATGCATGTACACCCACTACATGGTGCATGGCTGTTTTTGCAAATTGTGCACTTTCGCAAGTGAGAGCAGTGTGATCTATCATTATTTTTACAAATGGTACATGTGTTGAATTTAACATGTATGTGGCACAGCAGAAGCATATGTTCTGTGTTATGTACTGCATTGGTTAATTACAGGTTTTGTATGATGACTGCTGAGTTCTGCTAAATCTATGTCATAGTGGTTTGTGTGAGATTTTCATGGCGCTTCCCTTGTTGGTCTGTCTTCCAGATGTCTTGATTGATTTGCATTGTGTGGTAGTGTGCATCGTTTGGACCTGTTCTAAGGTATGTCATATTACATTGGCTACCTGTGCATTGTCTCATATTTTGACTACATGCTTGCGTGCTTGAGGTGTGTGGTGTGTTCAGTTTGTACTTGACAACGAGCTGTCCATTTCCATAAGTGCCATTCTCAAACCGCTGTTTGATGACCGATTGTCGAAATATGTAGGAGTCATGCACACTCCCAGGGAACTTAGCAACAACATTAATGAACAGGCCCAGGCGGTCCACAATTGCCTGAAAGTTCATGGAGTGTGTGTGCTTCCTGTTCTTGTAAATGTGGGCAATGTCTGCAGGAGTCACAAGTAGAAAATGGGTGCAGTCAATTGCTCCCCAACACATGTGGAAAACCAGCAATGTCATAAAAGCCTTGTTTGTTCTCAAGTTGTTCCTGTGCAGTGTTGGGACAGTGTAGATGCTGTGGAATCAGGCTGATTATGGCATGTAAGACTTTGGGTAGGAACCTGGAGAAGGATGACTGTGAGACTTTACCCACTCTGGCAGTGGTTTTTTGGAAGGTACCAGAGGCCAATATGTGCAGCACTGCAAGTAGCTTTGTCTGCGGAAGGATGTTTGTACAGCGCTGGTATGGTGCCTGCAGCCTTGGTGCTATCCGTGTGAGTATGAGTAAGATGGCGGTCCTCTTGAGCCTGCAGTGTGCTATCACATCCTCTGGCCGGAGGTCAATCAGGGTGATGCGTTGGCGGTAGACCCACTCTCTTCTTTGGCGCTGCCTCTGAGGTGGTCCTGGTGGCGATGGCAGTGGTGGTTGTGGTCTTCTTGGGGCTCCAAGCTGCAGTAGTAGTACTCCATGGCATCATTAGGTGAGTAAATGAGGGTTTGGGATCGTCTCCCTTATCTTCTGGTTTCTTTGCTCCATTTTTTAGACCAGCTTTTTTCTTGTCTTAAAAACCAGAAACTAACTGGCCTTAGTCTGCAGAGACAGTGGCACATCGGAGGAGCAGCGCCCCATTTTGAGCTCGACGGCTGCTAGCTCCATTACAAACAAACACCTGAGGACTGCTATGATCATAGTGTGACAATTCGTTTGGACACATATCAAGCTCTTTAATAGCTTCCTTTGTGAAGATAATGACCAGGAAGATTTTAACCACTTATATACTTAGCCAGGATTAGGAATTCCATATGGAATGCACATAAGGGTCGTACAATACTTTTAACTCACCGTCCTGAAGATAGTCTAAAGGATGCATAAACCAAAAACACCGAATCGTCGACAATCTCATCTATTTCCTCGGTGATTTATTTTCCTAAAGGAATTGATTTCTGTATTGATCAGGTTCATTTTCCGTGTTTACATATGTTTGGAATAGATGTTCACACTAATGACTCTGAGGTATTAGTCATTGTGTATCATCTGTAAACCTCGATCATTGCGTTTTGTTCTAATCTTTTGTACCCTTTCTTGTTTTCCTCATAAAAGTTTGCATTATGAAAAATTCACACCCGTTTCCAAGAGTATCTTTGGCAGATTTATTGTGACATAAATGAACAAATTGAATTATTGATTGTTCTATTGTAAGTTACCATCTGGGACTTATAAACATTGTTGCATGTTTCAATTGTTGAACTGAGTACATGGAAAGAAATCCCTTGTAGGCACAGTTACTTATCAACGGCCCTTAGCGGCATTTTTTTGGGAGTATTGCCCGACAGAACATTCATTGTAATTATCGCAAAGTGGGTTTAGCGGCGATTTTTTCCTGGGCACGCCCACCTTGCATATCATTTTTGTTAAGTCACGCTAACAGAGTTGGCGATCCGAAAAGCGCACGTTTATGCTGGAAAACTGCTGCTAACTGTGGTTAGCGGCAACTTGTAAATATGGCGATAAAAAAAACGCATTAGGGTCAGAGAATTGACGCTATGGCGGCATTAACTCCTTGTATATATGCCCCTAAAATTTTGATGGAAAGTGGACCAAAAAATGTCTTCTGGTTTGTACCTGCTGCAGCAGTTGAAAAAACCCCAGAGCCTCATGTTCACTCTTAGTAAAGCATGAGTTAATATGCTTGCTGTAATGGTGCGTCTGACCTTCTGAGAATACGGAGTAGGCCAATAACTCCTTTATTTCAAGTGCTGTGAGGCTTGAGATCTACATTAATAAATGTGGCTTTTGCTAGTTTGTGAAGAACTAGTATCGCAGGATTCACCGAGCTGCTACGGTTGACTCCTTGATTTGATTTTGTACCAAAGCAGTCCCTGCCTACCACACTCTCAGTGGTCTCCAGCTTTATAAAGCTTTATCTGTTGCAGTCCAGGTTATTTAGTCACTGCTCGAGTGCTAGGACAGTTCTGAGCATTTGATGCTAGTTGTGTGTGAAACGTTTGCAATTCTTCTTCCATTAGGCTCTGCCCTAAATGTCGTTTTTGTAATTAGATGTGCAGCTGTTATCCGAGACCTGGGACCCACGACCCACCTGCTGTTTGGCTGAAGTACTGGCATTGTCTTTTAACTGGGTTAGTGACAGCAACTCAATATTCAATACAGCCCCCAAAATAGGTTGAGTTCTTTAAGGCACCTCAAGAAATATTCATGTGCAACAATGATTAATTGGTGCATGTTGGCTGCTGGAATCTCGTTTAATCTCTTGTTTCTCTTATCCTCCTATTTACTGCTCTCTCGGTTTTTGTAGGGGCCAATAGAAGGGTTTTAGTGTGAAAGCAAGGGAAGAAAGGCACAATTGCTCTATGGTTTCACAGCTGCTCAAAGTCCTCCAGCTTACACTGACCAGGCTACATTATTCATATGGTTGAGCCTCTGCTGGCAGCACTTTACCTGGTAAAAAAAATTGAGCCTGCCAAGCTTTTTACCAATGTATCTTTGCCTTGTGAAGTGTGAGAATGGGCAATGTCAAGCTCTGTTTTCCAATTTTCTGGTCATTTGTGCCAATACGGGTTTGATTTACTGGTGCTGATTTTAGGTCAATCTACCAGATATCACAAGCTGCCAGGTTGTGAAAGAGCTTTTGTGAGTTTACAGCCCACCCATTGCTTACCATTGGTTGGATCTATTGTTACTCTCTTGCGCTTGCCTCTTATTTGATGGCTTGCCTCCTTCTTGTGTTTTTCCCTCCACTGGAGTAAAAGCCTTTACAAACCATTTGATTGCCTAACTTGTATTCTTCCACTGCTCACATTTAGGGAACTATTTTTTTCTTTTTCATTCAACATTCCTTGAAAGTGCAAGTGTTTCTAGTGCTCTCCATCCTTGCTTCACCCCTAAAACTGTCTTTTGATTCTTCTCGTGTTTTGATTGGCAAACCTTATTAGGGTTTTTAGCATGTGCAGGGAACCAGGTATGCATATGTTTTAATGGTGAATCCATGATAAGTATAGTAGTTTTAGAGGACAAGATCCCTTAGCTTCTTTGTTTTAGGGACTCTCTAGTTTCGATCTGAATGTGGGCGAAATATACATGAGGGTTTCCTGTTTCTAAATTATGTAACTACGAGCTCAGGGATATCTACAGATGCATCAATTTTTCAACATATATTTTATAAATACAAATTACAATGTATATGAAGGATTGCAACAAGGAAAAAGTGCAGTCATCATTCAAAAAAAGTGTCTGAACAATACTGACTTTTTTATATTAAACGCAGTTGGAGAGAAAGAGCAGTACCTTCATACGAAACATTGAATCATCAACAAAAAACATAACATCGCACATATGCATCACATCAACAATCGAACCCTGTATCACACCCAGGGGCTAAGGGTACCATCTGTATCATATACAGTGGTCCAAGCAACCAACACCTAAAAAACTGACAGAGAAAGAAAATGACTTTGTCCTGAAAAATTACTCCTATTGCATGTTATCTTGTGGACAGGGTAAGCTCTGCACTGTACAGAGGACTAAGTGAGCCTGATAGTCTGTCAATATCGCTCCAAGACAATCGAAAAAAGGTGACTTTCACAGGCTCGCCTAGAGGGTGTGTAAGACCTGGGGTCTCCAGGCCCTATGGGGCGGTAACGTGACACGAGCGGTCGGGCCACCAAAGGTCTGTGTGTAAAGCAACCATACAACACGCACCTCACATGCGACGAGGAACACACACAATAAGTGACGCCACACTGTAGGAGTTATGTAAATACTCAAGTTTATCCAAGTAGATCACGTTAGATGCAGTTCATGAGGTAGCAGTACATTTCATATGCTGATAATACAATAGCTAGCGATGTACATATCAGTCAGGAGCTATAAAGGCTATTCATACCATATATGCATTTCATGAGATAACAGTACTGCCTGGGGCACAACTACCAAACACGTAGCTGTACACGTGCTCTTCCCCTTCCTGTCGCGTTGTGTGCTCTAACTGGTGACGACCTCAGAGCGGGGCATCTAGCATGGAGAGCTACTCGCAACTAAAGACATTTAGCACTTCAAGGTAGAACAGGAGCAGCAGAGCGCTACTCGTAACTTCTGGCACTTAGCACTGCAGTAGGAAACATGTATAACAGAGAGCTACTCGTAATCAATAGCGCGTAACCTTTCAGTAGGGCATATGAATAATAGAGCGCTACTCGTAATCAATAGCGCGTAACATTTCAGTAGGGCATATGAATAATAGAGCGCTACTCGTACTTGATAGCACCTAACACTTCAATAGGGCATATAAATAACAGAGCGCTACTCGGAATCAATAGCACGTAACACTTCAGTATGGCATATGAATAACAGAGCGCTACTCGGAATCAATAGCACGTAACCCTTCAATATGGCATATGAAACACAGAGCGCTACTCGGAATCAATAGCATCTATCACTTCAATACGGCATATGAATCACAGAGCGCCACTCGTGCTCGGGTGCAGTCAGTGTTTAACACGGGGCTGTCCGCAGGGCGCACACGGGACTTGCGGAGCGAGTCTCTTGCTCCGGTGCAGTTCGTAGGCACCGCGCTTCAGGGCAGACACAGGGGGTACCAGGAAGGGATCACTCGGCGGGGTCTCTCCGTCGCGATGACAGGGGGAACTCCCACGGAGAGGGAACCCGGGCCCAGGGTGCGGTGTGGCTCCCAACCAGCAGGGGGCGCACCGGGGCGATCCCAGCCTTCGGGCTTACCTCGATCTCCGCGCTGGAAGGCGTCCGCTCCCGCGATGATGGGACACTCGTTCTCGGCCTCGCGCACTTCTCCTCACAGCTGCGACGGAAGCGACGGGGCCCTGGGCTTCTCCACGGGCCTCTCGACACGGCAGGGTACTTCTTCCGGCCTCAGGGTCGCGGCGGTGAGTGCGCTGGCTTGCACAACACCGGGTGTGCTAAAGTTAAGGATGGGGGTTCTGTGTTCAGCGGAGCCCGCTGCCGGGGGTCCCAGACCAGGGCAGGGAGCGCACGGGTCACAGCGCTAATACCTGGTCGATCCCCGGTGGTTCTCCAATCAGCTTCACATCAGAGTTCAGGGGTCAGTCTGGACACGCAGTCTCAGTGCTTTGGCTTGTAAGTTTAAAGTTCAGTCTGGACACGCAGTCTCAGTGCTTGGCTTGTAAGTTTAAAGTTCAGTCTGGACACGCAGTCTCAGTGCTTTGCTTGTAAGTTTCGGTTCTTAGATGTCAGATAAGGTCTGGTTGGCGCAGATGTATCTGGCGCCCCTAAGGGGTTCTGTTGCAGGGGGGTAGGGATGGAGAAGGCAGCTAGGTCCTTCCTAGTCAGGCTGGGCAGAGGTTCTCTGGGTCGTCCTACTACTGGGCAAGATCAGTGGGTTTCACAGGGTCCCTCACTCACTTAAGAGGCAGCACCTAGATCCTGTCACTCTCAGAGGCATAAGTCCCTGGCTAGGCCCTACCGCCTACACTCCTGGTGGATTCTTCCAGCTCTGCTTCACCCCAATGGCCAACTCACCAGAAAAAGTTCCCTCCCTCACTTAAGTAGCCCTAGGTCAGGTGACCTCTGGCCAAGGCGGCAAAAGAAAAACCACACTTCCCTTCTAGAAGGTTCCAGCACATTCCAGGAGCTTCCCCACTCTGCCTATGGGACAAAAAGGCGGGCTGGAGTCGCAACATTGTTGTGGGGTTCAAGCCAGCTCCTGGCAGCTAGGGTGCTACTATGAAAGACCACTCTGCAGTAGCAGGGGCCTGTGGCAGCCATCTTGGGAGAAGGGAGCACCTGCACCTTAACACTGATTGGCAATGAAAAGGCGCCCGGAGACCTAGTCCAACATAAAAATGAGGGTGGAAAAAATGAGGCACGATACAAAAATGGAAGGGGAGACCACCCTAGGGCTGACAGGTCCAACATGCGTCCCCCCCCAGGCCGAAAGAGGGGAGAGCTACCCAACCTCTAGGGAGTTCTCATCACTAAGGCGGAAAAACCTGGAGAGACCGTCAGCATTGGCGTGGTCAACTCCGGGCCGATGTTCCACCCGAAAGTCCATCCCCTGTAGGGAAATGGACCACCTCAACAACTTGGGGTTTTCGCCTCTCACCTGCATGAGCCAGCGAAGGGGGCGGTGGTCGGTCTGGATAAGGAAGTGAGTGCCAAAGAGATATGGCCTCAACTTCTTCAGAGCCCAGACCACCGCGAAGGCTTCTCTCTCAATGGTGCTCCATCGCCGTTCCCGAGGGAGGAATCTTCTGGATATGAAGGCCACTGGTTGATCTTGGCCCTCGGTATTGAGTTGCGAGAGCACCGCACCTATGCCGTGCTCTGAGGCATCTGTCTCTACAATAAATTCCTTGCTGAAATCTGATGTTGCTAGTACTGGAGCGGTACACATCGCATGTTTCAGTGTGTCAAAGGCTTCTTGGCATGCAGCTGTCCATATGACCTTGCAAGGTTGCTTCTTTGAGGTCAATTCCGTCAAGGGGGTTACGATGGTACCATATCCCTTGACAAACCGGCGGTAATACCCAGTGAGGCCGAGGAAAGCTCGGACCTCTGTTTGGGTCTTGGGGGGCTCCCAAGCCAAGATAGTTTCGATTTTGGCCTGGAGGGGTTGCACCTTACCTCCGCCCACCAGGTGTCCCAGGTACACGACGGATCCCTGTCCAATCTGGCACTTGCTGGCTTTAATTGTTAAGCCAGCGCGCTGCAGCGCCTGCAATACCTCCTGGAGGTGTTGCAGATGGTCCTCCCAGGTGCCACTGAAGACAGCTATGTCATCCAGGTAGGCCGCTGAGAAGGACTCCAGGCCAGATAGTACCTGATTCACTAACCGCTGGAATGTGGCCGAAGCATTTTTGAGCCCAAAGGGCATCACTCGAAACTGGTAGTGGCCCTCGGGGGTGGAGAACGCTGTCTTCTCCCTTGCTCCATCGGCCATGGCAATCTGCCAATATCCGGATGTCAGATCAATGGTGCTGAGGTACCGGGCTGCTCCCAGCCGGTCCACCAGCTCGTCTGCACGTGGGATGGGGTGAGCATCTGTCTTTGTGACAGAGTTCAACCCCCGGTAGTCCACACAGAACCGAAGTTCTGGCGTCGTACCCGGTGGGGCCGCTTTTGACACCAGCACCACTGGACTAGCCCACGGGCTGCTGGAAGGTTCTATCACCCCCAGCTCCAGCATCTTTGCCACCTCACGCTGGATGCTATCCTTCACTCGGTCAGAGAGCCGGTAAGACTTGTTCTTCACCGGGGGGCTGTCCCCTGTGTCCACATCATGGGTACACAAATGAGTGATTCCAGGCGTGAGGGAGAACAACGAGGCGAACTGTCCCAGGACATGGCGACAGTCCCTCTGTTGCTCTGGGGTCAAGGATGGGGAGAGGACTACACCTTCCACCGAACCATCCTTCTCTTGCACCGCTAGAAGGTCAGGAAGAGCTTCACTCTCTTCCTCTTCGCTCCCATCCATCACCATAAGGAGAGCAAGCTCTGATCGCTCATGGTGCGGCTTCAGGCGGTTGACGTGGAGCACCCTGAGGGGCTGACGGGGGGTTTTCACATCTACAACGTACGTGGTCTGGCCTCGCCGCTCCACAATGTTGAACGGGCCAGTCCACCGGTCCTGGAGGGCACAAAGCTCCCCAGGTTCCATAACCCACACCTTCTGTCCAACGTCTAACTCGACCGTCCGAGCGTTGCGGTCATACCACTCCTTCATCACGGTCTGGCTAGCCTCCAGGTTCTCTGTGGCTGCCTTCCACAGCTTGGCCATCAAGGTGCGGAACGCCAGCATGTAGCTGACAATGTCACGGGGAAGCTTCTGTGAAGTCTTCTCCCACCCCTCTTTCACTAAACTGAGGGGACCCCTAACGGGATGGCCATAGAGCAATTCAAACGGGCTGAACCCAACTCCCGTCTGCGGTACCTCCCGGTAGGAGAATAACAAGCAGGGGAGGAGGACGTCCCATTTACGCCTCAAGCCCTCTGGTAGGCTTCAGATCATCCCCTTCAATGTCTTATTGAAGCGCTCTACAAGTCCGTTAGTCTGGGGATGGTAAGGAGTGGAGAACCGGTAGGTCACCCCACACTCCTTCCACATGGCCTGCATGTAGGCCGACATGAAATTGGTACCCCTGTCCGACACCACGACCTTGGGGAATCTCACTCGGGTAAAAATCCCCAACAGTGCCCGCTCCACCACCGGTGCAGTGATGGTCCTCAGAGGAATAGCCTCTGGGTACCTTGTGGCGTGGTCCACCAAAACCAAGATGAACCGGTGTCCCGCTGCGGTCGGAGGGTCCAATGGCCCAACAATATCGATACCGACCCTCTCAAACGGGGTCCCGACCACGGGGAGCGGTTCCAACGGGACCTTCAACTTAGTCCCAGTCTTGCCACTAGCCTGACAAGACTTGCAGGTCTTGCAAAAGGTGTCTGATGCAATCCTCTTCCTGGGCCAATAAAAATGGGGGACCAACCGTGCAAAGGTTTTGTCCTGACCCAGGTGTCCGGCTAAGGGTATCTCGTGCGCTAACTCCAGCAGAAAGGCCCGGTAACATTGGGGGACCACTATGGCCCTCGAAGATCCATGTACCGGCACCCTGGGCTCACTGTATAGGAGACCATCCTCCCAATACACGTGATAACTTCCCAGTTCCTGACTGGCCACTTGGGCTTCGGCCTGCCGCCGCATGCCTTCAAGCGTGGGGCACGCCCTTTGTGCCTGACAAAATTCCTCCCGGGTAGGACCTCCTTCCACATGCCAGTCAGCAAGGGTCGGCAAGTCCTCCACAGGAACGAAATCTACCTCCGCGGACTCCGGGGGCACCTCTCCGGCCTCCCCATCCATCTCACGGGGCATGTCCTCTACCACCTTCTTCTTTCCATGTTTGGCTTTGGGTTGGGCCATGATTCCAGGCTCCAACCCAGGGTGAGTTCTATGCCGGGCAGCCATGGACCGCGTGCTGACGCAAGTCCACCCTGGTAATCCCAGCATCTCGGTGTGAGCGTCAAACTCGACGTCTTTCCACTTGGTGTGCTCCAGGTCGTTCCCTAGCAAACACCCCACAGGCAAGGTAGGGCTCACAGCAACTCTCAGTAGGCCTCTGACTCCTCCCCACTCAAATGGAACACGAGCCACTGGATAGTGACTCATACTGCCGTCAGCCAATACGGCCGGATGGAACTCCTCGGGGACTACTTTGGTCTGGGGACACCAGCCGCCGCACGAAAGTGGTCATGCTGGCCCCTATGTCCCTCAGAGCTTCCACCTCCTCCCCATTAATTCTCACCCTCTGCTGATATTTAGCAGTGTTCGGGGGCAGGGACACTACGGGGACCACCTCTCTATCCCCGACTGAAACCAGCGTCAGGCCTGTCAACTCCCCTTCCCTATCTAAGGGCAGCTCCACCCCAAGTGCTATACTACTCACCCCGGGACTTTTCCCGCCCGTTGGGGCTGGTGGTCGCTTGCGACACTTGGGATCTCCCCTGTAGTGTCCAATCTCCCCACACTCGTAGCACCGCACAATCCTAGGCTGCTGACTCCTGTCAGGGTAAGTGGGTCTGGTGGAATTGGACAGGGGTGGGGTTCCTACTCCCTTCCCAAACTTATTTTGGGGACCTTTCGAGAACTCCACCTTTTTATCTCCCCCCTCTTTCTTCTGGGGGAAACCCTGTCCGCCTTTCGAGCCATCTCCCCCGGGGCCCTTGTGAGACACCCGGGTGCTCACCCAAATATCTGCCTCCTCCGCAAGCTCACGGGGATCCATCAACTTGCGGTCCACCAGATGTTGGCGCAGCTCCGGAAAGCTCTTATCCAAGAGGTGCTCCCTTAAACAAAGGTCGTACAACCCTTGGTAGTCCTGCACCTCGCTGCCACGCACCCAACCATCTAGTGCCTTCCTCGCATAATCAAAAAAATCTACCCATGTCTGGGTGGACAGCTTATGGCTGCCACGAAACTTTTGCCTGTACCTCTCGGGGTTGAGACCAAACTTTTTTAACAAGGCCTCTTTCATGGGGGCATACCTTACCTGATCCGCCTTGGCCAAATATAGCAGGGTGTCCCTAACATTGGGAGGTATATACCGGTATAAACCACCTCCCCAATTACTTTCGGGTACCCCATGGGCCGTCAAGGCTACCTCGTATGCCTCCAACTATTTCATGATGTCCCCCACTGTGAAATTGGCAATTACCTCTTTAGGTAGGTAGAACTTTGACTCTTGAGGTTCCTTAGATATGCTGCCACCATTGTCCTTATTGGACGCGTTCAATTGGAGGGCGCGTAGCTCCAGCTCTTTTAGCTGAAGCTCATGCGCCAGCTTCTTTTCCTCCATTGCCCATCTCCTGTTTTCTCTTTCTTGTTCCAATCTGGCCAATTCCCTTTCTTTCTCTTGTTCTAACTTGGCCAGCTCCCACCTTAACTGCCTCTCTTCCCTCCTGTCCTCTTGAGACGCGCTCCTCCTCGACCCTGTCCTACTACTGGCCCCAGAACGTCTCCCTGGGGGCACATTTTCAGACACATCTACATTCAATATGTCGATCACTTCTTGGGCGCTCTCCTCCTGAGGTGCCTCTGGCGCCTCCTGTCCCTCATCCCCTCTCCCTTGTGGGTGGGCTTCTACCCATGCCCTAATGGTGGTGCGGAGTTCCGGTGCTTTGGCCCTCCGTACCCCAGGCACCCCCATCCCCCTGCCCGAACTCCCTTAGTTGCTTCACACTGTACCCCTCGAGGTCAGCTAACCGGAATTCCATTCTGGCAGGTGGGGACCTAGACACTAAGGAGAAAAATTCCTAGGGGATAGGCAACAGCTCTCAGCTAACCAGGCTTCCTGTACTCTCAACCTGGACAGTGGAAATAACAATGCAGCAATCAATGGTTTTAGAGCTCTGGAACAAATAGGTGTTTAATTGTGGCGCCCTTCGCTCCACGGAGTGACGCCACACTGTAGGAGTTATGTAAATACTCAAGTTTATCCAAGTAGATCACGTTAGATGCAGTTCATGAGGTAGCAGTACATTTCATATGCTGATAATACAATAGCTAGCCATGTACATATCAGTCAGGAGCTATAAAGGCTGTTCATACCATATATGCATTTCATGAGATAACAGTACTGCCTGGGGCACAACTACCAAACACGTAGCTGTACACGTGCTCTTCCCCTTCCTGTCGCGTTGTGTGCGCTAACTGGTGACGACCTCAGAACGGGGCATCTAGCATGGAGAGCTACTCGCAACTAAAGACATTTAGCACTTCAAGGTAGAACAGGAGCAGCAGAGCGCTACTCGTAACTTCTGGCACTTAGCACTGCAGTAGGAAACATGTATAACAGAGCGCTACTCGTAATCAATAGAGCGTAACCTTTCAGTAGGGCATATGAATAATAGAGCGCTACTCGTAATCAATAGGGCGTAACATTTCAGTAGGGCATATGAATAATAGAGCGCTACTCGTACTCGATAGCACCTAACACTTCAATAGGGCATATAAATAACAGAGCGCTACTCGGAATCAATAGCACGTAACACTTCAGTATGGCATATGAATAACAGAGCGCTACTCGGAATCAATAGCACGTAACCCTTCAATATGGCATATGAATCACAGAGCGCTACTCGGAATCAATAGCATCTATCACTTCAATACGGCATATGAATCACAGAGCGCCACTCGTGCTCGGGTGTAGTCAGTGTTTAACACGGGGCTGTCCGCAGGGCGCACACGGGACTTGCGGAACGAGTCTCTTGCTCCGGTGCAGTTCGTAGGCACCGCGCTTCAGGGCAGACACAGGGGGTACCAGGAAGGGATCCCTCGGCGGGGTCTCTCCGTCGCGATGACAGGGGGAACTCCCACGGAGAGGGAACCCGGGCCCAGGGTGCGGTGTGGCTCCCAACCAGCAGGGGGCGCACCGGGGGCGATCCCAGCCTTCGGGCTTACCTCGATCTCCGCGCTGGAAGGCGTCCGCTCCCGCGATGATGGGACACTCGTTCTCGGCCTCGCGCACTTCTCCTCACAGCTGCGACGGCAGCGACGGGGCCCTGGGCTTCTCCACGGGCCTCTCAACGCGGCAGGGTACTTCTTCCAGCCTCAGGGTCGCGGCGGTGAGTGCGCTGGCTTGCACAACACGGGGGGTGCTAAAGTTAAGGATGGGGGTTCTGTGTTCAGCGGAGCCCGCTGCCGGGGGTCCCAGACCAGGGCAGGGAGCGCACGGGTCACAGCGCTAATACCTGGTCGATCCCCGGTGGTTCTCCAATCAGCTTCACATCAGAGTTCAGGGGTCAGTCTGGACACGCAGTCTCAGTGCTTTGGCTTGTAAGTTTAAAGTTCAGTCTGGACACGCAGTCTCAGTGCTTGGCTTGTAAGTTTAAAGTTCAGTCTGGACACGCAGTCTCAGTGCTTGGCTTGTAAGTTTCGGTTCTTAGATGTCAGATAAGGTCTGGTTGGCGCAGATGTATCTGGCGCCCTTAAGGGGTTCTGTTGCAAGGGGGTAGGGATGGAGAAGGCGACTAGGTCCTTCCTAGTCAGGCTGGGCAGAGGTTCTCTGGGTCCTCCTACTACTGGGCAAGATCAGTGGGTTTCACAGGGTCCCTCACTCACTTAAGAGGCAGCACCTAGATCCTGTCACTCTCAGAGGCATAAGTCCCTGGCTAGGCCCTACCGCCTACACTCCTGGTGGATTCTTCCAGCTCTGTTTCACCCCAATGGCCAACTCACCACAAAAAGTTCCCTCCCTCCCTCACTTAAGTAGCCCTAGGTCAGGTGATCTCTGGCCAAGGCGGCAAAAGAAAAACCACACCTCCCTTCTAGAAGGTTCCAGCACATTCCAGGAGCTTCCCCACTCTGACTATGGGACAAAAAGGCGGGCTGGAGTCGCAACATTGTTGTGGGGTTCCAGCCAGCTCCTGGCAGCTAGGGTGCTACTATGAGAGACCACTCTGCAGTAGCAGGGGCCTGTGGCAGCCATCTTGGGAGAAGGGAGCACCTGCACCTTAACACTGATTGGCAATGAAAAGGCGCCCGGAGACCTAGTCCAACATAAAAATGAGGGTGGAAAAAATGAGGCACGATACAAAAATGGAAGGGGAGACCACCCTAGGGCTGACAGGTCCAACAGGGTGCCTTGCAACTACTCAGCTAGGACATATCAAATAGGTAATATGCCAGATTCTGTCAGTGGCAGGGCACTCATGTTCTCTTTTTACACATCTCCCTAGTTTGCCATACGCTGCATGCTTTACTAAGGTTCTGATGTAGTCTCTTACCCTCTGTGATGGCTGCTTCAGGACAGACCTCTGTCCCAGGATTCAGCAGAACTTCTAACCAATTGGGGTGTCTGCTCACCTTCCTTTTTGTGTGAATATAAATCCGTCCGGGAAGGTCCCCTTCCTTAGTTTGCAGTGAGGTTCAAGATACCAATCAGCTCCTGGCTGGTTCGCCAAAATGTTGCTTGCATATAAAATACCTTAGAAAAACAAGAGAAAAGAGGTGTTTGGCAAAACAGGAAGAGTTTGTCTGATTACACCATGCAGCTGGGAGCATAGTCACAGGCATAGGGTCTGAGGATGCTCTTAGTGTACAATCAGTCTAATACAGACTTTTATACAGTTCATTGAATGTAGTAAAATGTTTCTGGAGATCCTTTTTTGGTAAGGAATGTGAACCTCTGTCTTTGATGACATAAATTTAGGAATTGGATGAGAAATGGGCCTTGACCTTGCATGGACACAATGGGGCTAGTGGGTAATGTGTCCAGATGTCCGGCATGGGGAGCAGGTGATCACTGCGGGTACTGTGTGTACTGTGTCTTGATTGACTAAGTGTTCCTAACTTCATGTGGCATTTGAATTTGTGGAGGTTTGGGAATGCGCACACCCCTCCGGACATATGTGCTTTATTGGGGCCAATTTCCCTGAACCATTGTGGTGACTCTGGGCCTATTGCTGGAAACTATCTGGGATTTCCTGTTCATGCGTTTGTGTGCTGGATACATGCTACCCCTCCTGTGATCTTTCTATTTGCAAACTCGAGCCTGGGTCTCAGGGCCTGACTAACCACGTACTTCTAAGTTGGGGTTCACAACAGGCAAATTTGTCAATAAAGATGCAATTTTGTTTTTAGTGTGTATATCCGGACCCCTGCTACTGATATCAGTTTCTAGGGCAGGGAAAATTCAATTGTAATACAAATCCCCAGGCAACTACTTTTGACTTTTGACTTAGTATTATGTACAATAATTGCTAATTCACTCTTAAGAAGGCCAGGCGTACACATAGAGACTGTGGTGAAACGACAGGTGGAATCGCAGCCCGGGAAGTGAGTTAACGAGCTCGAAGGAAGGGAAGGCAGATCTGTAATGGTGGCCTCCCGATATCCAGTGTCGCAGAACGGAGCCCCAAAAGATAGGCGAAACCAATGCCCTGCAGTGACCAGCAGACGTACAGGGAATAAACCTGCATGGACGGAGGACTCGGCCGGGGTGCAGCGGACGCTCAGGCAAGAGCGTGTGGGAGTGTGCAGCGGTCCAGAGCCCGAGAGGTGAGCATCCCAAGATCACGCTACCCTAATCAAGGCCCCGGCTTGGGGGGCCTGCTGGGCCTGGGCCGGGACCGGCTGAGCTAGAGACCCGGCGGACAGCGAGGGTGACGGAGGGAAACATAGGTTGGCCTGGAAACAAAGGCGCCAACCCAGAGCAGCGGGAGGATGCATCAGGCAGCGGCGGTGGGCTCCTCATAGTGGCGGGCGGCCAAGCATTCGGCCGCGAATACCCAGAGGCGAGGCGGCCGGTGCGCAGCGGCAGGCCCCATCACTTGAGTCCCCGGCTTGGGGAGGCCTGCTAGGCCCAGAGCAGCCTAGATTTACATTGAAGGGAAACAAGGGCTATAGCGCAGACAGAAAGGGCCTGGCACCGTCAGGGGACACCAGTGCAGACACAGCGTGGGCAGCTGCGCAGCCGGGGCCATTACATGCAAGGAGCATACTGCTTCCAAAAGCAGGAGGTCGGGTGGAATGGACATACGGGCCAGAGGTACCCACATATCTAAACAAGGTGACTGGGGGTCGCATTGGGAGACAAAGAGAATACTGCCTGTTAGTACACCTGAAGGCTAGTACCTCCGATTGGGCAAACAGCAGGTGCATCGGCTGGTTAATGGCTACAGGTGGCTGAGACGGCTCCAGATTCAGACACAAGGCACTGTTGGCTTGGAGGTCCTGGGTGGCGCAGTAGTGAGAATAATACAGGCATCATACACAGTGGGGCCAGTAGCTACGTACAGCAGAGATTTATTACGCCCCTGATCTTCACCGGAGGAGCCAACAACCTCCAAATGGATAGTGTGATCGGCCTGTGCACGAGTCGGAGATAGCCTCAACTGAAGTGGTGGGAGCAGGAAATGAGGCACGCCGCCTAATACGCTAAGGAAGTGATAGGAATGGGTGGATATAGCACGGCCCCCAGACCATCTTCTGGCAAAGAGAGGCTACACAAAACGAGCGCCCTCCTACGAAGCAAGGACACATATAGGGAACAGCAGAGTGACGGCCCCGAGCGAAACCCGACAGGCCGATGGTGGGATTACTATACTCGCTGGGCAGGCGGCGGGGATTACCCGGGACCGTACCAGACTTTCCACTGACCCCTGAGACGTCGCATTGCACTCATGGCAACTGGCAGAGGACCTAAGGCCAACGCACAAAATAAATTGGCCAAGTTTGCCTGGAAAAAAATTGGAGAAAAAAGCAAATCACTCCAAATGGAAACAGAAAGGACGCAGACTGGCCCTAAGCAGGGGTCGGAGCCAACCCTGCATGACGTTGTGGCGGCTAAAAATGGGGTGCATACCTCGCTGGGCTTGGTAACAGTGGGGGTCTCCCTCATCAGGGCGGACTTTTGTAAAATGGATGAGAGGGTAAAGGAACTTAAAATTGTTACTACGGCACTGCAATCCGATACCTCCCAGCTCCGAACACAGGTGGCCGACTTGCAGAATAAACAGGAGCAAATGGCACAACAGCTTGATGATTACGAAGGTCATGCAAGACGCAACAATATACATATTTTGGGGGTTCCAGAAAGGGCAGAAGGGCCGGCAGCGGACCTATACGTCGAGGAACTAATAACTACACACATACAACCCAAGACTCTGTCCATTGAGAGGGCAAACAGAGTGCCGGGAGGCAGGCCAAAACCTTGGGCCCCCCCCCTAGACCCCTCATAGCCCGGGTCTTTAACTACCGAGACAGGGATATTATACTTCAGACGGCGAGGTCCAGTCCCCCGCTAAAGGTCGACAATAGTGAAGTCACTTTCTTTCCGGATTTCACGGCTAAGGTTCAGGCCCAACGTCGCAGCTTCCAGGCAGTGAAAAAAGAGCTTTGAGATCATGAAATAAAATATGCAATGCTATTCCCGGCGAAGCTGAGAGTAGAATCTGACGGAAAAACATGGTTCTTCGCGTCGCCGGCGGAAGCATGGAAATGGATGGAGGGGTGGCGAAGGGTGGGGAGCCAATAAAGAGACCACAATGACAGCTGAGAGGTGACCCGACTGAGGCTGCCGGGGGCGGATCAGCTGAGTGAGGGGAGAAGACGACAGAGCCGGAATAGACCCTAGGGAAGTGGAAGGAGAACTGGTGATTCAACGAGAGCGCAATTATGGGGGGGTGAAGGGATAAGGCTCATGGGACTAGCGCACACATGTGACAGACGGAGGCAATGGTCGTGATCTGCTCGAGAACTGCAAGTCTAACTGAAGAAGGTACACCCGGGACTTGAGTGAACTCGGACAATGGATAGCTAGTAACAGGCACATGTAATATGAACCAGCGGGGAGGGGGACTGACTGCGCCTGCGCTTTTACAGCATTTCGGGGAGGGAGAGAGCCTAGTTTGGGAGTGGGTAGTTTTGAATCCACGGGCAGGGGGGCAGGGAGGGGGGTAAAGGGTGGTGGGGTGAGGGGTGTTTATTTTCTTGTTGTTTGACTGATTAGCAAAGTAACTGTTTGATCTTGCTATGTATAAGGGTTGAATCGAAGATGAGAGTTACTCTGAAACGTAAGATATTGCACATCTATCCATCGAAAGTGAATTGCTGCATTGTGAATTTTAACATGGAATGCAATGGGGGGTGAAAGAAACCAAACACTTTCTGTTCTAACCTGGAATGTTAATGGGATGGGCGACAAAATTAAGAGGGGGATAGTGCAACAATATCTGAAGAGACATTCCCAGGACATTGAACTACTGCAAGAAACACATCTGGTTGGTCAGAAAAGCAAGGCCCTCACTAGATGGGGGTACAAATTCCTAGTGCATGCGGACTATACTACTGGCTCGAGGGTGACTGGCATACTGGAAAGAAGGACTACACCCCTTATTGTGCATAAGACATGGGCAGACCCGGGGGGATGATTTGCAGTGGTGGAGGCTCAGTGGGAGGGTAGAGCAATCAACGTCATCTCAGTATACCTACCACCAGCATTAGGTAAGACTTAGCTGGCGGACCTCGGTCACATATTGGCGGGTCTCCCGGTGGGCTCCTTGATCATGGGTGGTGATTATAACATGACAATGGACGATACACTTGAAAGACACCCACCAAGGCTGGGTGCGAAGCAAAACGGGCTAATGGCAGAATTTACAATGGCTATGGGACTGATCGACGTGGGGCGAGCAATCCAATCAACAGACACATCATACACGTACTTCTCTAATGTAGATAAAAGTCAATCTCGTATCGACTGTTTCCTTACGCATATGGATTCAGTAGGGAACTTTAGACATTCCCAGGTTATGCCTAGAGGTATTTCGGATCATTCCCCGGTTAAGGTTGATTTTACACATTGGGAGCGACAGACACGCACCACCATCGTCCTCAGCCCGTGGCTCCTAACCATACCCGACATAAGAGAGGAACTCTGTACGCAAACAGAGAACTACTTTACAGAAAATCTGAGTTCGGTCAACTCCGCACAAACTATCTGGGAAGCATACAAAGTGGTCCTGAAAGGACAGGCCTTGTCCTTAAAAACCGGGTACATTCAAAAGAAGCGCAGGCTGCTAGTCCAGGTAGAGGAGGAACTCCAGGGGTTGGAACGGGAACACACACATGATCCGTCAGAAGACACCCACCGTAGACTTACCCTAAAACAAGACGAGTACCGAATTAAGACAAGGGAACATATGCTAGCCAAGTATCGCAGTACCCAACACAGAATATACGAATTGGGAGACAGAGCGGGCAAAACCTTGGCGTGGTTGGAGAAAAGAGATCAAGGGGCGAGATGGGTGCCCAATCTGACACTGCCAGGAGGTGTGACCGCTACCCACCCTAGGGACATAGCGGAAGCATTTGCAGACCACCTAGAAGAGGTATACTCCCCTTCTACCTTGTACATGGCGGACGACTTGCGCCAGCTCCTCCTAGATAGCGATGTGCCGGTCCTCTCAGACTTAGATCGAGACGCGCTTGATGAAGACCTCTTGGATGAGGAGATCAGTAAGGCCATGGGTCAGATTAAATCCGGGAAAGCGATGAGGCCAAATGGAACACTCAACGAGTATTTAAAGGTCATGGCCTCTCGGATAGTGCCACATTTGCGTGCCATGTATGAAGAAAGCTACGAGAAGGGCTGGCTACTATCGTAGTTATCCATAAGCCTGGGAAATCAGCGGAGAGTTGTGGCTCATACAGGCCTATTTCGCTGATTAACGCGGAGGCTTAAACCCTAGCGAAAATCCTTGCAATCGGCTTGTTGCAGTCATTTCTTCCCTGGTTTATCCAGACCAATCTGGTTTTATGCCAGGGAGAAATATGGCCCCGAACATACGTCGTCTGCACAATGTGATGGCATGTAGGGACTATATAAATGAGGATGCAGTGGTGTTGTCTTTGGATGCCTCTATGGCATTTGACTCTATAGAATGGCCTTATTTGTTTGCAGTCCTTGAAAAGGTGGGAATGGGCCCCAAATGTATAGGTTGGGTAAAACTATTATATACTGATATACAGGGACAAGTAAGAGTAAACAACCACACGTCCCGTGCGTTCATGTTGAAAAGGGGTACCAGACAGGGGTGTCCTCTGTCCCCGCTGCTATTCTCCCTCATACTGGAGCCCCTGGCGGCGTGGGTGCGTCGAGATGTGATGGTGTGAGGGCTGAGGTGGGCAGAAGACGTGGAAGACTGAATAGCCCTGTATGCCGGCGACATACTATTGTACCTCGCCTCCCCCTATAAGTCCATACAAGCAGTGCTTAATATATTCACAAATTTCAGGAAATACTCTGGATAAGCAATAAATTGGGGTAAGTCAGTGCTATTTGTGCTCCAGAGCCAGGTACCTCGACTTCCAGCAATTTGTACGATTGCGGTGGCAAAGGAAGGTTTCCGATACTTAGGGGCCTTCGTTACATTGGACAAGGTTCTTTTCTATAATTCCAATCTGGCAATGAAGAAACTAACAAAAGACTGGTATAATGGAGGCATAGCATTCCAAGACCTACAACTCTATTATGGTGGCTGTCAATCATTGGTTGTATCGCCCCCCCTACTGACCCGGCATACGCTCTAGACAGGTACCAAACAGACCGCTCAGGTTATTTAGGGGCCCTGTACTCGCGAGATAGGAAAAAGGGGAAGAAATATGTTGGGCCCACTTCCCACACGCTGGAAATATGGCACAAAGCAAACTCTCGATTGGGGTGGGCAGGCATCCTCACCAAAGTGACGCCATTGTGGTATGCCCAGAAACTGGGCATGTTGTGTTACCAGTCTGGGTTCGACAAATGGGACATAATTGGTATTTTAGTAGCAAAAGACTTGGTTAAAAAGGGTGCGATACTTACATTTGGGGAACTCCAGAGTCAATATCAACTGAATCAAGGGGAAGTATATAGGTAACTGCAAATACGACATGCACTACAAACGGCCTTTTCGAACTTTGCGGACATACCGGAATCATCACCACTGGAAGACTGCTTGCTAGATGTGCCACTACACTCCAAAGCCATATCCC
The DNA here is from genome assembly GCF_964204655.1 of Triturus cristatus. Classification (NCBI taxonomy): domain Eukaryota; kingdom Metazoa; phylum Chordata; class Amphibia; order Caudata; family Salamandridae; genus Triturus; species Triturus cristatus. The sequence goes on along the minus strand of NC_140582.1, from coordinate 837,516,024 downwards.
TGACATATAAAAAACTTAGCAATAATCTACCAGATACCTTTAGTAAACCTAGGGAGAAGTGGCAGGGAGACTTGGGTCCGATTGACGATGAGGATTGGCAAATGGCTCTTATGTCCCCTAGGGAAGTGGCCATTTCACTTAGATTCAGGCTGATACAACTCAGGATTCTTCACCGATCATACATGACCGGGAAAATCTTGGCAAAACTGGGATCTAGACATAATGACCTTTGCTTGAGGGGCTGCCAACGACAGCCCACCTTCTACCATACTATCTGGAGTTGCCCAGCCATCCGTAACTTCTGTGAAGAAGCCACATATCACATGCAGACAGCTTTGGGGAAGGAAGTGGTCCTGACACCACAACTGGGGCTACTGAATATATGGACTGCAACTGACCTCACTGAAATTGAACAACAGCTAGCGACACTAGGATTTACACTGACCAAGAGGAAACTGGCAAGAGGATGGGGAGGTGCCAATCCGCTACCAACTACCAAATGGGCGAAAGAATTAGATAGGTGCATGATGGCAGAGACAGAGGTTTTTGTAGCCAGAGGTTGCCCCAGAAAATAGGATAGTGTGTGTCCCCAATGGTGGAATTAGAAATGCGCAGAAATGCAGACCAAGATGGCACTGATTGATGTGTATCTGACAATGTACTATATAGGAAATGCAATGATATGAGTAACTTGGAAATCTGTTGTTTAATGATATTTGTATACTTGCCATTGAAATCAATAAAAAACATTTATAAGACTTGGTTCTGGTTGAAGTAAAAATTACTACATCTCTTTTTGCCTAGACAACTGCACTGGCTCTCTCCTGAAGTCAGGATTGGTTCATTGTAAAAGGTCGATGTCATAGAGCTGATCTGTTTACTATAAAATGTCATAACAGGCAGTAGGCTTAACTTATTTATCATACCAGTATATGTTAAAGTCAATAGGCCTCTGAGAGTGGATTGGAAATTCACTATGCCAAAGTCAGTGCAAAAGCTAGTAGATAGATATTTTGTAACTCCAATGACATACCACTTATTCTCTCTCAAACAGACAAGACACCCAGTACACGGATCAAGTTAAATGCCTGCATGATTGAAATTTGGCCATTAGATGAGGACCGATTGTCTAAAGCTGATCACCGACAAGACTGAAATCATGAAGGTCAGGAAGAGCACATCAATGTGGGACTCCTTCTGGTGGCCAACAGTGCTAGTACCGACACCTGCTCTACCACCAAAGCCAAACACCTCACGATCAACAGCAAACTTGTGATGACCACCCAAGTCTATACAATCACACCTCATGCTTCCATACCCTGAAGATGCTGAGGAAGATTTTCAAATGGCTTCCAATCGTCACCCAGAAATCCATCCTGTATGCCAAGGTCACAAGCAAGCAGGACAATGGAAACACCCTCTATGCCGGGATCAACCAAAAACTCACCAGAAAGCTGCAGAATATTCAAAACTTAGCAGCCAGAATCACTCTCAACTCCCATGCCGCACTCACATCACACCACACCTGAAGTAGCTTCACTGGGTTTACAGTCACAAATGAGCACAATTCAGCCTTCTCCCCCACACTTTCATGGCACTTCATAACTAGCTCAGCAAACCTCAACAATTGTATCTGCTTTCATGAACCATCCAGACACTTCAACTCGTCCAGACTCCTACTTGCACAGTTACCCCAGATACAGAAACCCTGATCCGGTGGTCAACCCTTTTCATAGATGGGGGGGCGCTAGAGGGCGCACAGCGGAATGGCTGCCTTCTAAGACAGCTCCGCCGGGCAGGTTCAAAATGCGGTGATAAACTTGTACTGCGGGCTGGAAAACAGCAGAGATAGGCAGATTATAAGATCGGAACACAGCGCACATGCGAGGATAGCGGAGAGGGGCAGGTAATGTGCCTCTAGAAGCCTTAATTCATACCCAGAAGCTAAGGAGCAGACGCGGCTGACTGGGGACAAGATGGTGGCGCCCTGAGGACCCAGGGCTTCGGAGACAGCGAGGAGCGGGGAGCGGAGGAGTGTAACGCCAAAGTGAGACACTGTACGGCCCAAGAGTCGGGGGTGAAGATTGAGTCCCTCCGCGCTGTAAATGCGCATATTTCGTGTGAGGCTGTATTCGTGCGGCTGCTGGGTCCGAAGATATGGCGCGAAATGGCGGCTGATACCAACGGAGGGAACCGTTGCCGGAGAGCGCGTGGTAAGGAGAGCGGCATGGTGCGAGCCCGATACAGTGAAGCCGCTGCGCGAGCTGGCCCTACATATTGCCCAGGTATGCAGAAAGAACGTGAGTGATCTGTGGCTGACTGCCCCGAAGGGAGAAATCGACCGCCTGGCTGTGGGGAGGCTGGCATATACGTAACGAAGTTGCAGGGCGAGACGGTGGCTGAGAGGGTGACATTCCAATCTGCAGGCCCCGATAGCGCTGATGTAACGGAGGAAGTGGTGGGTGGCGCTCCAGCCTACCTCGACCTCACTCAACATAGCAGCAAGGTATAAGCTGATCTGTCCGACTCGCATGCCTGATGGCTGCTCCCTGAAGCATGTGGCGGAAGACGGCCTGGGACTGACTGGAACAAAGGCCGATGCTGGCTTCACTGTGGACCTGGTGGTGGGACTCGGATGCAAAAAAAAAAAAAAAAAACAAACAAAAAAAATAAATAAATACAACAGGACGTGTGCTGGGCTCTGCTGACCGCCTAACATAGCGTATAGTTGAGGGGAGCCAGCAAAAGAGAAATACAGCTGGTAAGGAGGTGCGGTGCTCGGCGTCTGGAGCGCTAGACAGGTGGGGAGGCTTGTGCGCCGGGACGCCCGAAATTACTGGACCTGCAGGCAGTGGGCTGTTTCATCTGAATTAGGGAGCTCCGCGGTTCTGTCTCTATTGGCACCTGGGTGTCTGGGGGCGGCAAAATGGGGAAACCAGATAAACTCCAAGTAAAACTCCCATTTGAGGCTAAGCGACAAGCAAAGGGCGCCGCGTCAACATCGGACGCTGCTCCTGACACAGACGAGGTGGCACCCACTGGAATGGAAGGGGTGCTGCAGGCTATCCAACAGAGTCTGCAAGACATAAACGGTAAATTGGACACTATCACGCTGCGTGTCGACAATATGGCAGCCAAGTTGGAGGGGCATGGGGAGAGATTGGTGGAGGCAGAAACTCGTATCACAGCGGTGGAAGATGTGTCGCAGGTCACGGCCCAAAAATGTGCGGAAGTGGAAAAGCTACTGGAAGTAATTAAAAATAAGGCGGACGACTTGGAAGCGAGGTCTAGACGCAATAACGTCAGGATTACGGGGGTTCTGGAATCCACCAATACTGGGCGGATGGAAACCTATGTGGAGGAGCTGATTCGTAGTATATTTGGCACTGAGCATCTTTCATCGATGTTTCTGATTGAGCGTGCGCATAGATCTCTGGCTCCGCGGCCAAAGCTGGGCGCGCCTCCCAGACCTATGGTTGCCAGAGTCCTTAACTATAGGGATCGGGATGCTATATTGAGAATGGCGCGAGAAAAGCGACAGATAAATCACCAGGGTAATACGCTGGAGTTTTACCTAGATTTCACAGTAACAGTCCAACTGGCATGGAAAGAATTTAATCCGGCGAAAAAGAAGCTGCGAGAACTTGGCATTGAATATGCCATGCTATATCCTGCACGGCTGCAAGTGACGCATGAGGGTCGTGTGATGCTTCTTTAGACGCCAAAAGCGGCACAGGAATTCATTAAGAGGATCGCCGCCAAACGCAAAGAACAAAAACAAATGGAGCAGAACCGAGACTCGGATTGAGAGATGGCGAGGAATAGACTCCACTTCGAGAACTGGGTGTGAAGGATTGATGTGGCTGTTGGATGTGCTGCGGTAAAGACAGAGAAATAGCTACTTTGGATGTGGGGGTGACTGAAATTGTCTATTTTGGAAAATGCTAAACAAAAAAACCCCTTTTCCTAAATTGCTCCTAAAGTGTTGAATGGCCTACCGCTACACATAGGAGACTCCTCCTCACTTCTTGAATTCAACAAGAAGCTGAAGATCTGGCTTTTAGGATAGTCCCACTAAGCCCTAAGTATGCAAAAACTTACACCTGCTCAGCTCCAGGGTACTCTCCCAGGTGATGGTGCTCTCTAAAATCTGCATAGTTTTACATTTTGTTGCACTGAAATTCACAAATTACTGTAATAAGCAAGGGTTTTGGTTAGCCTCTCTGACAATGTTATATTAGAGCTGACAATCAATCAATCAATCAGGTGTTTGTTAAGCGCAACTACTCACCCGTGAGGGTCTCAAGGCGCTGGGGGAGGGGGGTTTCGCCGGTTCCAGTCCATCAAGGAGGGTGTCTGTCAAAGAGCCAGGTTTTGAGGTTTCTTGTGAAGATGGGGAGAGATGTTGTCTGTCTGAGGTGGAGAGGGAGGGCGTTCCAGGCTCTGGCCGCGAGGAAGGAGAAGGAGCAGCAGCCTGATCTGGTATTTCTGGTGCGGGGGACCACAGTGTAGGAGAGCTGGGCTGATCTTAGGGTCCTTTGGGGTGCGTGGAATTTGAGTTGGCTGTTCAGGTATGCTGGTCTGGTGTCATGGAGGGCCTTGTGACCATGGGTGAGCATCTTGAAGGTGACTCTTGCTTCGATGGGGAGCCAGTGGAGTGTGTGCAGGTGCTGGGAGATGTGGCAGTGTCTTGGCAGGTTGAGGACCAGTCTTGCGGCGGCATTTTGGATGTTCTGTAGCTTGCGGGTGAGGTTTTTGTTTATTCTGGCATAGAGTGCATTGCCATAGTCGAGTCTGCTGGTGACCAGGGCATGAGTGACAGTCTTTCTGAGTTTGAGGGGGATCCATTTGAAGGTCTTATGTAGGAGGCGGAGGGTGTGGTAGCAGGAGGACGAGACGGAGTTGATCTGGCGGTCCATTTTGAGCTCTGAGTCCAGGATGATTTCCAGGTTGCGTGCGTGGTCTGTGGGGGTGGGCGGGCTTTCAAGGGCGGGGGGCCACCAGGTGTTGTTCCAGGCATTGTCAGTTTGGGCCCATGATGAGTACTTCCGTTTTGTTGGTGTTTAGTTGTAGGCAGCTGTTTTTCATCCATTTGGCGACAGCTTCCATGCCTTCAGGAAAGTTGTGTCTGGCGGTGTTGGGTTCGTTGGATAGGGAGAGTATGAGTTGGGTGTCATCTGCGTATGACACAATGTTGAGTCGTAGGTTCTGACGATGGGGGTGAGCGAAGCCATGTAGACGTTGAAGAGCGTAGGGCTGAGGGAGAACCCCTGGGGGACACGTGGAGAAGTGTGGCTCAATGGTTAGAGCGGCAGACCCTGATGCAGAGGTCTGGCCCGGACCAGGGTTCAATTCCCGCCTCGGCGGGTCTTGGGCTCAATTTCCCCGGACCCGATAATTCTCGCCTCGGTGCCTATTCTAATCATGGGTCCCACTCTTCAACTCTGGGCAATAGCTTGCTTAATCTCCACAACGGCCCCAAAAGCGCTAGGATGCCTGGCTTCACCTTGGGGGTGCCTAGGAGTGGGCACTTCACAGGGAAAGGCCAGGAAGGGTTCCACAGGGTATGTGCACAGCGCCTGATAGTCCCTTTCGGGGGTGTGCGGAGCGCTATATAAATGCACTACATTTACATTTACACTGCAGGTGGTAAGTGTAGGGTCCGAGAGGAAAGGGGGGAGTCTAACCCGCTGCGTTCTGCCGGAGAGGAAGGAGCGGATCCAGTTGAGGGCCTTGTCTTGGATCCCTGCGTCATTAGGGTGCGGTGAGAGACTGTGTCAAACGCCGCTGAGAGGTCGAGGAGGATGAGGGCTGCTGTTTCTCCTTTGTTCAGTAAGGTGCGGATGTCGTCTGTTTCGGCGAGGAGGGCGGTTTCCGTACTGTGGTTTTATCTGAAGCCGGATTGGGAGGAGTTGAGGATGTTGTGCTCTTCGATGAATGTGGCGAGTTGGCTGTTGATGGCTTTCTCGATGACTTTAGCTGGGAACGGGAGCAGGGAGATGGGTCTGTAGTTTTTGAGTTCGGTGGGGTCCGCCGAGGGTTTCTTCAGGAGGAGGTTGATATCAGCGTGTTTCCAGTCGTCGGGGAACGCAGCAGTTGCCAGGGAGCGGTTGATGGTGTGGCAGAGCATGGTTGCAATGGTATCAGCGGCTCTGTTGAAAATGTGGTGGGGGCAGGGGTCCGTGGGGGCCCCTGAGTGGATTGACTTCATCGTCTTCATTGTGTCTTCGGTGGTGAGGGCTGTCCAGTTGTCGATCGCTGGCTGCAGGGTGTCGGGGGTAGTTGGTGAGGGTTCAGTGTGTTGGTTGTCTTCGTCAAAGTTGTGGTAGATGCTCTTGATTTTGTGGTGGAAAAAGGTGCTGAGTTTGTCGTAGAGGTCTTGTGAGGGAGGGATGTCAGTGGACTCGCTGGTGGGTTGGGCAAACTCCTTGATGATGTTGAAGAGTTCTTTGCTGTTGTGTGCATGAGTGGAGATTCTGTCTTAAATCACTTTTTTCCTAGTTTTTCTGATGAGTTGGTGGTGGGCGTTGGTGGCAGCTCTGAAGTTGTTGCGGGCTTCTGTGGATTTGGTGTTCCTCCAGGCCTTTTCAAGGCAGAGGCAAGTGCATCTGGACTCTTGAAGTTCAGTGGTGAACCATCTAGCTTTCTTGCAGTGGGTGTTATTGTTTTTCTTGAGGGGGGCTATGGTATTGGCGCTGTCGGAGATCCATCTGTGCAGGGTTTGGGCTGCGGTGTTGGGGTTGTCGTTTTCCGCGATGGTTGGGGTGGAGTTGCTGAGTGATGAGGTTAGCTGGTCATAGGTGATTCTGGTCCAGTTTCTTCGTGGGAGCAGGTGCTGGTGCCTGTGGATGGTGGGTGTTCTGAAGGTGAAGTGGATGCATCGATGGTCAGTCCATGGGAGTTTGGTGGTGTGTCTGAAGGTGATGGAGTTTCCTGTTGTGAAGAGAAGGTTGAGGGTGTGTCCTGTTGAGTGTGTGGGTTCGGTCATGATCTGGCAGAGTCTAATGTTGTGGAGGTTGTCCAGGAGGGATGTCGTGCTGGGGTCCAGTTGGTTGTCGTGGTAGAAGTTGAGGTCTCCCAGCAGGGTGTAGTTGATGGACGTGATGGCATGCGGGGAGATGATGTCCGTGATGGAGTTGGCGAAAAGTCCGCAGAGTCCAGGGGGTCGGTAGATGAGGGTTCCTCAGAGAGTGGAGGTAGGGCTGGCCAGTATCTTGAAGTGAAGGTGTTCCATCAGGTCTGTAGGCTCGTTGGGGAGTGTGCTCAGGCAGGGGTGGATTTGTGGACGAAGGCGATTCCTCCTCCCGAGCGGGTGGGGCGGTCCTTCCTGGAGATCTTGTATCCTTGGGGAATGGCGATGGCGATGTCCGGTCCCGAGGTGGTGTTGGTCCACGTCCAAGTTTCGGTAAAGAAAGCTACCTCCGGGGTGGTGCTGTCAAGAAGGTCCCAGATTAAGGTGGCGTCTTTGTGGAGGGATCGGACGTTGAGGAGGATGCATTGCAGGGTATCCGGTTCGGTTGTGTTCTTGCGAGCGGGTTGCGCTGGGTCCGTGGTCTTGGCGGTGCTGCAGGTGTGTCGGCAGCGGTGACAGCTGAAGGTTCCGTGGGTGTCGGCTGGTGATGCTAGCTTGCAGTTTTTGTTGCGGCCTGGGTTGAGAGTGTGGAGTGCCACTGGGTCGTAGCGTTGGCGGTGCAGAGATCCAGGGTTCCTGTCACTGGTCGCAGTCGGGTCGCGGACGGGCGCAGACGGGCTTCCCTTTGGCTGCCATTAAGTAGGGGTCCGGGAGGACTGGACAGCTGGGAGGCGGGAGTGGGGAGGGGAGCTGGATTGGGATGGTCGTACTGGTCGTGATGGGGAGAGGGGCCGCGGGGGCAGCAGTGGCAGGGAAAAACGGGCTGAAAAAGGCAAAAGGAAAAAGGCAAAAAGAGAGAGAAAAGTGCAAATAAGGCAGCAAAAGTGCAAGAAAGAGTGGAGAAAAGACACAGAGGACACAGAAGGAGAGTGAATGGGGGAGATTGAGATGAGGGTAAAAAAACGAGTGAAAAACGGAGGAAAGACACAGAAGGAGAGTGAAGGGGGAGCTTGAAATGAGGGGAAAATGACAGAAAACGGAGCAAAGAAACGAGGGGAAAAAACGAGTGAAAAAGGAGAGAAAAAGTGGAGCGGGAGAATGAAGACAGAGGTCCACTGGACCACCAGGGATGAGGCGCAGGTGAAACCTGTGGGTGGAGGAGGGTCTCGAACACCAACACTTGAGAGTGCAGGGGCTCGGGGGAAGGCCTCACTTAATGGTGGAGCTGCGAGGGAGGGAGAGCAATTTCACTGACAATGAGTCAGTGGTCTTGCTCGCCTGTCCCCGTAGCGGCTGCCATTAAGTAGGGGTCGGGGAGGGCTGCACAGCTGGGAGGCGGGAGTGGGGAGGGGAGCTGGATTGGGCCAGTCGCACTGGTCGTGCTGGGGGGGCTGCGGGGGCAGCAGCGGCGGGGAAAATGGGCAGAAAAAGGCAAAAGGAAAAAGGCAAAAAGAGAGAGAAAAGTGCAAATAAGACAGCAAAAGTGCAAGAAAGAGTGGAGGAAAGACATAGAGGACACAGAAGGAGAGTGAAAGCGGGGATTGAGATGAGGGTAAAAAACGAGTGAAAAACGGAGGAAAGACCCAGAAGGAGAGTGAAGGGGGAAGATAGAAGTGAGGGAAAAAAATGAGTGAAAAAGAAGAGAAAAAGCGGAGAGAGAGAATGGAGACAGAGGTCCACTGGACCACCAGGGATGAGGCGCAGGTGAAACCTGCGGGTGGAGGAGGGCCTCGAACACCAATACTTGAGAGTGCAGGGGCTCGGGGGAAGGCCTCACTTAATGGTGGAGCTGAGAGGGAGGGAGAGCAATTTCACTGACAATGAGTCAGTGGTCTTGCTCGCCTGTCCCCGCAGCGGCCACTATTAAGTAGGGGTCGGGGAGGGATGGACAGCTGGGAGGCAGGAGTGGGGAGAGGGGAGGGGAGCTGGATTGGGACGGTTGCACTGGTCGTGCTGGGGGGGAGGGCCCGCGGGGGCAGCAGCGGCGGGGAAAACGGACTGAAAAAGGCAAAAGGAAAAAGGCAAAAAGAGAGAGAAAAGTGCAAATAAGGCAGCAAAAGTGCAAGAAAGAGTGGAGGAAAGACACAGAGGACACAGAAGGAGAGTGAAAGGGGGAGATTGAGATGAGGGTAAAAAACGAGTGAAAAACGGAGGAAAGACACAGAAGGAGAGTGAAGGGGGAGCTTGAAATGTGGGGAAAATTACAGAAAATGGAGCAAAGACCCAGAAGGAGAGTGAAGGGGGGAGATAGAAGTGAGGGGAAAAAACGAGTGAAAAAGGAGAGAACACCAACACTCGAGAGTGCAGGGGCTCGGGGGAAGGCCTTACTTAATGGTGGAGCTGCGAGGGATGGAGTGCAATTTCACTGACAGTGAGTCAGTGGTCTTGCTCAACAATGATCAAGGCTGTAACAGAGGCAATGTGTAAAGTATTTGTGTAACACTTCAAACAGTAATACAGTGAAAACACACCACAAAAGGAGCCCACGACAGATGTAGAAAAATAGAGTAATTTTTAATTTATAAAATAATACCCAAACAACAAGAATCCAATTAGTATAACAGGTGATATTAGTTTGTTTTTTTGTGTGTGTGAAAATAGCACCAAAAAGTGTAAAGAAGCAATTGTGGATATCTGGTCACACCAGACCAGGACAAAGTCACAAGATCAGGCTGACCATGATGAAGCGCAGGATGGCTACAGAGACCCATTTAGGTCCATTGAACAGAGTACCTTAAACTCTATTTTGTGCAGTGTTGAGAGGATCCGCGTCTGTGCCAGAGATGTGTCACGCAGTAGTGGTTCGGATGTGGCACCGGACTTCGATGTGGACTTTCCGATGGTTTTGATCCACACAGCAGTGGCTATGCATCAGTTCTGCTGGAGGTGCGCTGCACAGCAGAGGAGATGCGTCAGTTCCGTTGGATCCACAAAGGCTGGCAGAGCACCTTAGGTCCACTTAAAAGAGTACAGGACTGGGGTAGAACCACTTGGCAGGGTAGACTCACAAATGGGAGAGTTTGGGTGAATAAACATATCAACATGCAAGGCAGCAGTCCAGCAAGGAAATAGTCAAGCAGGACAGCAGTCCAGCAGAGTGTCAGTCTTCCAGCAGGACCGGAGTGCTTCTTCCTGGCAGAGTATCAACAGGTCCAGAAGTTTACTAAAGAGTTGGCGTCTGAGGTCCAGTATATACACCCAATTGTGCCTTTGAAGTGGGATAGAAGCTTCTAGAGGTTTCCCTTTGAAGTTGAAAGGCATCCTACCTTCCATGTCCTGGATCTACTCTAATTACAGGGTATGCAAACCTTTGTGTGGAGACAGTATACAGCCTATTAAGTGTAAGTGGAGCTGTAACGAGCTCCTCCCTTCCTGCCAGTGATGGCCCATCCAGGCCCTATAATGAGTGGCTGTCTAGAAGGAGTACACACAGCTCAACTGTCAGCTACACCCAGACACGTGACCCAGGTACAGGCTACAGGCACTAAGGGCCAGATGTACTAAGTTGTTTATGGTTACAAATGGACAGATTTGCAGAATCAGGCTGTTTGTGACTGAAAAAAGGCTTTTCCATGTGCAAACCCCTATTTTGCGATTCAGTAACCTGTAACTGAATCGCAAAATGGGTTTGCGAGTCTGTATTAGGAAGGAGTGTATAATGGGCGTCCCTTCCTAATAGCGAGTGGCAGAGGTATGTAGGAATGTTTTGTGACCGAATTCAGGTCGCAAAACATTTGCAGTTTGCAATCAGATTCAATCTGATTGTAACCCATTCTCAAAGGGACCCATTACCCTTTGAGAATAGTGGCAAAAACGTTTTTTAAGAACAGGCAGTGGTCCCATGGACCACTGCATGCCCTTAAAAAATTTAAAGTAAACTATTAATTGTAATCTCTTGAATGCATCCAAGTTTCCTTTAAGGAAAATGGTCTGAGTTTGAAGAAAAATGTTGCTTTATTTTAAAAAGGAAACACAGACATGGTGGTCTGCTGTCCCCAGCAGACCACCATCCATGTGTTATTGCTCATTCCCAATTGGTCCCAAATTGTGACCTGCCTCATGAATATTGATGAGGCAGGTCATTTAAGACCCCATTGGGAATAGCTAATGTGTCTGAGACACATTAGTGCATTTCATTTTGCGAGTCTCTAATTGCGAGGCACAACATATTGCAATTAGAGACTCACAAAATAAAATCTTCTTACATGTGGCCCTAAATGGCTAAGGCACAAAAATGCAAACTTTCTTAAAATTGCATTTTCAAAATTGTAATTTAAAATCTAACTTCACCATAAGTTAGGATTTTTCATTATAATTCCAAAGACAACCAACATGAACATTTCACTTGCTCCCATTTGGAAATTATAGCTTAATAAATGTAATAAGACAACTTCAGTGTTGTTCAATGCGAGAGGTAGGCCTTGCAGTAGTAAAAAACAAGGTTAAGAGTTTTTCATTACCAGGACAATAAAACCAAAAAATACATATCCAACTTGATAAATCCACCGAACCCTTCTCTCTGGGCTGTCCAGGGCCTAACCCAAGGATGACTCATATGTATTAAAAAGAAGGTTTGGGCCTGGCAAAAACTTTATTTTGCCAGGTTGAAATTGCCAATTAAAACTGCACACAAAGGCTGCAAAGGCAGGCTTAGACATGTTTTAAACGGCTACTTGTGTGGGTGGCACAATTAGTGCTGCAGGCCCACTTCAGCATTTATTTTACAGGCCCTGGGTACATGGAGTACCACTTTTCAAGGGGCATAGGGGTACATTAAATATGCCAACTGGGGATAAACCAATGTTACCATGTTTAAAGGAGTGAGCACATGGACTTTACCAGTGGAAAACTGTGCAAAGTCCAAAGGCAAGCAAAAATGAGACAATCAAAAAAGTGGCACAAACTTTTGGGGGTGACCCTGCAGAGAGGGCCAGGCCCAAGAGTTTGTTATGTTGGAGGATTTTCAGTGTGATAATCCTTACTAAATAAACTCTTTTGGGATGGACGGACATTAATAGTTGTCTGCCAGCCTCTTCAGAATAAATACATTCCTTAAAAATACATAAAGGGCCTTTTGATCAGCCCTATTAAGATGTTGATCTTTTAGAGTGCCATTCGCATTTTGCTTGTGCCTATATAGAAAATAGCATGGGACAATTATGAGCACACGTCAGCTATTGGCTATATTGCCATGTTAGTGATGGCATATTCCTTGATCACATGTACATATCCATCTGAAATTAAATCCGCTTCAGTGCCAGGATTGGTGGCCAAGCCGTTTAGCTTACTATTTTCTCCTGTTCATAGGTTCCGTTTCATTTTCTTAAGCTGCATTTTTTTAATTTTGCTGTTCTCCAGACATTGCTACTGGCTGCAAGCCACACATTTCATTTGCAGTTTGCCGCACCTTGGGTGGTCACTTCTTCTAAACTGAGCAGCCAACTGGGATTAGCATTGGCCATTGTTTTACCGTTCCAAGATGTCCACCACATTTAAAAACATTATGCCGGCCATCGTAGATTGATACATCAATGACACACTACACACTATAACATTCCATGATGCATACTCTGTGCAATGTGCACTGAGTGCCCATCGTAGAATGGTATTGTGCATAGTGTATCAGTGTATAATATTATAATTTATTGTGAGCAAATAATTGCCACTTTAGGTGGAGGCGTGGTTTCATTTTTGTTATACCTTCATTCTTTTAATTTATCTTGCATTTGCATTTTGAGTTTTTATGCATTTCGAGGTAAGTAGGTGAATGCAAGAAGGACTCCCTGTGTGCATGGATGGGAGAGTGCAGGGATGAGTGACTGAGTGCACCTTTGATGACTTACTGAGTATTTAACCTCACTAGTAACTGAAAAGGCATGTTCATTTGCTAATGCTTGTTTATATGATGGAATAGTTATGTTTTGTGGAATTTTAAGCACTTGTAGATGCTACATCTGGGACATTCTATGAAGAAGAGAATGATCTGGATTAGATTGAGACACGCGGGGCTCCTTCTTCCGGCACGTGGAATTTTCATTTAGATATCTTTGCAAGGAGAGGATGGTGTGGCGTTTTTCATTTTTTGTTTACTAATTTTAGATTTCAATTTTAATTCAATTAATATGTGAAGACCACAGGACAATAGTCTTAACGTTTTTTTAAATATTTAAAATCGATATTTTTCTTGTACTGCAGTTAAAGGTTTGCATTCTACTATGAAGGTTCTAGACTCTCTCTTCCTGCAAATGGGACTTGTCATTTTTTTATTTTGCGGTTCTTCTATATTGTGTAAATACCATTGTGAACTTTGAACTGGGTTTCGGGAGAAGTTGCGGGGTGGGGTTTCCTCTGGGTTATGGGAAAAGAGGTTAATGTTTTATTAATGCAAATTCGTAGTTTTTACGTGCTTTGTGCAGAAAACATTGTTGCCACTATTTTGCCCGAAGAGGACTTTCCAAGATTATGTGCATTTTATGAAGGAATATAAGAGGACATAACGTAATATAATCTACCATGTCATAATAAAGTAAAATATGCAGTGATGTGATGTATCATGCATGAACATCTTTTAGTACAGATGCAATAGAAATGCACGTTTTAATTTATTAGCTATGCAGGTGCAGCCACAATATATTCACGTCTGTCATGCTGTCAAACTCTTCTTTGTAAAAATGCAAAGCTATACACATAATTATCACTTTTTGACAGACATTTCTGAAGTCTTATCAAACTGTTTAATTCAGCTTGCTCGCTTGCAAAACAACATGTTTTCTTGGTTGCTTTAAAATGTATAGAAAAGCCATCGAACTGTGTTATAAGCATATTCCATTAGTCTTAAAAAAAAAAACTATGACGCTAATTAAGTAAAATATTAGGGCACTTTTTTTGAAATATGAAATGTAGCTGCTCTTGAAGTGCTCACCAAATGCCCTTCGTCCAGACATCACAATGGGTGCCCTCCATATCCACAACTAAAGCAATAAAGCGATTCTACAGAGCTTGTTTTCTGTGCTCTGCTGTAGGATTTATTCATTATTATGTTCTTAAACACTGATGCACATGTAACGGGCACATGCAGAGCGGGCACAGCAAAGGGATATAAAAGCTGCCACTGCATCTCCGGGCAATGCCAAGCATCAGCCAAACTACACATTCCATAAAGTGCATCGCTTCAGGCAACACATCCTGTGACATTACACAAGGAGTACTCTATGACCAATGGGCTCTTAATTCCGAGAGGAACAATAATAGCAGTTAATCGCCCCTTCAGAATTATGAGATCCGCAGGAACTATGTGGATCTATTTATTTTCTATCAAATTTTTTGGCTGTTGAAAGCAGCAGAAATCGGCATGTGAAATTTTGTAGAGAAATTAGGAAATATTGGGTGCAGTCAGACCCAGGATTAATTTCTCTTGGGATTTCCCATTTCTAAGGAGACCCTCAAAGACACACCTGCAATGCTGGTAATACGGCCCTCCTGATTTACCCTTACTCCCAGTAGTGATGCCTTTGGAGAGTGAAGTTCTTAGAAGGATTAGAGGCCACTTGTACTGAAGGCCTCAGTGCCAAAAATCAGAATGCTGGCCAAAAAAAAACCATTCAGGAAATGGGACTGCAACACCATTCACGGCCACTGCCAAGCTCCCAACCAGCACACATCCAGTGAGAAAATTAGTAGAGGCAAAGGCTAAATGGCAAACCAAGCAATTCCGGAAAGTGTTGGGGTAAGTATAAAGAGGACAAATCCTACGCCAGGGACCTAAGTAGCACTAGCTTGTCTCCTTAACACCCCCAAACATGGAAAAACTTGACACAGAGGGTTTCTCCTGACCATGCAATGAGAATATAGAGCACAAAGAGGGTGGACCAGAAGTAGCCAAGAAGCAGTGGTCAAGATTCTTAACCATGTACATTGTCAGACCCCCATTGAGGAGGACCTGGAGAAGGTAGTGGCTACTGGGCCCCAACCCTGGAGGTTTAGGCATATGCCATTTCTGTCCCAGAGCATGTCTTACTATGTCTCTGTAAACTGGACCAAGTACAGCTCTTTCTGCAATTGACTCTCAGTGCTATAGCGGGGGCAAGCAGGCACAGGCTTCTCAGGGATATTGGTGAGATGGCGCGTTTCGACGGCTAAGCCAATATGTGAACGACCTGAAATGGGCGGGATGATCATAGCGTGGTCACGTGAGCTGCGAGATCACGCTTTTAGTCTCGGCTGACAGCTGCTGCGTTGTTGCAGTGCTGAGTGAACGCCGGACACGGACGTAATATCGGTGAGTCCTGTTACACGTTTCCTGTAAAGTGGGGTATTTTTAAAAGCAGGGCACACCACAGACTAAGTGATACCTGTACTAGATAACTCGGCTCGGCCGGGGGTTCCAAAAGGGGCACGTCTTGACCTGATATGAGAAGTAATTTTTCAGTAAGAGACCGGCTCCACCAATCAACAGTAGATACACTTTGTATGAGCCACTCAACAGGCACTAAGTGTCGTATCATGAGCGGGACATATGAGGGACAATACCCCAAGCGGTGGGGAGAACTCGATATGAGCAACCCCTTTGATTCAAGACCGGCCCCCGCAAAGCAGTAGCTATACACGAGGAGCTACACAACAGCGAAATTGGGATGCACCAAGACTAAGAGAAGTAGCAGTCTATGTCACAGGGAGTGGTGGGAAGTCGATACCCGTTTCCCTTAAAACCTTTTAATTCAAACCTTTTAATCCAAACCTTCTGATTTATGTCTTCCATTATGTATTTACAGACTCACGATAGGAGTCGAGGGGATGAGCCCTGAACAAGTGACCGCTGCCACATACACACAAGCACGAGGGTAAAGGTATGCCCACGATGGGCAACATCCCGGTAAATATTATGGGGGATACTCAGGTGGGAATGGTGTATATACAACAACAGGCCCTTTTGAACCAGAAGCCAAATATTTTGGATATGTGTTGTTTGTCTGTCTTTTTTCCAACAGAACTGCTTTTAAATGATCAAGCGAGGCTAAAGGGTGAAATGACAATACCCCACGCCCTGAAGAAGTTGCCGTGAGTTTTTCCAAATGGCAATGAAACATGTCGGCATTTTATATATGAGTGGTCACACAGCATAGAATAAAAAGTAGAAAGCCAGTGTGAATCAACTCCATTTTGTGTACATACACTGTGGGGCCTATTACGGTGCACGGTTCTCTGCACAGCTTTTTTCCTTCTTTCTGTTATACACCCTAGCAGTTTTACGTTTTGGGTTAATACCCAGTCCCTTGTCTACACTTTCTCACACACATTTTCTTTCTGCGGAGTGGTGGCAGCTGATGATGAGATCTTGAGGTAGCAGGCGAGTACCTTCCTGCTTTATCCTCTGTGGTGTTGCTACCGTGAGGCGCCATCACTCCTTTCTCACACTTTTTTTCACATGTGGGTGTTTGTAGATATTATTGTTGGATAAAAAGACAGTCTTTTTCTTATCTCGTTTGAATAACCTTTGTCTTTTCTTTGAATAGTGAGCCATACCTAGAAGTAGCATAGATGACATTAAAACACTTGCTCTACAGTTTGTCTAAAATCAGATGACAACTGCAATGGATACATGAACGAAAAGCTCACTGTGGGAACAGGTCCTTTATTGTATACAGATTTCTGAGTGGGGGATGACCTGTTCTCTGCCCCTCTAGCTCCTTTTTGTGATTTGGTCTTGAGAACGGCAGCTTAGCCGTGAGAGCTTTTTTAGATTTTCATTCACTACGAGATACAGCACATATCCTTTTTGTTGGCATCCCTAGGACTCCCCACCACACACTGTACCACAGGTTAGGATTCATACTCTCTAATTTTCTGACACTACACACAAGCCCAGGGCACCTACATCACTGCAGGCCTGACTTAGTGCTAGTGGGAAGATGGACAAATTTTGCTTAGCCTTCACTGATGAACATATAGCATCAATACTATCAGGCCCCTCCCTTTTACCAAGTGCTCCTTTAAACGGGGGACCTTCAGCCCGTGATGAATGGGATAAACTATCTAACACTAAGAAACGACAAATAAGGATAGCACTCCATGGAGCGCTCATGACTGAGTACTTAAGGGCAGGCGCAGCGCCGGCGAGTCTCTTGGTACGCATTGAACCGAAGATCTTTCTAGAAGACAAGAAATTCCGGGTGGACTGGAGCTACATAGCGAACAAGTGCACCCGGGATTGGCTTGTCTTGATAATCAGTACGGCTAAGAGGCTTAGTGATGAGCTCCTTAAAGAAATTCTGGAGCTAGAAGAAACACTAAAATCAGATACTACCATAACTGATACAAAAGAACAACTAGCCAGAATTCAAGATGACCTCAGTGAATATCAAACATATATGGTCAATCAAAAAATAAAAGGACTCAGACGCAACTTAGATAGATTCAGCCACGAATGGGCTTTCCCTTATGTTGAGGACCAGTACTATCAACAAACTCAGTCACAACCCATGCCTACAACTGGAGGGAGAGGAGGGCGTAGACAAGGTAGAAGAACACCCAATAATTGGACATTCGAAAACACAAGTAGTGAAGATGAAGAGCCCATTGCCCAACCATCGACCTCCAACCAACAGGTTAGATTTAATCCCCAGGAAAGAACTAATGAGGATCTGGGAGCCATGTTCAGGGTTTTTTTAGGACAACAAACTTACAACCCCGGAAACCAAAGAGGGTCCAATTACAGAGGCCGGGGAAGGGGGCGGGCCCGTCAGAATCTGAACTCCACCTGGCAGCCCTTCTCCCCAAGGATCACACGCAGCAGGGGTAGAACACCCCTATAACTGCGATTGAGAACAACATAGTGGTCAACCTCTTCTCATACCAACTCACGGACACGGAACTGGAGGTATTGAATAAAGGCTTAGGGTTTGTACCCACTCCCCGTCACGACGGGTTCCAACTTCGTGCAGACCTCTATGGTCTAATGAGGAAGATCAAGTTAAAAAAGTTTTTTGAAGGGAAGGAACAGGAGCAGGCATCAATTTTTTCCACCAACTTGCGATGTCCATCACATTTTTGTCCTCCGACGAGTTCAGTAGGCCCGGAAATAGTGGTGTTTGAGCAGAAGGTCCTTCAAGACATCAGCCAGGCAGAACAAAACGCCAATACTGTGGCCCATAGCAACATGAGCATTAGAGATTGGCAAGCCTTAAAAAGTATACAAAGTAACCAAACCATCACTATCAAGCCAGCCGATAAAGGCGGGGCAGTGGTGGTGATGGATACCCAGGATTATGACACCAAGGTGGCCAGACTTTTGGGGAACCGCTGCAATTATCAACCTTTGGCGCGGGACCCCACTAATGACCTTCAGGCCACTATCATTCAATTAGCGACAGAGGCCAAAGAAAAGAAATGGGTAACATATAAAGAAGCAGAATTTCTGATCAATTTAAAACCAAGGATGCCGGCTTTTTATATTGTACCCAAAATTCATAAACCACAACGACCCCCTCCTGGACGTCCAATAGTATCGGGCATCCAATCTCTGTTAGAACCACTGTCACAATTTGCGGACTTCTTTCTCAGGGAATGTGTCATCACCCAACCCTCCTACGTCCAAGATACCACAGATGTTTTGAGAATCTTGGAGGATATAACATACAATCCTGTGAATCAATTTCTTGTCACCATAGACATAGAATCATTATACACGAGTATCCCTCAGGAAGCTACGCTGGTGGCAGCAGCCCGCGCCCTGAGGGACTCTGAATGGTTCTATGATACTCCTCAAACCTTCGTGCTCCAGTGCATTGAGATCGCACTGACAAAAAATTTCTTTTCATGTAAAGAACAGATGTACCTCCAGGTGTCGGGCACCTCGATGGGGGCCACCTTTGCTCCTAGTCTGGCCTGCATCTATGTGGGCCAGTTCGAGGCGTACCACATCCATTCCCACACGAATCTCTTCCAGAAGAACATTGTTCTCTGGAAGAGATACATAGATGATGTGCTATGTATATGGGAGGGCTTGGAAGAGAGACTTACTGAATTCCTAACCTGGCTGAACGGCCTTGATGTCTGCGTAAAATTCACTTGGGCGGTGAACAGAACATCTGCAGTGTACCTGGACCTGGACATACAGGCCGAGCATGACAAGCTCGTTACTAAGGTGCATCACAAAACAACTGACAAAAACTCCCTGTTGCACTATAGGTCATATCATCCCAGAGCACTCCGGGATAACTTACCTGTGGGCCAGTTTTTAAGATATCGCCGGAATTGCTCTAACCTTCGCCAATACTCTGAACAGTCTAATGTATTAGCCACTAAGCTGGAGAACCGAGCATACCCAAAGAAAGTAATCAGGCAGGCGAAAAAACGAGCATACAACACGCCTCGCGCGGCTCTCCTGGAAAGAACTCCCAAGCAAAATGGCGAGTGTATTCCTGTGGTCACTACTTTTGGCCCTCTATCTACTAAAATTAGGCAGATCATCCGTAGACATTGGCATCTGTTAAGTACTACCAACATGCAAATGCCTCCACCACGCTTTACATTTAAACGATCTGCAAACTTACGTGATCGACTGGTACATACCAGACCCAAATCAGACCCACGGGAAAATAACATTCCGCAAGGACACTACCCATGCGGGGGCTGTTCCGTATGTAGGCTTACATCAGCCACTAAAAGTGTCACTCTCGCAAACAACCGAATATGGTTTTTAAACAAATTCAGTAACTGCAACACATCCAACGTTATTTATAGATTGACTTGTCCTTGCGAGCTACACTATATCGGCCTTACCACCAGAAAGGTCAAAGTTAGGATTCAAGAACATCTTAGCACGTTACGTGCAGGAAAACTGAGTACAAAACTTGTTCAACACTTTCAACATCACAAACATGATTCTAAAGATGTACGATGGGTAGTACTAGAAAGAGTGATGGGGGACCAGTTTAATATGGAATCCAGACTGAGCAGTAAGGAAGCCTGTTGGATTTACCAGGAGGGTGTAGACCAAACTGGACTGAATGATTCCATTGAGTGGAATAAGGTCTATACATAATCCATTTACCATTCATTTTCCTTTTTTCCCCCTTCTGGTTGATATGAGTCCAGCTAGAGGGGTTACTGTATGAACATAGCGAGAGAGGGTGCGGTATGGCAGTGCTTCAAGTTTGTGATAAACAAGGACCATACAGCGTGATACCTAGGGGTACCCGGAACCACTGACATTGTGCATTGCAACATTGTCAGATACAGGTATTTTTTACATCACATACGACTTTTCACATCACTTACGATTTAAGCTATCTGTCACAAGCAGAATACCTAGGTGGTGGTATGCTCGCGCATAATGATATGTAGATTGCCCTGCAGATGAAAGAAATCCCACACATCACGTTTACCATTCTAATATGGCGCGTTTCGACGGCTAAGCCAATATGTGAACGACCTGAAATGGGCGGGATGATCATAGCGTGGTCACGTGAGCTGCGAGATCACGCTTTTAGTCTCGGCTGACAGCTGCTGCGTTGTTGCAGTGCTGAGTGAACGCCGGACACGGACGTAATATCGGTGAGTCCTGTTACACGTTTCCTGTAAAGTGGGGTATTTTTAAAAGCAGGGCACACCACAGACTAAGGGATACCTGTACTAGATAACTCGGCTCGGCCGGGGGTTCCAAAAGGGGCACGTCTTGACTTGATATGAGAAGTAATTTTTCAGTAAGAGACCGGCTCCACCAATCAACAGTAGATACACTTTGTATGAGCCACTCAACAGGCACTAAGTGTCGTATCATGAGCGGGACATATGAGGGACAATACCCCATGCGGTGGGGAGAACTCGATATGAGCAACCCCTTTGATTCAAGACCGGCCCCCGCAAAGCAGTAGCTATACACGAGGAGCTACACAACAGCGAAATTGGGATGCACCAAGACTAAGAGAAGTAGCAGTCTATGTCACAGGGAGCGGTGGGAACTCGATACCCGTTTCCCTTAAAACCTTTAAATTCAAACCTTTTAATCCAAACCTTCTGATTTATGTCTTCCATTATGTATTTACAGACTCACGATAGGAGTCGAGGGGATGAGCCCTGAACAAGTGACCGCTGCCACATACACACAAGCACGAGGGTAAAGGTATGCCCATGATGGGCAACATCCCGGTAAATATTATGGGGGATACTCAGGTGGGAATGGTGTATATACAACAACAGGCCCTTTTGAACCAGAAGCGAAATATTTTGGATATGTGTTGTTTGTCTGTCTTTTTTCCAACAGAACTGCTTTTAAATGATCAAGCGAGGCTAAAGGGTGAAATGACAATACCCCACGCCCTGAAGAAGTTGCCGTGAGTTTATCCAAATGGCAATGAAACATGTCGGCATTTTATATATGAGTGGTCACACAGCATAGAATAAAAAGTAGAAAGCCAGTGTGAACCAACTCCATTTTGTGTACATACACTGTGGGGCCTATTACGGTGCACGGTTCTCTGCACAGCTTTTTTCCTTCTTTCTGTTATACACCCTAGCAGTTTTACGTTTTGGGTTAATACCCAGTCCCTTGTCTACACTTTCTCACACACATTTTCTTTCTGCGGAGTGGTGGCAGCTGATGATGAGATCTTGAGGTAGCAGGCGAGTACCTTCCTGCTTTATCCTCTGTGGTGTTGCTACCGTGAGGCGCCATCACTCCTTTCTCACACTTTTTTTCACATGTGGGTGTTTGTAGATATTATTGTTGGATAAAAAGACAGTCTTTTTCTTATCTCGTTTGAATAACCTTTGTCTTTTCTTTGAATAGTGAGCCATACCTAGAAGTAGCATAGATGACATTAAAACACTTGCTCTACAGTTTGTCTAAAATCAGATGACAACTGCAATGGATACATGAACGAAAAGCTCACTGTGGGAACAGGTCCTTTATTGTATACAGATTTCTGAGTGGGGGATGACCTGTTCTCTGCCCCTCTAGCTCCTTTTTGTGATTTGGAGGTGGTACTCAGGCTCAGGAATCCTTAACCCACTAAGATCGATGTCCAGCCCAGTGCTTCTCTTTGTTTTAAAGGCGAGTACTTTATTACATAGAAAATTTCGAATTCAGCTACACATTTTATATTCTTTCAAGGACCTTTGAGAATGAAATAAACGACCCCTCCTCCTGTCCCTTCGTGAGTTGTCCCTGTGGGAATTGTGTTATTGGTTGAGGGGTGTGTGAGCCCTTCTCAAGCAACAGCCGCAATCCTTGTCAGGGTTAACCTGTGCTTAACCCGCTGGTAGCTTGGCACAAAAGCAGCCAGGCTTAACTTAGAGGCAATGTGCAAAGTTTTATGCTGCAGATAAACAGTAATAAAGTGAAAACACAACACAAGGAAAATTCCACACCAATTTATAAACATAGAGTAAAATGTAATAAATAAAACGACACCAAAACAACAAAAATCCGATCAACAGAAATGGAGATATACAATTATAAAGATTTAGATAAAATCAGCACCAACTGAGATTATCTGGTCGCGCTGGACCAGATCAAAGTCATACGTTCAGGATGACCACAATGGAGCATAGGCTGGGCACAGGACCAGGTTTGGCTAGCTGAGGATTGTAAAACCAAAGAAAATGATGGATGGAGTGTTGAACATTGCAAGCACTCACCCCCAGTCAACTGATCTGGGTTTAATCCATCACCGTTCTTTAGCCCACTCCGCCACCCCAGTTCAGACATGGCCATATGCAAATCAGTCTGACCCTGTGCCTCATGGGAACAGTCCAGCTCGAACTGCCGAGCCATGTCTTCCCTGGACCGGAAACAAGCTTCCTAAGACCGGTTTCTGGCATTTCAGCCGTCTTCAGCCAGGCTTGCTTGAATCCAGTGGCAAAGTGAGCAAGGGACTCACGTCTGAGCATACCCTGCCAAATTATGGCAAACAAAGCAAAACCAAAGGAAATGATAGACGGAGTGTTGAACATTGCAAGCACTCACCCCCAGTCAACTGATGTGGGTCTAATCCATCACCGTTCTTTAGCCCACTCTGCCATCCCAGTTCAGACATGGCCATATACAAATCAGTCTGACCCTGTGCCTCATGGGAACAGTCCAGCCTGAACTGCCAAGCCATGTCTTCCCTGGACCGGAAACAAGCTTCCTAGGAATGGTTTCTGGCATTTCAGCCGTCTTCAGCCAGGCTTGCTTGAATCCAGTGACAAAGTGAGCCAGAGACTCACGTCTGCGCATACCCTGCCAACTTATGGCGAACAGAGCAAAACCAAAGGAAATGATGGACGGAGTGTTGAACATTGCAAGCACTCACCCCCTGTCAACTGATCTGGGTTTAATACATCACCGTTCTTTAGCCCACTCTGCCATCCTAGTTCAGATATGGCCATATGCAAATCAGTCTGACCCTGTGCCTCTTGGGAACAGTCCAGCCCGAACTGCCAAGCCATGTCTTCCCTGGACCGGAAACAAGCTTCCTAGGACCGGTTTCTGGCATTTCAGCCGTCTTCAGCCAGGCTTGCTTGAATCCTGTGGCAAAGTGAGCAAGGGACTCACGTCTGAGCATACCCTGCCAACTTATGGCAAACAAAGCAAAACCAAAGGAAATGATGGACGGAGTGTTGAACATTGCAAGCACTCACCCACAGTCAACTGATCTGGGTTTAATCCATCACCGTTCTTTAGCCCACTCTGCCATCCCAGTTCAGACATGGCCATATGCAAATCAGTCTGACCCTGTGCCTCATGGGAACAGTCCAGCCCGAACTGCCAAGCCATGTCTTCCCTGGACCGGAAACAAGCTTCCTAGGACCGGTTTCTGGCATTTCAGCCGTCTTCAGCCAGGCTTGCTTGAATCCAGTGGCAAAGTGAGCAAGGGACTCACGTCTGAGCATACCCTGCCAACTTATGGCGAACAAAGCAAAACCAAAGGAAATGATGGATGGAGTTTTGAAGGTTGCAAGCACTCACCCCCAGTCAACTGATCTGGGTTTAATCCTCCACCGTTCTTTAGCCCACTCTGCCACCCCAGTTCAGACATGGCCATATGCAAATCAGTCTGACCCTGTGCCTCATGGGAACAGTCCAGCCCGAACTGCCAAGCCATGTCTTCCCTGGACCAGAAACAAGCTTCCTAGGACCGGTTTCTGGCATTTCAGCCGTCTTCAGCCAGGCTTGCTTGAATCCAGTGGCAAAGTGAGCAAGGGACTCACGTCTGAGCATACCCTGCCAACTTATGGCGAACAAAGCAAAACCAAAGGAAATGATGGACGGAGTGTTGAACATTGCAAGCACTCCCCCCCAGTCAACTGATCTGGGTTTAATCCATCACCGTTCTATAGCCCACTCTGCCACCCCAGTTCAGACATGGCCATATGCAAATCAGTCTAACCCTGTGCCTCATGGGAACAGTCCAGCCCGAACTGCCAAGCCATGTCTTCCCTGGACCGGAAACAAGCTTCCTAGGACCGGTTTCTGGCATTTCAGCCGTCTTCAGCCAGGCTTGCTTGAATCCAGTGGCAAAGTGAGCAAGGCACCCACGTCTGAGCATACCCTGCCAACTTATGGCGAACAAAGCAAAAGCAAAGGAAATGATGGACGGAGTGTTGAACATTGCAAGCACTCACCCCCAGTCAACTGATCTGGGTTTAATCCATCACCGTTCTTTAGCCCACTCTGCCACCCCAGTGAGGATTGTACCTTATGTCTTTAGTGCGCGGACTGTGCAGGGGCAGTTCGTCCATTGGGGGGCTGGGGCTTTGCCCCACCTGGCCACATGGCCCCAAGTCGCACCGCACGCAAGCAAAATAGCAAACTTTAAAGTACTCGCAAGTCGCGAGTCGCTGCGCTCAGGCAGGCATTCAATTGGCGCTGAAGGGAGGTGGGGCGGGGCTGGCTGCAGCAGCAAGGATGGTGACTGACAGCAGCGCTTACTAAAGCGCAGCTGCAATAGTGCGCATGCTCGATTTTGGGCTGGTCATTTTCATGACATGCGCACTACAGCCACCTCCTAAGGACCAGGAGAGCGAGGGGGGAGTTGGGACCCGAGAGGCCGAGGGTTGCTTCATGCAACCCCCGGTCTCTAATGGGCGGGTCGTCGCCGTGCCCTAGCCGATTGGCTGCCTGAGACACCGCACAGCCTGAGGGGCCAGGGCTGTTGTTCCGAAGGCGCGGGACTGGCCCAGGACAGAGCAGAACAGAAGGCGCCATGCAGACCCCAACGCAGGACCCCGGCCCAGGAACAGAGGCGGTGCGGACCAGGTAAGTTGTGTTTTTTTTTTATTGTAAACTCCCCCACGCGACCCCCACCCGACTCCCCCCCCCCCCGAGTATTGCGAGCCGCGACTGGCTTTTGGTAAAAATATCCGCATGTCCTGGTATTGACAGGGCAGTTCCCCTCCAGGTGTGACCTGCAGTTATGTAGCTGCGAAAAAAGTGTTATGATTAGGACTTTATATTACCTCTTAATTACCGGGTGATCTTTGCTCATTTCATAATTGTGACACATGCTTTAGCAGGGATTTCCAGTGGGGTCCGAACTATCCTGTGCTGTTGAAATAAAGAGCCGAGTCTGAATTGCACGTGGAAAATGTTTAGAGTAGAGCAGGGCATAGGGACATTGATTCTGAGCTCAAGGTGCCCTTCATGTGTCCATTAATGCACTGTCAGTAAAGTTCGGGCCCTGCAGTGGCATTAACACAATTTCTATTGTATTAGAGACGCAGGCCTCTATGGCTCCGAAAAGCACTGAAGTGAGAGAAGGAGGCAATTAAATTACTCACCAGTACACGAAGCTCGCACCATCCATAACTGTGGCCCCCCAAAAAAGCCCGAGCTCAGCGGGCCCCGTTCCCGCGCTCCACAGCACACGGGGCTGCCTCACATGATATAGGACTTGTTAAAAGCAGTTAATTCCGGGATCGATAGCGCTTCTTGCCGCCCTTCCATGATTAATAAAGAATGTTAGAAAAACAGAGGCCCAGCCGTTCGCTGATAAACAAATCATAGCGGCTGCTCCTCCATTAGCCAGTGTTTTTCTACCTTAATTTTTGCAAAATTAAATATCTGACAGGCCTCTAAATAAAATGGCCCTGCTTGAATCCCCCGTTAGAGAGTAATGAGCAGCGCTGAATGGCTGCCGTGGCGGCTAGCGCTGGAAGCACTGCGCAAATTACAACGGATGTGCAAAATCGTTTAACATTTAAGCTCCTGATGTCTGTGGCTAGTTCAGTCCTCATCGCCGGGTCAGTGGAAACCGCCTGATGTGGAGGGCAGACAGACCAGCTACTTTTACTTTCAAGCCACTGCATTCAGATCGACAATGTCTGAGGGGACAAGTTCAGATCCTTCAATGTCAAAATACAACAGCTTTAATAGCTGTGAGTTTCCCTGGAAACTGGGATTAAGACCCCTCTAGCCTTAGGTATGGGTCTCGTGTTTCCTGTCGCTTTTATGGAATGAATACCGTGTTGCAGTGTGTCATAATTGGAAACAGGCCTGAAACTTCACCTGACCACAAACCGAGAGTTCACAAAGCCATGAACGTGCCTTGACTGCGTTCAATTCTTAATTTGGCACGCTTTCACAATGCAGGCATTTTACATAATTAGGTTGCATACTAACTAAACACACCCATTTTTTAAAAAATCTAATATGTGTATGCCTCTGGCAAAAGAGCCACACGTCAAAATTAAAAGATATTTTTACTTAGAAATGCGCAGAATCAACACAGATGAAGTATATAAAAATATTGTAGTGTTCATCATTTAGATGAACTATTGGGTGGCTTGAACTGTGTCTGTACATCCAAACATGTAATGCAAAGGGAATGTGCCTAGAAGTGTTCACTTGTGAAGAGTGAGCAGTGATTGACAGCTGCTGGAGGGAGGGTATTGATGTCAGCGGCTGGGTTGGTGATATTGGGTGAGAATTTAGTTTGTCCTATAACTTGGGCATACAGAAATACTTGAAGGGTCTGATGGTTTCTATTTCTGTCTTGGAGTGACCTTGGTGTGCTGTTTGGGCTTGATGTAAAGTGAAGTGGCAACGTGGTCAGTCTACCCTCAGAATATGTGACCTTGCATTGGCTGATGATGTAGAGAAGGACATGGTTGAAGATGTCGCCCTGCACAACTAGCAGACTTCTCGAATAAAAATCGTTTTTCTTAACTCAAACTGATTAAAGGTTACTAAAGAGCGCAATGGCAGACTCTTTACAAGTGTTAACTGATGTCCTTTCAGCTGGTGGCCGATTGCAGTGTTCAGGTGTTAAACTGGTACTAGTGAGGTGCAATTTTGTCCTGCCAGTATTTCTAGGTGCAGAAATGACAAACCTAATACAAACTGCTGGTCTCCCCCGTTAGTACAAGAAGGAGAGCATATTTTTCCAAAGTTAATGCTGATGCAGTGCAAGACACTGGGCAAGCATACATTTTAAATGGCTTCAGTTGTCTTGCAGAACAATTTACATATTACAGTAACTGTTGAACAAATTAATGCAAGAAGATACAGGGCAGTTTTAAATGTGTTTAATATTTCAAGACTATACGTTCCCACTGCTTAATAAGCCTTGCTTTATCGCTGCATTTATTTGCTTTAAAATTCCCCATTTGCCAATCTTCTTTAGAATTCTTTCTCAGGAGAGGGACTATCCCTAGACCCCAGGTTTGTCCATTGAACTTGTTCACATCGCTAACTAGTGTTTTCTATTGGAAAGGGTAGATCCAAAGCAGTCTTGCTTAGTACCCTAGCCCTCTTCAGAAGTCAGACCTGCTTGGCAACCCAGAAATTCTCTGAAATAATGTATGAGTTTTCTTTTATGAATGCCTAGAAGATCTGAATTTTTAGTCCATTTATCACAGAAATAGTGCTGAAACTCGTACCAAAAAGATGGCAATCTTTAAAAAAATTCTTCACGGGGGAGAGCACCCCCGAACCTCCCTTATTGCCGTCGGGCTTGTCCGCTGCGCTCGCTCGCATAGGTTCATTCGTTCTGCATATGCCTCACCAGTTTCAAATTCCACCAGCTGCCACTGGGTCTGGGTGGTGTTGATTTGGGGCATTTAAAACATTCTAACCTTCAGTTAGACTGGTACAGCACCTTTAACCCCACTTCCAAGACTCCAGGTCTGGCATAGGAAGTCACTCATTCTGTGTCAAGGTGGTTGGAGCCTTTTCTGTCCATAATGCTCTGCTCAGGAGGCCAGCCAACTGGTCATTGGAGTCACTGTGGTAGTCTGGGATGCAAGTAGAAAAGTAGGTCTCAAGCAGCAGAGCAGTCCTCTGAGGGCATACGTCTGGCTTCAGAGAGCAGAGCTGTTCTCTTCGTGCTGCAGGGCAGTCCTCTGAAGTACACAGCAGTCCACAGACAGCATGACAGTCATCTGAGAATCCTTCTGAATGTCACCAAGTGAGCTGAAGAGTTGTTCTGAGGGTTCTGTTTTCATCCCTGGTGCCCCCTTTGAAGTTGGAGATGGTTCTGGAGATTTCCTCCCACAGAACTGTCTGTATTTCCTTCCTCCCTGTCCTGGTCCCAAGTTGTCTGGGGGTGCAATGACCTAGTGAGAAGCCCTTTGTAAGTGTGCTGAGACAGGCCCTTTGAAGTACAAGTGTGGTGGGTGACAGCACCGCCCCCCAACCTGCCTAAATGGCCTATGCTGCCACCACCCAGTCTCTCTATTGTGTGACTGTTAGGGAGGAATACACAAAGGCCAACAGCCTCTCTCACCTAGTCATGTGACCCAGGAGCAGGCTGCAAGCACCAAATGGTTAGGACAACAAAATATCTGCATTCTAAAAGTGGCGTTTTCAGAATTGTGACTTAATATCCGACTTTACTATTAAAGAGGGTATTAAATCAAAATTCTTTAGAGACCAAACTTGACATTCATTTTTTTTCTGGAGTTTTATATACCCGACCCGAAGGTATCAAAGCACTTTTCATGAGTATAAGTTGCATTGCAGACAGACACATTCATTTTTGTTGGGCATGGGTAGATTAAGTGATGTGCCTAGAATCACAGGATGTTGATTGTCCCTGCCGAAACTGGAACCCGGTTCCCCAGCTTCGAGGTAAACTACTCTAGCTGTAATGCCACATCCTCTCCTCTATTCCTTCCTACTCCCAATCAAAGTAATCACATATTAAATGTAATAGGGTAACCCAATGTAATGCAATGGGAGAGGCAGGCCTCAGTAGAGAAAAACAAATTTGGGGGGTTTTCACTACCAGGACATGTAATACTTGAAATTACATGTCCAACTTTCTAAATATACTGTACCCTGCCCTATGGGCTGTATAGGGCCTACCCTAGGTGATTTATATGTATTAAAGAGAGAGGTTAGGCTTGACAAAAGATCCATTTTGCCAAGTCGAATTTGCAGTTTAAAGCTGCATGTGAGCTACAATGTCAGACCTGAGGCATATGTTACAGGGCTACTTAAGTGGGTGACACAAGGAGTGCTGCATGCCCACTACTAGCATTTAATTTACAGGCCCTAAGTGCATGTAGTACTACTTTACTAGGGACTTCTAAGTAAATTAAATGTGCCAACTTAGGGTAATCCAATTGTACCATGTTAACAGGAGAGAGCACAATCACTTTAGCACTTGTTAGAAATGGTAAAGTGCACAGAGTCCTAAAGGCCAACAGAACGGGTTCAAGGAAGTAGAAGGGGTGAATGCAAAAAGTTTCAGAGTAGCCCTGAAGAAAGGGCCCATACCTGGCTGCCCCTCTCAGGTTTAGTGCTCTAAGGAAGTTCTTTAGGTGCAGCTTGTGCTCCCCTCACACCCCTGTGTGGTCTCAGCACTCAGTCTCTCTGGCTTAAGCCTGCTCAGTCTCTTGCTAAGTTTGTAGAAGAAACAATGCTGCAAGGCAGCTGGCTGCGCAGTATTACTCGGAAGGTCATGACAGGTGCAGAGGCTTCTGTCATTGGACCTCTTCCACTTGGCTAGCTGTGTATCACTCCACACGCTGGGGAGTACTTAACTCACACAGTGTGACTCATTCTGACAATCAGGCGCTTACCTCAATCACGGCACCGCTCACTCTGGCACTCAGTAGAGAACTTGTCACTTCTTCATGAGCTCGCCTATCAGGGTCCTCAGATGATAAGTCTTTGGTTCAGCAATCAACAGGTGCTATCCTCAGCATACAGTGCCTCAAAATGATGACCTGGATTCTTCACGAGGCACCCCCAGGGTACCTCTCTTTACACTTGGTTTTCAGAACTGGTCCCAACCCAACATCACAGTTTGGCGATGCCTCGGTAATGCAGTCCAATAATGGGACGCAAAGACCTCCAGCAGGTGCTTATCCCAGCTTCAGTTGGGCCTAGTACTTAGACACACAGCTCTAGGTTTCTTGGTAGCTTTTCCAGGGAAATGTGGCAAAGGTCACACTGCCTGATCTGATAATACAATGATTCCTGTGATGCCCTTGCTCAATGAACCTCTGTCATGCAGATCTTACACTTGGGTCATTTAAGGTAGTCCCTTCCAGGAATAGCTCCTTCTGCAGTGTTGGTTCCTCCTTCCCTTGCTCACAGGCAGTATGTCTTGGCACCTAGGACAGTCCAGTAATTCCTCGTTAAGATTGGACTCCAAGTACTACTCCCTGAGTACTCTGTGGAGTACCCATCTACTTGGTAGAAGAGACACAACAACAAACAAGAAAGGGCTGTCATCTTTACATTTATTTACATAGATGAAGGATGTATATTCCAAGTCTGCTTCCTAGGAACCTGTTTGGTTGGGTACCCCTTTTCATTTGTCCTGGCCAGGTCAATTTCCAGACTTGGCTTTTGTCTGCCATGAAAATCTTTAGGTGAAGTGCCCCCTACATAAGTTGAAAGAGGTATGAGCAGGCAGGCTGCACACTTCTGTTTAGCTGCACCCAGCTATTTATACTGACATCTCACTGAGATCAGAAAAAGAGGAGGGAATCTGTGCCCCTTCAAAGGACTGCTTTTCCTAACAGCAGATACCAATGGTCACTCTTTGCCATCTGCCTAACAGCAGTCATTTACAGCCCAATGTATCAGGAAGGGCCATGGCATTTCTAAAGAAAGCCTGCCTCCTCTTTCCTCCCTATAGCATGTGTTATTTCCGCCTCCCTTCTAGGAGATGCCAGCAATGCACATATGCTCTTTGGGGAAAGCAGCCTCTCCTCCATCTAGAACTCTGGTCCAGGCTGTGGCTTCCAAAATGGAACCTGGAGGACTGTATCTTGTATGCATGGCACGCTATCAATCCTAGCACACATGCACATGTACAAAGCGTAGAATGTCTGCCTTCATGATTCCCAGTAGATGGTGAGCAGTGGATCTCTTTAGAAGAATGAGTCTGTAGGCGCATTCATGTCTAGCAGATGGAAAAGGTATGTTACTATAATTAACTAACACAGTAAGTTGTCACCACCGCTCTCCATGCATGAAACCCGCAACAGGAACAGTAGTCCTCTGTCACTACAAGAGTGATCTTGTTTCATCCCTCCCGGTTCAGAACAAGGTCTAGAACCAATCCTTGTCAAAGATCTGGCCTAGGTCAATGCCCACATATGGTATTAGTGTGTGGCATGATCAAAAATTAAGGGTGGGCGAATATTGCATAGAAGCACTACGCAACACTCTGCAAATAAAAAAAAAAAACTCTGCCGCACTACGCAGAGTTCCGAGAGCTGGCGGGGTTTCATGTCCCGCCTATTCACATGATGCTTCCGCTGCACGGCAACACAGATTGCATGTTCGGGTGGAAATCTCACGCGAACCAGCACCACACGGTTGTGCATGGGCGCGGCCATCTTGTTTCTTACTCTTTTTTTTTGGCGCTGGGGGCCTGCTTTTTGATCCTTCTTCAGTCTTTTTAATCCTTGCTTTCTAAAACTCTTTTTCTGTTCTTTTTTATTTATTATCTTACCCTTTGTCTTTCTAAGTGTGTATTTTGCGTTTTTTTTAAAGTTTTCATGTGCTTTTTGTGAGTTTTGTACTTTATTTTATGTCTTTACTTCCTTCCTAATTTTTTTAATTCCTTCCCTCTTATTCCTGCTTTTTATACCTTCTACATTTTTAGTCTTCGCCCCTCCCAGAATCATGTCAGCTAAGGGTGCCCCAAAAACGGCAGCAACAAGGAGCCACCTTCCTTGCAGAAGGCGCGGAGAAAGGGTGCAGCCCGGGCCTTGTTTTCTGAGATTGAAATAGCAGTGCTGGATTTATATGCCCAGCGCCACCTCCCCTCCACCTTGGCAGCAGGTGGCAGGACTGGGTATGGGTTCTGGGAGCCCAAGCAGTGCTGGATGAGGGTGCGCCAGGCAATGTATTGCTGCTCCGACGCACCGGTGGTCCGACATCCTGGACCGAGAGCAGGACCTGCTAGACCTGCTAGGGAATGAGGTCGCAGAGCTAGGTGAGCAGCTAATAATTCATATTATTATTACTTGTGAGTTCTATGTTATTGCTAATACTTTTTCCCCAAATAGCAAACATGCTGCTTAAATGCTGGTAAGTTAAGTTTACAAATATTATATTATGTGATCGTTATTCTAGACAGGTCCACGGCTCTACCTAATTGTACTTGTTTGCACTCGGTTGGATTGATTATTTAAGAGCTTAAGTAATAGAGAGACTCCTCTGTCCTGTCACTAAGATAGTGGTAGTTAGTATTAGTAATTTAGCCGTGTGCGTCCTCTCACTTCAGTTCTTAGAACCTTTTTTATAGCTCGTACAGTGAAAAGCAACCAACCAATTTGGTGTATGCATGCGTCCATCTGTGCATTTAAAGACAAAATGCAGTCTTAGTGAATTGGCCCATCGAATGTGGTTGAGAATGATTGAGAATGGGATTGGAACTTAGAAGCAAACATCAATCATTGCAATTTATTAGTAATTTCAAAGTCTTTTGAATAGGAGGGCTAGGTAGGTTTAGGAAATTTGGAATAGTATAGGACGGCCCGCGATACTAGTCTACTACTAGTCGATCTGATTTAGGAAAGTTCAATGCTATTGCGATTGCCTTTTCCTGTCAAAAAATCTGTTTGGAAAGATTATTTATTTACCACCAATCTTTTTTTGTCTTTATGTCTTACTTCAGCATCCAAGGGAAAGAAGAGGTCATCTGAGTCGGGTGAGAGAGTTGGAGGTGCCTCTCAGTCCGAAGAACTTTCCTCTGCCGATGGCTCTGCTGGCTCCTGTAAGTCTTCCTGTTGTTTTACCACTCCTTATTTTGAATTATTTATTTCTACCCATTTCCTAATTTTTTCCCAAATCCTCTCCAATCTATCTTTGTTATCCTTGCATTACCCTATTTGCTTATTTTCTATATTCCTAGTGCCTGTACTTTACATTACTGTCTATAGTCTAATCGGTCTGTAGCTTCCTTTCTTCTGCTTTGTCAGTCGGCTTTCCCTCTCCTCTTATATATTTTGTGGACTGCCTAGTGGTGATACTGTAAGACTCTGAGAACCCAATGGTCATGGTCACGTACTACTAGTCTGCCTTGCAGATTGCATGCCCAAGTAAGGTATTCTACGCATGTTTGTTGAGATGTGAAGGCTGTCTTTCACTTTTTCACGCTCAATCAGAAAAACAAGAGAGTGACCATAGTCACGTTGGCCATCCCGAAATTGTGTCTTCTTCTTTTTATCTAGGCCTACTATTATTAGCAGCAGTTGGTGAACTGATTATTGTGCACCATGGCTCGAAGGAAGTATGAGGAGGACGGCCCCATTGCATTTGCCAACCTAGACCATATGTCCAGTTGTCCTCTCCTATTTCTTTTCAAAAACTCAGATTCATCAATAACTCTAGTCATTCCTGTCCTTTACAGGTTGTCTTAAGAAGTTTTTCAGAAATTATCACCAACAAAATGCCCAACTTGATATTTTTGATAGAAGATACTGTCTGTATCTGAATCGTAGTGAAGTGTGTGGTGTATCTTCAATTTTGCTATTAAAAAAAGAAAATTAGGGGGAGGCGTATCTGGCATCTAAAAATGTAATATGTTTCCTAGCCGTGCCGACCACCAGTGCCGGGGCCAGCGGTGACTGTGACGCCAGTCAATTAGCAGATGCGGCAGCAGTAGGGGGGGAGGCAGTGGCGGGTGGTGGTATGTCATATTGCTTGCTTATTGATAATTAATTATATACTCACTGCAAGGGTGTACTATTGTGACATGTAAACAGTTGAACACACATTCTTTACTTAGCATATACTAATAGTAACTAATGGCCTCTTCTATCTTCAAAGCAAACACAAGGAGATGATGTATGGCTTCTATCTTCAACTCAGCAGAGAAAGTTTCATGAAGAGTCAGACCTTGATTGGTTGATGTAAAAGGGAAAGAAGGATGGAAGGAGAAAGGGCGTTTGAAATGTAATATGACTGGAAGAGAAGGATGCGTGGGTGAAAGGATGCATATACTATAGGTGGCTTATAGGATCCATGGGTGGGTGAAGATTGGATGAAAGGTGAAAGGATGCCTGCCTGGGTGGGTGCAAGTATGTAAGGATGCCTGCCTGCTCGGGTAAAAGGAATCCTCAGGTGTGTGTGATGGGTTAAAGGGCGCATGCGTGGGTAAATGACAAATGTATGTTGGTGAAAGGTTCATTGAGAATGAGAGCCATGTTTGGATGGATGGATATATGGATGGATGGTATTCATGGGTGAAGACTGGATGGAGAGAATGTAAAACCTAAACATGAGTAGCAAAACCAAGGGTAAAGAATAAGAATAGTAGAAGAACAATGCAATGATGAATGGAAAAATCCCTGTGAAGAAGAATAAACAAGGGATATGGGTGATCCTCTGTAGTGGCGTTCTTCTCAACTTCTTTACTTGCATGGAATACTTTTTTATCAATGTTTTTGATTCAAAGAGATGAGGTGGTATTTCAGACTACTCCCTTGACTCAGAGTAGTTTTCAAGTGCAACATTTATTATATATCCTTCATAGTACCGAACCATCATCATCAATCGCCTCCCTCCAAGTTCCTATCCATCGCATTTAACCAGTGACATGCATGGGGGACCTATCGGCTGCATGGTTACATCGGCGGCACTGCATTGTTGACTTTGCAATGTGCGTCTGCCTCAGTTAATGTGTAAGCCCCAATAAATGGTTATGTTTCCCTTCACTCCCAGTGCCTACTCATTCACTTCCTAGTACATACGTAACTCCTTTCCTATCTTATTTGTTCTGTCCCAGCCTTCCATATAATTTGAAAAAAACATTATTTGCATGCACCACTTTCCTCTGGCCATGTGATATATTTTATTATTGCTTCCATAATGGATTCGTCAGTTCAAATATTTCCCTTTCAACAATTGCTGAACAAAGCGACTCACTAATAGCAAAAGCTTAGGCAATTAATGATGATGATCAGTGTCTACCTAATCCCTCTAACTTACCTGCAGTAGACTAAGTTAATAAATATTATCCTTACTACCAAGCAAATCTATTTTTTTGTAAAAAAGTAATGTCAAATGTGGTGACGAAGGGTGAGGCAGGGAGTAAAGTGGGACTAAGAGTAGGTGACTTTGCTTCTTGTGGATGGGATAGTCTGTGATTAACGTGCCAAATAGAATATCCTTTACCTTAATGCTTTCCCTGTACTGTAGTGCATTGCTTTTCCCATGGGCAGACAGGAGGTTGTCTGTCTGCATAATTGTCTTCTTTATAATTAGTAGTACCTCATGTGACATATATCATTCATAGTAACGATTCATCAGCCTTTTAGTCAGGGTGAAATTGAGGCATTTAACAGAGCATGGCCATGATAGAAAAGAGATAATTGTCTTGTACAGCGGCCAGTAGGCAGTGAAGACAGTAGCAAAGGGTGACGGCTGATCTAGAAGACCTACATACATTTAGCTCAACAAGAGAGAGAAGAATGCTTGTATACTCCATAGTGCATAATGCCTGATACTCTATTCACATAAAAATCGAATGGCCCGAGGACACCAGCAAATGTACTGCTACTGTGCCACTATATAATTGTATGTGTTTTGCTAAGAGGATTCTTTACAATTTGTCTTTTTTATTTCTTGATATAGCTACTCCTGCCAATCCGGCATAATCTAACAGGCAGGAGGTAGCAGCCAGGACCTGGCAGAGGAAGCTGGAGGTCATCCGGGCCGAATATCAGCGGCTGATGGTGGAGGTGGAGGAGGAGGCAGCAGCAGCTGCAAATGCCCCAGGCCCCAGCCCGGCCCCAGTGCCTACGGTAGTCCGTCGCCGGGGTTCCAATGCAGCCACCCACCGCTATTCTATATTCTACCACTGCTTCTCCCGCCAATTTTAGAGCATTTAATCGCTGCATTCTGCAGAGCCTGTGCGCCTAGAAGCCAGGCAGGAGGAGCATCTAGACACATTGGAGACGCACGTTAAGAAGGTCATAGCCCGCTGCTAGGTCTCTTCTGCCCCCCCCCCCTTTTTAATCTTTTTTTTGGTGGGTTGGAGTTGTTGGGGAGAGGGTGGGAATGTTCGTTTTTGGACTTTTAAACTACTGTGGACATTGGTTGGGGCTAGGTAGAGGGGCGAGCCAGTTGTGGGTTTACTAGTTTATTTTATTAATAATATTTGTATAGATGTACATTATGATTTTTATCTTTTTTGGGGGTACTGTTTTACTTTGCACTGCAGCCTTTGCCGCAGCCAGTTTAAAAAATCTGCTGACAGTGTAACAACAACAAAATAGTTATGGGGTAGCCTCCCTTGTCCTACTACTCGCGCCTCCTAGTCTCTGCAATCTGCAAATAAATTAACCCCTGAAGATTCGGGGTGGGGGGTGAATTTCCATTGTATATACAATAATTGCAGTTCAGCAATGAATTACCCACAGTTCCTCTCTTACCTAATTAGATGAAGCTATGGCTGCATGGTTTCCCAAGGTGTCATGGTGGTGGTAGTAGTAGCAGTATGCTAGCAAACTAGTCTAACAGTGAAAGCACCATATTCAGAAGTGAGGTCCTAGCCAAACTCAAACTGTAAGAGAAGGAATATTCATCGCAGGGAACTAAACAAATTAAAATAAAAACTGAGGTAATGCCGTTATTATATGCAAGCTTTAAAAAAAAATGAGACAGTTACCAGAGACACTAGACTACAAGTACAGAAGAAGAAGAGAGACAATAGAGAAAATATGATAAGCAATGCTAAATTATATTATTCATAATGGTGAGCTGTAAAAGTTACAACATGAAGTCAACTTGAGCTATGAAGTGGACAAGTGAAACCTTTGACACAATACAGTACCTGAAGAACAATGCTGGCAATTAGGTTCCTCTGAAACAATATTGAATAATCTGTGTGGTTGGCTAATAGAAATATAATATTGCCATTGTGGGCTATACTTAGAGCTGAAGAAGGTACTCACCCTGCCCTGAGTTGGTGTTGCTTTCAGCACACCTGCCCCACCAAGTGTGTGATCAATTAATGGAGCAAAGTTAGTCACACCTCAATGAATCACACAGCCCAGGGGAAGAGGGTTTGAGTTCCATGAATGGATAGGAAGGGGGATTTGAGGGAAAGGTTTGACAAAGGCAAACACTGCCAAGGACAACATTAATCTTGGCAATGAGCAGCTGGCCATCATAAATCTGTTATGGGAGGAAAAGGAAATGGAGAAATGATGAGTAGTACTGGTAAATCAAATTGTCCATCAGCTCCTAGTGAGACCCAAGTTACCGTATCTTTTGTGGTATCGAGCTTTGAAAGATAGCAAATATATCAAATTAAAATATCTGTTGGAGTCAAGTAAACATAAACAACACACACAGTTCTAATGATTACTAAAATAAAAAAATGATACTGTATTGCCCAATTGGGAGTTACATCTGCATTCCTCTTAAAATGTCCATCAATCTTGGGTGCCTGGTGGATGCGGACGGTAAGGTAAGCGAAGCTTGCATTTTTTTAATATGGAGCAGCATAAGAGGGCCTGTAGGTTAAAAACAAAAATGATATTGAGGAGAAGTTAAACTGCATAAGGAGTGCACCGAGAAGACTCAGAGGCAGCATGGTCAAATGTCTGTTGCTACTTACCTTAAACAACAGGCCCCCCAACCACCACTTATCTTCCAATTTGAGCCAGACAGCACTGAGCACACACACACCCAGCAACAAAGCATTTTCCTGCAGCAACAAAGCATTTTCCCAATCAAGTAAAATCAAAGCACCGCTGTCACCCACAACTCACCACCACTACATAGAGTTGTGTAGGTCTGTTGTTCACCTTTAGGCCACTTCAAAGTCATCACCAAATTAGTTGGTTTCAGTGAATTTTAAAATTTCTATCTTCTGGTGGCAGTTCTCGAAGTACTCATGTCCACGCCCTGGTCATTTCATCATCTCTGATCCTCTTGAGTCAGACTCCTCTTGACTCCTGATTCTCAACTCAAATGCAATAGATTGACCTATAGTAACATTTTGTTGTTGCACAACAAGAATAGAAACATTGAGTCATTTGTCCTTATTTGTCTGTATAGGCTAGGATTTCAGTAAAAGCCCCTTTTACTTAGACCAACAGAAGCCCGGTTTCTCCTTACCGAGGGGATGCAATTAACATCACG
Organism: Triturus cristatus; assembly: GCF_964204655.1. Taxonomy (NCBI): domain Eukaryota; kingdom Metazoa; phylum Chordata; class Amphibia; order Caudata; family Salamandridae; genus Triturus; species Triturus cristatus. The sequence continues at coordinate 837,477,409 of NC_140582.1, read as the reverse complement.
GGCTACCAATTCCTCCAGTCCGTTCAAAAAAACAAAAGGGGAGCTTACTCATCCACACAGGTTAGCGAGGAGAATGGCTCTGATTTTCTGATAATCAGACCAACCTGTAAAGCACATTACAATCATAGGACCATGAGTAAAACCAAAAAGGAGGGGCATTAGGCAATACCACAGACTAAGGAATCTTAAAACCACTAAATTATCTGTCTAGCCCGTATTTAGTATGTGTTAAAACGATATTCCAAACTAAGAATAAATTAGGTTTTTTATATATACTTCATACCAAATATCCCATAATGCCCAAAGATCAGTTATTTTTGTTTGCCTGGCAGCACGATCCAAAGTTGCAACCCTTTGAACCGATTGTATCCATTCAGCCTCTGTAGGGGGGTAGGGGTGTATCCATTTAATGCAAAACTCCCTACGGGCCAACAGCACTAAAACAAAAAGAATAACTTTATGATTTTTACTAAAGCAATAAGATTTTTCCTCTCTTCCTGCAGAAACCCCAAAAATTACTGCTTCCAAATTCACCTTCAGTTCTTGGCACAGAATCTTACCCACTTTATCCCAGAAAGACTGGATCAAGGGACACTGCCAAAACATGTGGACTTCATTAGCGTTTCCCTCTCCGCACTTATGGCACTTCTTCACAGCTCGACTTCCCATCTTTGATAACTTCTTGGGTGTCCAGTATGCCTTGTGGACAGTGAAAAGATGGTTCTTTCTCAGTGGAGCAGATCTCACGTATCGCCAGAGAAAAGACATAGATACTTTTTTGAAGACCTTTATGTGGAGGAAATAAAAGCAGATGAAGAACAAATTGATGCTTTTCTTCATGATTTAGTACTCCCCTTGTTGCAAGAATCGGAAAAAGAGGGTTAAACAGTCTTATTAGTCTTGAGGAAATATTGCCTATTATTAGGGGCCTAAAAAAGGGAAAGCTGCGGGTCCAGATGCCCTCCCAAATAAGATTTATATAATACTAAGGTAAGAGCTCGCTCCGATACTACTGCAGTTGTTTAATTATGTTTTATAGATAAACAGAATCTTCCGCTTTCCTGGGATAACGCTACCATAACTATACTATTGAAACCAAATAAAAATCAGAGGCACTGCGAATCATACAGACCAATATCTCTTCTTAACAATGACTGCAAAATTTATACTAAGATTTTAACAAAATGATTAGACAGGGTTATAGGTCCACTAATTCATGTTGACCAAAAAGGTTTTATGAGAGGGAGGCAACTTTATGAGTTAACTCATGAATTAATCTACCATAGACTTTGCAAAGGAATTTGGGATCCCCTTGACAGTGATGACTCTGGATGCCGCTAAGGCCTTTGATAAGGTTAGCTGGCCTTTTTTACATAAGATGATTCAGTGTTTTAATTTAGGTGAACATTTTCTGTAGGCAATGAAAGCAGTTTATAAAAATCCCTCGGCGAAAATCTTGGTAAACGGCAATCTTACGAGATCAATAAAAATTAGTAGAGGGACTAGGCAAGGTTGTCCCCTCTTTCCTTTGTTGTTTAACATATATATTGAGCCTATGGCATGTAAACGAAGGGCTAATCCGAATATATACACCTTCGTTTGTAACGGCTGGACGAAGAAAATCAGTTTATACGCCGATGATTTAATGATTTTCACTTGCGACTTACAAAAGTCTATTGTAGCCATTTGGGAGTCTTTCGAACACTTTGGGAGAGTTTCGGGATACTCTGTTAATAAACTGAGTTAATGCTATGGAACACCCAATATAATAGTAACCTAATAAAACAGGAAATTGCGTATTTAGAGTCCAAATTGTGCATAATATTGAAAAGATTCCACAGGTGAATTTTGATAAGCTAGCCATATCAGTTAAGAAACAACTTTAGGCCTGGAGAGTACTTCCACTGTCTTTTCTTGGTAGGTCCAACTTGTTAAAAATGATGATCCTTCCGAAATTTACGTTTTTATTCAACACAGTCCCCTTGGAGTTTAAGCGGGTCTGGTTTAAGAAGGTACAGGGGGAGTTCACAAGCTTTATTTGGGGGGATAAAAGCCCAAGAATTTCTCTGAAGAAATTGCGAAGGGGAAAGGGGGGTGGAGGTATTGCCACACCTGAATTATATTTTTATTACCTAGCCTTTCAGTTAAAGAATTTCCGTCAGCTCCTGAAGGGCAGCATAGGCTTTGCCCCTTATTTATAGGCCCTTATAAATGATTCCTCAGCTTCCGCAGATTCCTTTCTGTTCAAATTTGGCCACCCCAATTTTTTTTTAAAGTCAGGCTAAAGACCTTCCTTGGAATAGTCAAGGTCTGGTATTCCATAAGACTCCTCTTGAAAATACCATATTATTGCAATGCGGCTCATATCTGGGATTCTCCTGGTACCCCTGCTTGCCTCCTGGACTCATTAGCAACACCTTTGCATGAATGCGGTATCAATTTTTGGGGGCACCTTCTGGTAGATTTTAAATTGATCTCATGGCAGAGATGGTCCGAAATCTCGAATGACTCTGTTTCAAAATTCAAGTACTATCAATTAACCAGTTGGGCTAACACTCTGGGTAAAGACGGCAAGGGAAACCACGAGATAGAGAATAGGATATGTTTGCATCCTAGTAAAGGGAAAAAAGTTTCTGAATGGTACTGGACGCTGATTCAGACAAATGGGGAGACACATAATGTCCTGGTGGGGAGATGGAAGAGGGAGCTGCCAGACTAAGACCACAAAACTTTATGGCAAGTATCTATTGAGTCATTTTAGGTGTAGACTAGATGTGTGTTTGCGTTATCTAAGGGACTGGTCGGTTCTGACTCTTTGAGGAGTATAAAGCAGAAAACAATAAAACAAAGCAGTGTGAAGTGGACCCGGTGAAGGAGTCTTGATATCTCTCAAAGGGGAAGGAAAAAAAATCACCTTTAGGGGAAAATTGATCAGCCGTTCGGTAGGCCACCAACATTGTAAATCATCACAAACATATTTTAACCTCTTCAGTGCCCATGACGAGATAGTCTCGTCATGGAGCACGGTTGCGCTGTGCCCATGACGAGACTATCTCGTCATGAACCCCACCCACTAGTGCAACGCCCGGCACAGGAGGGGGAAAGGGCGTGGCACTGAAGGGGTTAAGCGTAATAGTTACAGATAAACAAACACCCAGTGTCACACTTTACAATAATTGAGGAAAAGGTAGTGATGGAATTAGGTCACCCAGTGTCACACTGCCTGCCACCACATGCATCATCTCGCAACACACATCACAAGTTCATAACAAACAACAATCACTCAGCGTGCAATGCATGCCATTTACCTGTTCTTCCGGTGTGCTCACCATGATCGATTTGTGGTACATTGCAGGATGCAGATCCATTTGTTCACGAAACAGAGATTGGCCAGTGTAAATGGCATAATGGCACATGTGGGGCAGTTGTTCTAGGGTAGGAAAGGATAGATAGTCATGGCCCAGGGTTGGCGGCAGGCACACATTTGTTTGTATTCTACATACAATACCCTTGAGGGAGATGGGTGTGGGGGGGAGTCTGGATTTCTTCACTGCACACAGTTGTAACTCTAATTCGGCAATAAAATGTGTCTCATAGAACAATGGTGAGGATGAATTAGTCTACCAGAAATAAACAAATAAAAGTAAATAATAATGTTCCCTAGTAGCTATATCTTTTTCTTTTGGCGTCAAAAAAAAAAAAACAGATCAGCGATAAACTAGAGATTGAGAGAGAAAGTTCTACGTTTTATAGCTCAGGCCTAGTAGTCAGGGAAGTAGAGCTCGCTCTTAAACTCTAGTGGTATGCCCTCAAGTAGATCATCTAACACACTACTTCCATGACCTGAGTCTCCCTCATCTTCCACCTGTCATACTTCAGGTATGGAGTAATCCGGTGGAATAAAGTGCTGAATCATTTAGATCACAATCAATCGCTCCACGTTTTGGAGCAAGAGACTAGTCCTTCTGACTGTGAGAATGGCATCAGCAGCACTGAAAACACACTCAATGGAGACATTGGCTACCGCGCAAGCCAGATAGTTTATTGCCAGACTGCTGAGCACTGGCCATTGGCGTCTCTTCCCATACCAATACACCAATGGGTTTTGATCAAGGTAGACCTCTGTTGCCTCATTCAGATAGGCCTGAACCATCCGCTCAATGGCCACTGCTGGTGCTCTAACTTGCTCGACCTCTTTTGCCTTCGCCCCTGCACTGGACTTAAGCTCTGCCATTAGAAACCACTCAATTGCAGATTTTGGGGCTGATTCTCCTGTTGTTTTTTTTAAACGTTTTTATTGTTATTTTGCAAAGTAACAATACATTTTCAGCCAAATGAGGTACACGGACATTCTCAGTCATCGCCGCCCTTGCGGTGTTACAAGCTGTGCAAATCACATATTTGGATCTCAAATCTCCTCCAAGGCAATTACAATATACTTGTGTATATACCAATTTTGAATCCCCCACCCTCCCCCCACAATGTTGCGTTATGTGGTATTATCTTGGGAACATTGGAAGACAATACTGTTGTATGTTTCATAATTTTATATTATCCTCAGGTACTGGCGGGCCCCCCAGCTCTGCCTCTACTACATTTTCTCTTTGTCTCGACTGAGCTACTCCTGCCTATCCCGTCGGAAGGTTGTCCTTTTTAAGTAGATCTGTCATCATGAGATACCAGGCTCTCGCATCTTCCTCAAGCTTGTCATACCTTCTAACTTTTTTCATGCAAATAAGTTCCTCTGCCGCCCACTCATGCACATCTTTAACCCAGCTTGTAACTGCGGGGGGATGTAGACTCAGCCACTTGATTGCTATTCTTCTTTTTGCCAACACCAACCCCAATTGAAGACATTTTCTGCTGAGCTTTTTGTTCTTGGGCGTGGGGAGAAGTCCCAGGAGTACCGTTCTAATACTAAACAATATCTTCCATCCTGTGGCATCCTGCAAGCTGTCTAGTACTTTTCTCCAATAAGATGCAAGTTCTAAGCAATCCCACACCATGTGTACAAAATGTGCATCTGCAAACCTACATCTAGGACAATGATTCGGACGATCCGGATATATTTTATGTAGGACTCGTGGGGTCAGGTATGTTTGATGCACAATGTTGTAATGTATGAGCTTAAACCTGGTGTTGGAACTGATCTACTTGACCCCCTCATGTATGTTCTTCCATTCTACTTGTGTTAAGGGCTCGTCCATTACAGAGTCCCACTTTCCATGAATTGGTAGAGGATTAGTGGGAGTATCCTCGACAAGCGCTCTATATGTGTGAAATTAGTCTATGCCCTCCTGCCAAGGTGGATATCGCCTGCAGGACCATCGCAGCGGGTGGCTCCTGTGGGAATGGCAGCCATATGTCACGGGCTACTGCGGAAATCTTCGCATATTGTAAATATTGCCCCCTGCCCAGTTCAAATGTGTTCTCTGTCTCTTCTCTTGTAATGAACCGTTGGGCGGTGTATAAGTCCCCATCCAGTGGCAGCCTCCCTCTATCCATTTATTAATTGTCATTGTTTGCCCTATCCGTTTGAAGGACTGTACGCTCCATAATGGTGCATCTAGGGCATAGTACACTCTCTTGATTACTTTCTTTACTGCACTTTCCCAGGTCGCATGCCTGATAATGTATGGGAAGGATTCAGGCACTCCAGAACTCATCAAGTGAAGTTCCAGTGGGTACCCACCAGTAGTTGCTTCTCCCAGTTAATATGGTCATCCAACCAGTGCACCCGCTCCCGTTTTCTCTGCAGGGTGCTTAGTTTTGTTTCCTTTTGGTTCCCCACAGGAGCTCTACCATCAAACGCTCCATCTTTAAGAAATACTCATGCGGAATTCTATATAGGGGGTTCGGAAGGGCGTACAGACAGCGTGGTAAGATGACCCATTTTTGTTAACGCTACTTTACTAATCAGTGACAGTGGCAGCTCTTTCCAGAAGGCAATAGATCTTCTGATGCCCTCTACACTCCTTCCTATGTTGTTCTCCAGGTAAGCTGTATGTGTGTGTACTAACCCAATCCCCAGGTATCGCACTTCATCACAAACCCATTTCATTCCTACCTTAAACAACTCAGCTTAATGCTTCCTAACCAGGTTTCCCAAAGGGAAGAGCTTGGATTTCCCCGGGTTAAGGTGCAGTCCGGACAGCTCCCTGAAACTCCTCCGCTCCATGACAAGCCCCAGTACTGGTTCTTCAGGATGGCGCATGTACACCAGTGTATCGTCGGCGTACATAGACACCACGTGATTAGTGTCACCCAGACGGATCCCCCAGCCCCCCATTTTTTGTCTCAGGGAAATCGCCAGAGGCTCCATTGCGATGGCGAACAAGAGTGGAGACAGGGGGCATCCCTAACGGGTACCTCTCTGTAATGTAATACTTTACCAGATCTGATCTCGGAGGCGTACTCTTGCTGCCGGTCCAGTGTATAATATCTTTGTCCGTTTTAAGCATTGTTCTCCCAGTCCATACCCTTAAGCACCGCCCACATATAGTTCTATGCTACTGAATCAAAGGCCTGCTGTATGTCCAGCAGGCTTAGTACACAATCCTCCTTTTCTAGGGCCGGCGCATGCCACACCTATGCCAGTCTGAGCAAGTAGTGTGTAGTATTTCGTCCTGGTATAAAACCAGCTTGGTCCAGGTGGATCAACCGGGACATATTTGGTTCAAGAGACAGGCTGCCAGAACCTCACTTAGTATTTTTGCATCTATATTTAGGAGAGAAATCGGTCTATAGGAGCCCGGGAGGAGGGGATCTCTGACCGGCTTGGGGATCATTGACACTGTCGCCTCCAGCATAGTTTTAGGCAACACTCTGCGGGTAAGAGCCTCATTATAGACGTCTAGTTGATAACTAGCTAACTATGGAGCAAATTTTTGATAGAACTCTGCTGGGAGTCCATCTCCCCCGGGGTATTTTTCTGTCTTTAGTTTTTTTAATGGATGCAAGTATTTCCTCCCTGGGAATTGGCGCCCCTAACACCTCCTCATCTGTCTCTTCTATGGTGGAGAGTGCCACACCAGCCAGGAACTTCAGTGTGTGTGGTTTGGTTTGGTGACTGGTTGTACATATACGCTCTAAGTGGGCTGCAAATTCATTTAGTATTGCTTTCTGTGTGTGCAATGTGTCTGGCTCACTATTTTGGAGTTGCATGATAGGTGTATGCTCCTTTTCAGGTCTGATCAGTCTTGCAAGAAGCGCCCCGGACCTGACCCCCTTCATGTGTAGTCTCTGTCTATAGGCAGTATACGTGACATTTTCTAACCTATCCCAGACCTCAAATAGCTCTCCTCGGACCCGTACCCATTCAGCCATATGGTTCGGCATTGTGTGAATGGTACCGGCCAATCTTTTTAGTTGGTTTTCCAATGTTGTGATATTTTTGCTCAGTTGCTGTTTCACTCCATGCGTAGTCCTCATACATACCCCCTGATTACTACCTTCATGGCTTCCCATTCCTTGGATCTAGTGGCCGTTGATCCCCAATTTTCCCTGAAATAGTGTTGTAGGACCTCTGATACTGTGTTTGCATTTGGTGGGTCTGAAGGTGCCTCAACCCTGAGCCGGCCATTACGGAATGGCCAGTCGGCCCGGCCCGCTCTTCAGTGTGAGCAACAGCGGTGCTTCTAAGAACAGTTCCGTCGAATCTCAGATTATAGTGTCTCGACCTTCCTTCGGTGTCTTCTGCCCCTTCATCTAGTTTTATAACCTGTTTCTTTAATTGAACTACCGTGGCGCTGAGACTTTTCATTTCCTTTTGCAAGGTGCCTACATCTTTTTCAGTAACGTACACCCTTTCCGAGACCTTCCGCAGATCACACCGCAGCAAGTTTACATCTATGGCCACTGCATCTATCTTTTGAATCATATCATCTCTAGTTGTTCGTATGGCCTGCATCATATCATGTCTGTTAGGGTGGGAGAGTCTTCCGCGCCCTGTTCTGATGGCGCTTTCCCACTGCGGGCAACCTCTTCCCTATGTTCCGGGCCATGACCCAGGGGCTGGGCGTAGTTGGAGATTTTATTCACCTGTGCCTTGGTTGTCTTCTCTTTCATCATGCTGACAAATAATTTCGTTGCCCCTCTACTTCGTATGTTTATGCCATCTCACGTGGTGTCTTTTGACCATCTTATCCACTGGTTCTGGGGAGACACCAACACCCGCCCCCACCCCCTCACGGTCCACTGCAGCCCAGTTGCGTATAGGTTAAACTGCATCACTTGGTTTTCACCGCTGTTGCATCCTTTGTTGGTTTCCCTCACTCGCATTGACAATGTTCCCTTATTGTGCTGCACTGGTCTTGTTGCTTCAGTCCCCCATACGGGTCTCGTCTTGTGTTAGGCACAGCTCAACCCTGCTACCACAGGTTTATTTTGCCCCACTGAATCTTTCCAGGATAGGAAAATCCAGCCCATGAGCTATATGGTACCTGTATTCCCCCAGCGCAGCTGGGCGAAGTCCGCTACAGATTCTCGCCAGGAGAATCTTGATTGCTCCCAATGTGCCACACTGGTATCTTGCGCTGTGCCCGGTGATCTGTTTCTCGGGGGCTGGCAGGGTTCAGGCACCAGTAACCTTCACTCCGGTACCACAACCTCCACTGAGGGATTTCACTTGTGCTCCAGTCGCACCCCAGCAACACCAAAGGGGATGATGGACGGAGTGTTGAACATTGCAAGCACTCACCCCCAGTCAACTGATATGGGTTTAATCCATCATCATTCTTTAGCTCACTCCGCCACCCCAGTTCAGACATGGCCACATGCAAATCAGTCTGACCCTGTGCCTCATGGGAACAATCCAGCACGAACTGCCAAGCCATGTCTTCCCTGGACCGGAGACAAGCATCCTGGGACCGTTTTCGTGTTCATCACCCTCATCAGCCAGGCTATCTTGAATCCAGTGGCAAAGTGAGCAAGGGACCCACCAAAGGGGATGATGGACGGAGTGTTTAACATTGCAAGCACTGGGCAGCGCACCTCCTCTCCTCGGGCCATGAACGGGAACATGTCACCAGCTGGGTGTGTGAGGTCGGGGCTCTCACCGTCTGTACCTGCTGGCTCCGGGGTCACCCCGCAGCAGGTGTTGGTCTGAAAAGGCGCCTCCCTCGGCAACTCTGTTCAGGGGTGAGATGGGAGGGCTCACCCAGCCCTCAGTGTAGGGTTTCTTTGCTGCGTCAAAGTGGCCCATTGGTATCATGGCCTCCGCTTTCACTCTCCTCCAGGCTCAGGATCGTTGCTGACTCACTCTCTTCACCCCGGTGGACCGCAGGGACGAGCACCAGGACACTCCAGTTCTTGGCCTTCCTCGCCTAGCCCACTGCTCGGCTACCAACAGGACAATATGGCGTCACAACGCAGCAGGGACAGAGATGTTACTCTGGTGTTTTCTCCTCTGCAATCTCAGCCTGCAGTTGTGCGGGAGTCTGCGGTAGATCGGGAAGCAGTCTAGACTTATTACTGGGCTAGGACAATTCAGGATTCTTACTTATATCGGGCCGCCGCGCGGAGCTCGGCTAGGACACGTCTAAGCAGCCATGATGACAGGCCATGCCCCCTCCTGTTCCTGTTGTTGATTTTGTTCTTGTTGTTGATTTTGGCTGCTCCGAACTTGAAGGCTGCCCCGCAGGACTTGTGCCCTGGAGAAGTAGGCCTGTATTTCCCTGCCGTTCTTTTTCTAGCTCACTGCCTTTCTCCGTTATGAATGTTTTTTATTTTCTGACATCCCTGGAAGGAATGGAAGAGAACCGTAATGGTTTGTACCGTGGACCAATAATTGTCGCACAGATGTAATGTTTGGATGACACAATGTTTCTTTGCACCCTTGTATTAGCAGACAAGCAAAGAATTAATCTCTACACCAAGTCATCTGCAACTTTTTTTCCGTCCACACCTGTTTACATTGCAGACACATCCTTTAGCTGTTCCTGCAGCATGTGCAACAACAGGATAGTTTGGCCCATGGTACTGTCCTCTTTGCTGACTTCCCGTGTGAACACCTCGAAAGGAAGCAGCATCTCTGTCAGGCATTTGACTAGGCCCCATTCATCCATCTCAATGATCATGCATTTGGCAATTGCATCCCCTCTTTGCATGACATATTCATTGATAGGTCTGTACTGCTCAAACAGGCGTTCAAGAATGTAATAAGTCAAGTTGGCACCTCCTGTATGAGTGCTTTAACTGCCAATCTATTATCATGCTGAATGAATCTCAGCTGTTTCCAGGCTTTAAATGAATGGCTGAAATGAGTGCAGATTCTTCTGCAGGTGGACAGTAAGTTGCTTACTTGGTCTTCTTTTTGAGAAAGTCCTGTACAATGATGTTAACTTATATTTATTTATAAAGTTTTATATAGCGTGAACAAGACCCGTGAGGGTATCAGAACGCTTTACAAGGGGGGTGGATAAATCAGTACAAGACAGAAATACAGTGCATTTACAGAAATATAAACATAGGCGAGAAATAATTGTAGGAGCGCGATTCCGTTAGGAGCTCAGACGGAGGAGGTCGAGATCAATCGAATATTAGTTCAACAGGTAAATTCAATCGATATATAGTATGAGGAAGACTATTAGTCTAACAATTTGGACATTAGGAATGATTTCATCTTTGATATGAAGAAGGCAGTAGAAAGAATCAAACACATTTCCTTCGAAAGAGAATTCCAGATTTTCGGTGCGATACCTGAGAAAGCTCTGTTGCATGTTTTCTTCTTGAGGAATCTCTGTGGTTTCCACCAGATAGTTCCAGATTGTGTGCTAGGTATCTTGAAGTGTTGGAATGTATGGCTTTACGGGTCATGCACACAATTTTAGATGAATTTGTGCTTTGTATGGAAGCTAGTTTAGGGATTTCAGGTCAGGGGAGATGTGATTGTTTCTTTTTGATCCGGTGATGAGTCTGACCGCAGCATTAAAGGAGGCCTGTAAAGGAGCTAGTCTTTATCTGGGAAGGCCGCTGAGCATGGTGCTTCCATATTCAAGGATCGGGATTACTAGGGCTTGAACTGCTGATTTCATATCATGCTGGGGGTGGAAGGACTTCAGTTTCCTTAAAATGCTCATCTGGTAATTAGCTCCTTTGGTGGCATTGCTGATGTGGTGCTGTATATTCAGATGTTTGTCTAGTATAATTCCCAGTGATCTCGCGGAGTCTATAAGGTGTGGAGAACAATTGAGAGCAGTTAGATGTTTCATCCTTTGGTCAATCTTAAGATTGTGTTTGGGTGGAGTAATGAGGAGGAATTCAATGTTGAAGGCATTAAGTTTGAGATGGTTGAGCTTGAGCCAGTTTTGAGTATTATGTAAAATAATGTTGAAGATATTGAGGTCGTCAGAAGAGGAGATTTTCAGGTACAGTAATGTGTCATCTGCATACATGTGGTAGTGAATGTTGGAGGATGATAGGGTATCTGCTAAAGGTTCCATGTATAAGGTAAAAAGAATGGGGGAGAGGGCGGACCCCGGTGGAACTCCCAAGGTGCCAGTAGAGGGTTTTGACAGAGATTGGTTGACCTTGATTCTTTGGGTTCTGTTATGGAGGAATGAAGTAAACCATTGCAGGACAGATCCAGATACACTCACCCTACTTTCAAGTAGTTTTAGAAGGTTGATGTATTTCACAGAGTCAAATACTGAGGATAAGTGAATGAGGATGAGAAGACACGCTTCATTCTGATCCAACATTGATAGGACATCATCCACTATGTGAGTAAGGCCTGTTTCTGTGCTGTGATCTTTGCAGAAACCAGACTGGTGTTGGCTTAGGAGTTGGTACTGATCTATGTGATTGCATGGTTGGATCTGTACACATTACTCCATAAGCTTCGCCAGAGTGGGGATGCTGGAGATTGGACGGAAATTGTTTCAATCTTTGCAGTGTGCCATTGTTTTTGTTAGGATAGGGGTTACCTGACCCACGTTTAGACAATCAGGGATGATGCCTTGGAGGAGAGAGGCATTTACTATCTTAGTCCATAGCGGGAGGATAGACATTTTGATCTCTTTAAAGATGGATGGAGGTAAAGGGTTGATGAAGTGATACAATGGTTTCAGCAGTGTGAGCAAGTATTGGATTCCACTGTCATTGAAGAGGGTAAAAGTGTGCCAGGAGGCATTGTTTTGGAGGGAAAGCTCAGGGGAACTGATCGGGATGGTGGACTGTAATGGGTGGTTAATGGTGTGGAACCTAGAAGGGATCAGTTCCCTCATTGTCTGTAGCTCTTTTTCAATAGTGATAGTTTTATCCCTGAAGAAGGAAGTAAATTCTTCGCAATTAGGAGGCTCAATAGTGATAGTTTTATCCCTGAAGATGGAAGTAAATTCTTCGCAATTAGGAGGCTTATTAGAACCGGTATGGGGGGGTAGGGCTGGTTGATGGATTGTTGCCTGACAATTTCACAAAGATTTTGGGGTCGGTTTCTGGCTTGGTCTAGTTGTGATCTAAAGAAATGGGCTTTAGCATTTCTGAGTCTTTTATTGTAGGTGTTTCGCCTTCATCTTAGCATTTTCAAGTTATCCATTGAAGGTGATGATTTCCAGGCTCTTTCTGCTAGTCTCAGATTTCGTCTTTCATTATTGAAGTTTTCGTTGAACCATGGTTTCGAGATTTTGGTGGATACATTTTTTAGTTGAAGCAAAGCGATTGAGTGAAGGATGTTCAGGATGGAGGAGTTGTAATGCTCTGTTAGGTCATGAACGTCCACTATGTCCACCTGGGGGGTCAGGTAGTTGTGGCTAAGGGTCGATAGGTTGTCTAGGTTGATATTCTGTAGATTTCGCTTCCAGTGTTTTTGTTTTTTAGCTTGGGCATTTTTTGGGGTCACAATGGTATTGATGAGGAAGTTAATACGGTAATGGTCTGTCCAATCGCAAGGTAGAATGGACTCAAGTGTAGTTGCGCCCTGATTTGTGATGATTAGGTCTAGGGTCTTGCCTTTATTGTGGGTAGGGAGATCGCAGATTTGAGTCAACTCGAGGTCTGATAGGAAGACTTTGAAGTTGTTGACTAATTGGTCATTCAGGTCATTCCAGCGCAGATTGAAGTCTCTGAGGAAGATCTGTGTATTTTGTGGTCAGCGTTGTTTGAGATTACTTCTAAAATTTGTTCTATGAACACTAGGTTGTTTCCAAGGGGGTGGTAAATTAGATGAAGTTTGCAAATAGGTCTGCCATTGCTAGAGATATTTGTGCAAAGGTATTCTTCTGCAAGAAGGACATCTGTGGCTGCTTGAGTTACCTCAAGGGTATTATGGAAAATGCAGGCAACTCCTCTACCTGTTCAGTGAATTCTGTCCAGTCTAATAATGTTGTAACTAGGGGGAACTAGTAGGGAAAATGGGGGCTGAATAGTCATTTGACCAGGTTTCTGTCAGAATGACGAGGTCGAGCTCATGAGTGCAAGTGAGGTCATAGATGTCAGCTGCGTGGCTAACAGCCGATCTGCAATTGATGAGCAAGCATTTCAGAAGGGTATTGGGGTGGGCTGAGACAGACTGATTGAGATTGATGGGCTTGAGATTAGCTTTGTTAACCCCTCTAGGGTTGTGACTCGATTCTCTATATGGATTAATTTGGACTGTTTGGATTTGAGCCGGGCAAGCCTTGGCGATGTCTTCATTAGTGGAGAAGGAGAGGAGAAGTGTGTGTATGTCGCTAACAGAGAGGCAATAAGTCGATCGCCTGGGTCGAGAGGGTGGGCTATGGGGAAGGGTGTTCCTATTAAAGTGAGGCTTGTGAAGTTTGCGCTTAGGGATCAGAATGGACTGGGAATCCGCCTGCTTCATATGCCAGCTGATATGCTTTTGGTTGTGCAACACCTCAGTGGTAAAGGAGCAAGTCTTAGAATATCTTCCATAAGATGTAGTAGGTTAAGTGAGATCTCTTTGAATTGAGATTTTGAGGAGGATAGGGGAGGGATGGTTGTGGGTTGGAGGAGGGGGTCAGGTTGGGAGGAAGAGTTGGTAATGGGTGAAGTAAGGATTTGAAGGACAGGTGATTCCTGAGATGGAGTTGTCATAGTAGAAGTGGCAATAGCCTGAGGGAGGCAGGTAGGGTAGGAAGTATGCTGATTGAGCGGTCAAGACGGCAAGTGGATTGTCATGTCAGGGGGTCATGTTGATGCAGTGTGCCAAATACAGGACCCTTAAATAGTCACCATCGGCCATGGATTTAACTATATTACTGCTATTGTTTGTGGCAACAAATCCAATGTTAAGCCCTCTTGATTACAGCCATTCAAAGACCTTATTGTTAAAGCTTTCCAAAATGTTTGCAGCTGTATGGGATTTCATCATGGTGAACCTGGCTGCTGTCGCATTCTTCTGAGCAGCATTAAAAATCTCGGCAGTGTCAGCACCTGCAGATATCTTTTCTCTAGCCCCCATAAAAGAGATCCAGTGTACAGTGATGCACATATAATCAGCTACTTGGGAACTGTTCCACATGTCTGTTGTCAGGTGGATACTGTGAACAGCACTATGCTGCAAAGCTTGCCCAAGCAATTCCAGCACATCATGATGTAGTGCTGGAACAGCAACTCTAGCAGAATAGGACCAGCTGGGAACCTTCCATTTCGTGCATATGGCTGCCACTAATTCAAGAAAACCAATCCCTCCCACAAATGAAAAGGAGAGGAGGTCCAGCGCTATCATTTAAGCCAGCTTTGCATTGTACAAACGTGCCGTTGGGTGGTTGCATTCATACTGCCCCTACGGCCTAAACATAGCAGGAATAGTAGCCTTTGATTTTTTTGTTTTCTGATGTCACTGATGCAGGTGACTTCTTGAGAGCAGGGGGTGGTAGGCTCAATGTGCTTTTCAGCTGGGCAATCACTGTCCTCTATTGACTTTGTGTCTCAACCTGAGTCTTGTGCCACTGCGATGTTGCTGACGTGAGTGATACTACTGCACTGCTGATGAGAGGGCTGCTTTGCGTAACAAAAATGTCTTCCTCTTCTTCACCTTCCACTGTATTCAGGTCATATTCGGATTCCCTGCTCAGCCAGCTTTCACCCCCTTCACCAACAACACTTGCAGTTTTTTGGCCACTAAGGAGCGCCTCCCAACAGATCATATGGTGCTTTCTCAAATGGGTTGTTTGGCCCCCATTACCATAGTTTGTACCATAGGGAGCTTACCCTGACTAACTCTTGCTCCGTAAAGGGAGCATATGGCAATGTTCACCTCCTTCTGGCTTACCGAAAAGAAGTCCCAAACTGGGGAGCTCAACTTTCTGATGCAGGTGCCTCTGCCAATGTCTGATTAACTGGCGGTAGGGGGGTGTTTTGACGTTTGACTCTCTGCAGTACCTACTTCTACTGAGGTGGTTGTGGATCTAGGTCGCTGCCGGGACTTTGGAAATATGGCAGCTGGTGGTAGTTGGATCTGTGGTGCTACTGCCACAGATTACCCCCCCTCGGAAGGTGGGATGGGCTAACACCCATGATGACTGGCTCATCTTTATCCTCTTCTTCAACATCTGCCTCCATAACTCTAAGGCTTTCTGGAACCTTCCTTTTCTGCAACCTCGTCTTGTGGCGTGTTTCATTCTCAGACTGAGGCGGGATCCAATTGATCTTCTGAAAGTGCAGATTCCTCTACTTCCCCAGAATGAAGCTCAATCTCTTGAACTTCTCCTACTTTGGGAGGAACTACTGGTGGTTGCGGCTAATCCACTTCTCTGAGTTTCCTGAAATGATTGTCTTTGCGATAAGTCAATTTCAACATCACTGCTCATCGGCGTAGCCGTGATTAGACTGGCTGCCTCTCAATCAATCAATCAGGGAATTGTGAAGTGAGCCACTCACCCATGAGGGTCTCAAGGCACTGGGGGGGGGGGGGGTGCAGCTCAGAGTCAGCCAAAGAGCTATGTCTTGAGGCTTGTCCTGAAGGTGTGCAGAGTGGGGGAGCCTCTGATGTTGATCAGGAGGTTGTTCCAGGTCTTTGCCGTGATGTAGGAGAAGGCTCTTCAACTCTCTCTGGCTCTGCAGATGCGTGGGGTATTGACGAGGGCGAGGTCGGCAGATCGGAGATTTCTTTTGGGTACGTGGTAGGATCCGGTTTTGTGGAGGGATTTGTAGGTGTGGGTGAGTAGCTTGAAGGTTACTCTCTTTTCGACTGGGAGCCAGTGGAGGTCTTGCAGGTGTTGGGTGATGTGTTCCTGTTGTGGGATGCTGAGGACGAGTCTGGCTGCGGTGTTCTGGATGGTCTGGAGTTTGTAGAGCAGGGACTTGTTGATTCCGGCGTCAATGGTATTTCCGTAGTCGAGTCTGCTTGTTATGAGTGTGTGAGTGATGGTCTTTCTGGATTCAGGGGGATCCATTTGAAGGTCTTGCAAAGGATGAGGTGGGTGTTGAAGCAGGTGGAGGTGGCAGCGTTGAGTTGTCGGGTCATGGTGAGGGAGGAGTTCAGTATGATGCCAAGGTTTCAGGCATGGTACATAGAAGTGGGGGGTTGCCGAGGGTGGTGAGCCACAAGGTGTTGTCCCATGCTGAGGGGAGGGTCTGAGGATGAGGACTTCTGTCTTCTCCGAGTTGAGCTTCAGGCAGATGCTGCTCATCCAGGATGCAACGTCTTTATGTGATAAAGAGGATGAGATGGGTGTCAGTCGATGGCGTTGAGGGTGTGGTGGGAAACAGTGTCGAAGGCTGCAGAGAGATCTAGTAGAATGAGGGCCACTGTGTGGCCTTGGTTGAGGAGAGTGCAGATGTCATCTATGGTAGCGAGTAGGGCAGTCTCTGTGCTGAAGTTGCTGCACGGGACAGGTCGAGGATGGAGTTCTCTTCAATGAAGTTCGTTAGCTGGACGTTGACGATCTTCTCAGTGACTTTGGCTGCAAAGGGGAGGAGAGAGATAGGTCGGTAGTTTTTGAGGTCCGTCGGGTTTGCAGAGGGCTTCTTGAGGAGGGGCTTGACTTCTGCGTGATTCCAGTCATCTGGGAATGTGCCGGCTTCGAGGGTGGCATTGATGGTGTGTCGTAGCTCGGGTGCTATGGCCGTGGCGGCTCTGTGGAAGATGTGCAGTGGGCAGGGGTCCATGGGGGCTCCCGAGTGAATGCTTTTCATGGACGTGGCGGTGTCTTCAGTGGTAGCCGGGGTCCATGCGGAGATGATAGGCTGACTATCGTTGCTGGAGGAACGAGTGGTTCTTCATTGAAGTTGTCGTAGAGAGACTTGATTTTCAGATGGACTTAGGAGCTGAGTTTGTTGCAAAGGTCGTAGGAGGGTGTGATGTCTGCGGCTTCACTGGGGGGTTTGGTGAATTCCTGAGTAATGCTGAAGAGTTCCTTAGAGTTCCTTGAGTTAGCGAGGATTTTGTTCTCGATGAAGGTCCTTTTGGTGGATCTGATGAGTTGGTGATATTCAGTCATGGCGTACTTGTAGGTGGTCCGATTTTACTAGGTTTTGCTGTTTCTCCAAAGCTTTTTGAGACTTCTGCAGGTGCGTCTGGATTCTTGGAGGTCAGTGGTGAACCAAGTGGCCTTCATGGGGCGATGTCTGTCGGGGTTGCGGATGGGGGCAAGCTTATCTGAGCAGTTGGTGATCCATCTGTGTAGTTCTTTGGCTACCGAGTTGACATCGGTTGAGGTGGGAGGGGGATCGTGGTTGAGGGTGGAATTGAGGGTTGAATTGAGGTGCTCCTCTGTGACCTTTCTCCAGTTCCTTCATGGAGGGCATGGTGTAGGTTTGTGAGCGGTGGCTTTGTCGAAAGAGAGTGTACACAGTGGTGGCCTGTCCAGGTGGGTTTGCGAAGGGTGGGGGTGGTGACGAGCTGTTTCAGTCCGAGGTTTGCGACATTGTCCAGGAGGGTGGAGGAGTTGGGGTCATTGAGGTTGTCGAGGTGGAAGTTTAGGTCTCTGAGCAGTATGTAGTCCGAGGTGGGGAGCGCGTGGGGTGCAATGAGGTCGGTGATGGTGCTGGTGAACACACTTCATGGTCCGGGAGGACTGTTGGCAAGGGTGCCATGTAGGATAGTACTGGGGCTGGTCTGGATCTGGCAGTGGAGGTGTTCCGTAGGGGATGAGGAGCCATTTGTGCTGGAGGTGGTGAGTTGGAGGGAGTTCCTGTGTGCGATGGCGAGTCCTCCTCCTGGGTGGTTGGGGCGGTCCTACCTCTGGATCTTGTATCCAACGTGGATGGCAGTGGTGATGTCAGGTGGAGGTGGGGTTGGTCATGGTTTCAGGGAAGAAGGCGACGTTTGGTGAGAGGGTGTCGAGGAGGTCGAGGAGGTCCCAGATTTCTATTGTGTGTCTGTGCACAGAGCGCACATTGAAGAGGATGCACCTCAGGGCTTCGAGTGTGCTGGCATCCTGCAGGTGGGTGATGGCCGTGGTAGTGTGGGGGATGGTGAAGGTTTATCAGCATTGTCGGCAGGAGAACTGGCCATGGGTGGTGTTCGACATAGACAGCTGGCAGTTGTTGTTCCTTTTGGGGTTGAGTGCATGGAAGGCAGCTGAGTCATAGTGGTGGGTGGTCGGAGAACAAGGGTCCCTGTTGCTGGTCGCGGCCAGGTCGCTGAAGGGCACAAACGGTCTTGCCTTTGGAGCACCTTCGGTGCGACAGTGACACAGCCATACACAGGCCACTATTAAGTAGGGACGGGGGAGAGAGCGCAGTGGGAGGTGGGAACCGGCAGGGGAGGAGTGACCGCGGTGGCAGGAGTGGCAGGACAATTGCACAACGAGAAAAAAGGAAAAACACAACAAGGCACAATAAAGACGCAACAGGGCACAATAAAGACAGAACATGGCACAATAAAGGTACAACAAGGCACAATAAAGATGCAACAAGGCACAATAAAGAAATAACAAGACACAATAAAGACACAACAAGGCACAATACAGAGACAGACAGAAAAGACAGGCAGAAACACACAACAGAGACGGCTGGCTGAGCAGAGCAGCAGAAGAGAAAGGTTCGCCCACTGGACCACCAGGGATGAGGCGCAGGCAGGAGCCTGCGGGTGGAAGAGGGCCTCAAACACCTACCTGAGACCAAGGAGGTGCAGGGGGCAGCAGCGCAATGATGGAGCTGCATGAGGGGAGAGCAAAGTTCCCTGACCAGGAGGTCAGAAGTCTTGCTGAACTACTCACGCAGCAGCCGCCATTAAGTAGGGGACGGGGAGGGAGAGCAGTGGGAGGCAGAAGTGGGAACCGGCAAGGGGGAGGGGCTGCAGGGCCAAGCAGCTGCTGGAAAAACAGCACAAGGGGCCCAAGCCCATGTCTGTCACAGACATGGGCTTGGGCGGAGATTGTAGTGGGTCCAGTGGTGTGGGGGTGCTGCTCCCAGCATGCTCCCCAGAGGCCAGAGCGGCTTCGTCATGAAAATCATGCACGGTTACAAAAATCAATTTTGGAAGCATGACTTGTGTCACTAACACCCCACATTCCTCAAACATGGGGTCAGAGTACCTCTACTCTGACCCCTAATGTTATATTTTTTAGAAATGAACAATTCCTGAGCAAAAAAATGGTGGCCGCACAATTCTGTTCAGGTTCTGTCCAGCCAATCATAGCATTCCTGTTGGCACGTGCATTCGCATTAAATCGCGAAACCACATCGTAATATCCGCGGCCAGAGATATCACTCTATTTTTAAACTTAAATTCCTCAACAACTACTGAATGGATTTACACCAAAAAAGCACAAGGCGCTTCCTTGAACCAACATCTACCTACCTGCCAAATTTGGTGTACGTCTGTTCAGCGGTTCGGGCTGTAGCTGTGGCTATAGGTTCCTATGGAAATAACATTACAAATGCGCCTTTATTTCACACCCCAAATTCTTGGACCCCACTGCACGGATCACACCCAAACTTTCCATGACAACCAGATCCTACCTCGAATCTTTTTAAAAAAAATGTCATGAAGATTGGTCTAACGACGCAAAAGTTATAGGCAAGTCAACAAATGCTTTTCTTATGGATACTAGGTCCTAACTATAACTACCTACTGGCGACTGCCAGTAGGATATATATATAAATATATATATTCACTGAAAAAATCATAGGTTTCACAGACGTTATAGTTAAGAATTTGCATTTAAAAAACCTTTGAAATTCACTAAAAACCATAGGTTTCGGGGACGTTATAGTTAGTTGGACATTTGACTCATACAAAACCATAGAAATTCCCCCATTAGTTAGTTGAGCTAACTATAATTCGTTCGCCCGCAATGCACTGCTGATGACATCACATATTACATCACTCATGACATGGTCAGTGACATCACTCATGACATCACTGTTGACATCTCAAATGACATCACTCATGACATCATCCAGTGAATGTGTGTTTCTGTAAAGTTAAAAAATTTGTCATATATATATCTATGCCAAGTTGTATTGAAGAATGAGTGGATTTACAAGTGCCTGAAGGGATTATTTAGTAGATGCAGGACTGACTGTATAAGTGAGTGATTGAACATGTCTTACTGAATGCATGGGTTAGTGACTAAACTGTGTGAAAGTCTGTATTAGTCTCTCAGTTGGTGTGTAAGCAACTGCATGGGTTGGTGAGTAGCTACATGAGTGTTTATATGGGTTATTGATTTGTTGGCTGAGTATCTATATGGTTGCCTGAGTGTCTGTGTGGGTGGGTGGGTGACTCTGTGCATAGATGTCTGTGTGGGTGATTCACTGGTTGTATGGATTCAAAAGTGCATCTGGGAAGGGTTGTATGGGTGAGTTAGTGTGTGTATGGGTGTGTTGGTGAGTGAATGAATGTCTCAGTGGTATATGTGTGACTAACTACATATGTTTTAAGGCAGTTTATATGAGTGTTGGAGTATATAAATGAATATACGTGAGGGTAAGTTATTTGAATAGTGGATGTATAAATGAGTGTCTGCCTGTATCAGTGATTGTATAAGACAGTAAGTATGTGTTAGTATCTGCATAAATAAGTGATGTGGTGTGAGTATAAATAACAGAGTTGGTGTGTGTAACTGTATACATGAGTAAATGGGTATGTGATTGATTCTTTGCATGACTGACTAGGTGTGTGAGTAACTCTATGGATGATTGGCGGAGTGTGACTGTATGTATAGGTATATGAGTGCATATTATAGTACTGTATTGATGAGTAACTGTATGTATAAGTGAGTGGATGTGTGTGTAGACCTAGGAAATAGTCGATGGTATGTAGTGTCTGGCATTGTTGTGTGTATGGTTTCAAAAATAGTATTCGGTATTTTAGAGTGGGTGTATCAAAGTTTATATTAGAGCATCAGCATGTGCATCAGATTATCACGTGGATGATGTCATCAGTGATGTCATTTGAGATGTCATCAGTGAAGTGATGTCACTGACCATGTCATGAGTGATGTTATATGTGACATCAGCAGTGCATTGCGGGCGCGCGAGTTATAGTTAGCACAACTAACTATAATGGGGGAATTTCTATGGTTTTATATGAGTCAAATGTCCAACTAACTATAACGCACCTGAAACCTATGGTTTTTTTGTGAATTTCAAAGGTTTTTTAAATGCTAATTCCTAACTATAACTTCTGTAAAACCTATGGTTTTTTTCAGTGAATTTCGAAGGTTTTTTAAATGTTAATTTCATATTTTAATATTTATAAAACCTATATTTTTTCTTTTATTTAAATATTTTGGAACTCTATTGCCTTTTTTTAACTTTAAAAATTATGTAATGTTTTATATCTTTAAAAAAAAAGATGTATATCATTTTTCTTTTTTGAGAAAACTGGAGACCCGTACCGGTAGTGTACCAAGCTCCATCAGCACGCAAATCCTATCTGCCATATTGCTAAACTCGTAAATGATGCGCATTTCGCATCCAACGGGTTCGTGGCACCGCGTCCCGCGTAATATCAGATATGTATGAGGTCGCACCAGCTGCTACTTTGGTATGAGACGGGTACACAGTACCAAGCCGCGCCATACATCATGTATGTATGAGGTCGTGCCCGCTGCACATTGCATATGCGACGAGTGCTCATTGCCAGGCCCTGTGTTACGTCAAAGACGTATGGTGTCGCACCGGGTACATCACTCCCTCATTATTTTTTTATTTCTCAAAACTATATCTAGATAAGTTTAAAGTCTATGGGCCCGATTCACAGAACTAACTTAAGACAAAATCCTAAACTTACTACCATTTTGGTATTCACAGAAGGCACTTACTCATTTTGGTATTCACAGAAGGCACTTACTCATTTCGGTATTCACAGAAGTTAGGAGTCCTAACTTTAGGACTCCTAAATGCCTTCTGTGAATACCGAAAGTCTTAAAATTAGGATTCTAAATCCTAATTTTAAGACTTTCGGTATTCACAGAAGGCATTTAGGAGTCCTAAAGTTAGGAGTCCTAAACTTAGGACTACTAAATTGAGAAAAATCCTAATTTTAAGACTTTCGGTATTCACAGAAGGCATTTAGGAGTCCTAAAGTTAGGAGTCCTAACTATACTACTACTAAACTGAGAAAAATCCTAATTTTAAGACTTTCGGTATTCAGAAGGCATTTAGGAGTCCTAAAGTTAGGACTCCTAACTTCTGTGAATACCGAAATGAGTAAGTGCCTTCTGTGAATACCAAAATGAGTAAGTGCCTTCTGTGAATACTAAAATGGTAGTAAGTTTAGGATTTTGTCTTAAGTTAGTTCTGTGAATCGGGCCCTTTATGAGAGCAAGCGATAATCTAAAAAATGGTAAACATGTATATATTTCTAGCTGTAATAAACTATTATGGTAAATATATTTTCTCTAAATCGCGTCGGGTGCGGCCTCCTTGTGCGCTCGGTGCGTGATTGCCATGTGACCTTAAAAAAAAGCATTTGATTGGTTCATAACATTTCCCATTGTAACAGTTGGAGAGCTGTTTTTGAAAAGTTTTTTGCTGTGTACACATATCTTATACTACACACAAAATGCAACGATCATCTTGATCAATATTCATGATCTGTACAGTAGGCTTCCACGTGTGATGGCCATGCATCTGAAACATTACATTAAAAAACAATTGTGTGTTACACGATGCCCCTGGTGTGTGTGCGCATTATTGAGCGTTACCACTCACTGCTGATCCTCCCTCCATCCGAGCACATTCACATGTGTGCGCATCGCGATAGCAACACTTTCAATAATACCGCACACCATTGACATGCATGCGTGCGCATATCCACAAGCTTGACCATTCAATGCTTTTGGACAGCATCTCATTACCGATAGTTGCCACCCTCCCGGTACATGCTACATTAATTTAAATTGCAGATTGTGCGACATCAAAACTGCAACAGGGACACACACATAAGTACACTTCCTGGCCAGGCAGGAACTGAACAATGCACAGGTCCCGGGAAAAATTATTCACACCCCCATGCTGGCCTGGCGTACGCAAGCCCAGCCCACCTTGCGTACGTATAAATAGGATAACGATGACGCCACATGTCCCAGTTCTTCCACACATTACACATGCACATTATGCTTCTAGCATGCACTCTGTTCCGTTGTAAGTGAACGTTGGCATAACATATTATTATTTACCTTGTGTATTCTCGTACACGCCAACTCCTCTTTGAACCACGATTACCACTAACAGTTGGTAGATCGTACTTCAAGAAGGAAGGATGCACTCAACTGGTGTTTTCTATTAAGCTTGAAATAAACCTTCATTTACCTCAAGACGTTTCCAGCATTATATTATTATTCCCTTTTCAGACACTGAGTTAGTTACACCAAAATGCACGCAGCAGGTGCTCAGCCCATGATGAGGCCCTGGGCATTCTGACGCCTTCCATCGTGGTATCAAGACACCGTCCCAGACCGGAGACCTGCTGTGCCACCCTGAGAGAGGCATCCCGGAGTCAGAGCTCGAACTGGCACATCGTTGGACACACCGGTGGTGGCAGGTGAGCAGCATCTCATCTCAGCACCATGTCACTCTGAGCAACACCGCACTTTCAGACCGGTAGGAGTGAGTACTTCGCTTCACACTCCCCCACAGAGGTTACAGTGCTCCTATCCTCCTGTTTCCTACTCTTTTCGCCCTTTTTTCCCTTTACTCGTTTCAACGGAATCACAACATGGCTGCCAACACTTCCTAGTTGCAACAGCTCGCAGCCAATATGCAGCAAGCTTGTGCTCGTAACGCCTCAGCCAATCACATGGCAGAATTCCCAAATATCGATATCTGTAAATTTCGATACATCTCCAAAACTACTGAACGTATTTACACCAAATAAACAAAAGCGTTCTTTCTAGACCAAGACCCTTTTCCATGGCAAATTTGGGGTAATTCCGTTCACCCGTTCGAACTGTAGCCTTGTCTAAAGTTTCCAATGGAAATTGCATGGAGGAAACAAGTTTTGGAGCCCCCCTTTTTTCTTTGCCCCCCCCTTGATGAATCACCCCCAAACCTTCAACATAGAAGCTGATATGAACAAAGAATTAGTTTGAAAAATGTCATTAAGATTCATCAAACGGCTACAAAGTTATAAGCAAAACAAAAAATGCTCTTTCTATGGAAACCTAGTCCTAACTATAACTACCTACTGGCGACCGCCAGTAGGTAATATATATACATACAGCTTATTCCATAACCCAGGAATGACGACGTCATGTGGGGTTTTTCCAAAGAGCTTTTATTCGGCCTCTGTCGAACGCGTTTCGGAGCTCGTAGCTCCTTGCTCACCCACGGTCTCCAGGTACCTCTAAAATGGGGATGCGAGGGAGCAGCGTTGAGCAGCAATTAACTTTATTTAAATCCATCGAATGCATCACCCACTGGAGGGATTGAAATTGCAGTACACCGAAAGTTCCAGCATGCCTCTGAAAAAATGTCCCATCAGGGCGGCCGCTAGGAGCCAAAAACTTATAAATGCAAGCAATGTGTTTGTTGTGGTGTTTTGATGCTGAAAGGCTGACCCATGAAGGTCAAAGGTTGACTGAAACGCATCAGAATTAGCCTCTGCATGAATAAAGTAATAATTAAACTCACCGTGGGAGTATGGCTCAATTCCTTTCTGCAAGGAGAGGGTGTTGTCAATGTTCCAGCGGCGTGGTTCAGCTGCGAGCTACACACCGCCAGAAAGCGCGCCATGGCTGCCCGAATCTGAACCATCTTTAAAGTCCACGAAAGCCTCAAGGGTTCAGCAGTGTGCCACCAGAGACTGGCTCTGGTATGGTCTCCAGCAACCTCTAAAATAGGGATGCGAGGGAGCAGCGTTGAGCAGTAATTAACTTTATTTAAATCCATCGAATGCATCACCCACTGGAGGGATTGAAATGGCAGTACACCACAAGTTCCAGCATGCCTCTGAAAAAATGTCCCATCAGGGCGGCCGCTAGGAGCCAAAAACTCATAAATGCAAGCAATGTGTTTGTTGTGGTGTTTTGATGCTGAAAGGCTGACCCATGAAGAAGGTCAAAGGTTGACTGAAACGTGTCGGAATTAGCCTCTGCCTGAATAAAGGGATAATTAAACTCACTGTGTGAGTGCGGCACAATTCCTTTCCGCAAGGAGAGAATGTTGTTAATATATATATGTATATATATATATATATATATATATGTAGCAAGCTCTTAGTCTTTTGATTCAGTAGACTAAGAAAGGATTGCACTCACTCGTAGTTATCTTCATGGAGAGGACTTTATTCTTGCCAAACCCAACCCCTTTCGCCTCTGCAAGAAGGCTTGATCACGGGATGAGGTTACAAGGCATGCCTCTCTTTTATGTCTAGCATGAAATCACTTCCTGTTTGTGTTTAAACAATTGCATTGTGGTCAGTGAAGTTTTGTACAGTGAAAACGAAATTAATATATAATAATTGTGCTCATTTGTCAGGTGAGTGTGTTAATTTGCATTTGCCTTTTACGGACTCATGATAGTATTTTGTTAGTACTTGGTGTACTTAATACATATTAATATTTTTAATGTTAGCCTTGTATGTTTTCCAGTCTTTCCACTTCTTTGTACCTCGCAATTTTTAAGAAGGATTACTGTTTTGTAACGAGTTCTTTTATAGCTCTCTGGTGAGCATTATATTTCCAGTTGCTTGCCAGGGGTAACAGTCTGGTATTATTTACAGGTGAGTGTACAGTTCTTCATTTTGATTCAACCCTCTGGGGTCTAGCATTCTGAATGTGAGGATATGTTTCGATTCCTTTCGTCGCAGGATTTGCAGTCGATCTCCTCCTCTTTCCGAAACAGGTATTTGTTCCAGAGCCCAAAATCGTAGAGTTTCCCAGTCACTGTTGTGATGTCTTTCCATGTGTCTTGCGACTGCATTGGTTCGATCTTTGTGGATTGTGGCTCGCACATGTTCCAGAATGTGTTTTTTGGCTTCGAAGATCGTGCTGCCTATGTATTTTTTGTGACATTCAATCATGTATATCACATAAGAGCTTTTGCATGTGAGGTGTTGTCTTATCTTCCAGGTCATCCCCTTCTGGATCTGGACTTCTTTCCGAGGTGTGGCAATTTTACAGACCTTACACTGTTTGCACGGCCAAAACCCTTCCCTCTGTAACCATGTGTGTTTCTTTGTATCTTGGAAGTAGCTATGGACAATGTAGTCCCCAATGTTTCTTGCTCTTCTGTATGTGATTTCTGGATGGTCTCCTATGATTTCCGATAGTGTTGTGTCCATTCGTAGAATGCCCCAGTGTTTTCTGATGATTTTATTCAATTTATTGTTTTCTGCACTGAACGTTGTGATTAGTCTGATCTTTTGTTCACTGTCTTTGCTCTTTGCTTTTTCTTGGTGAAGAATCGTGTTTCTGTCTTGGCTTAGTACTCTATCCAAGCACTTGGGGACCACCTTTTTGGGATATTTCCGTGCTAGAAAACGATTGCTAGCGATCTCACTATTTCTGATGAAGTCCTGATTCTTTGAGCAATTCCGTTTCAGTCTCAAGAATTCCCCATAGGGGATGCTCCATTTTAGATTTCTATCATGGAAGCTTTCCCCGTGTAGTGTTGCATTTGTCGCTGTGCTCTTTCTGTGTAGGGTAGTTTGAATCGCATTATTTTCTATGTAAATCTCAGTGTCCAGAAATGTTACTTTGTCTCGACTTATTTCATATGTGAATTTTAAATTAGTGGGGGAGTTGTTTAGTCTCTCAAAGTATCTGGCAAAGTCTTCCTCTGTTCCGTTCCAAATGATTAGGAGATCATCAATGAATCTCAGCCATAGTATAATTTTATTTCTCCATTCATAGTTTTCCGTGTTCCAAGCTAAGTTTTGCTCGAACCACCCCATAGTGAGGTTCGCATAGTTCGGTGAGAATGAAAATCCCATTGCGCATCCTCGTGTTTGTTTGTAGATCTGTTTGTTGAACAAAAAGATATTGTTGTTGAGACACAGTGAGATCATTTCGTTTAGCATTTCATTGTGTTCTCTGTATTGTATATTGCGTTTGCCCAGATAGTGTTTGCAGGCTTTTGTACCTATGGAGTGTTCGATATTTGTATAAAGTGACATCACATCCATTGTGATGAGTTTGTAACCTGTTTTCCATTGTACTTTGTCCAATTTCTTAAGCAGATCTGTTGTCTCTTTTAGGTAGGATGTCAGTTCTTTCACTAGAGGTGACAGAAAATGGTCGATATAGTTGGATACGGGTTCGAGTAAAGAATTATTTGCAGAGACTATTGGTCTTCCCGGTGGTTTCTCTTTGTTCTTATGTACTTTTGGGTAGTGTTGGGTGTTTTTTGTCCAAGTATTTCTGTTCATCTTCGTTGATTAGACCCTTTTGATGCCAAACAGTGAGTAATTTGTTTAGTTTGTCCTGTAACTCTGTTGTCGGATCTTTGTTTAATAATACGTAGCATTCTGTATTATTATTATTAAGGATTTGTAGAGCGCCTGGTGACCCGAAGGCATCCCCGCGCTGTGAACTGTAGGATGGCTCAGAAGGGGGAGGGTGGAGTTGGACTCACTAATTGGGGAATAGCAGCGTTTTAAGTTGTTTGCGGAAGGCCAAATAGGAGGATTCCATTCGCAATCTGCGGGGGAGCTGGTTCCACCGAGTGGCAGCTTTAACAGAGAAGCGACGGCCTCCGGTACGTGATCTCCTAAACTTAGGGACGTTCGCCAGATGTTCGTTGTCCGACCTTAGGGATCTCAAAGCTTTATACGGGGTGACCATTTCTTTAAGAATGGCTGGGCCTTGTCCGTTCATGAGCTTATGGGCGATACACATAGCCTTGAACTCTATTCTCTCCCGCACTGGTAGCCAGTGGAGTGTTTTAAGGGCAGGTTTTGCAGAAGACCTAGAGGGGAGACCAAGCAGCAGTCGAGCGGCCGCGTTTTGAGTTCGTTGCAACTTTCCCAGGGTGGATTCCGGGGCTCCCAGGTAGAGAGCGTTACTATAGTCCAGGCGGGCCAACACCAGTCCTTGGATCAGTAGCTTCCTGGAAAGGGGGGGAAGGAGGGGGAGAATCTTGCGGACCGACCGCATAAGTCCAAAACAGCTGCCTTTTGACTTCCTCTATGTATTCGGTTTTATTTAGAATTACGATGTTGCCGCCTTTGTCCGCCGGTTTGATTTCAATCATTTAATCATTTTGTAGGTCTTTTAAAGTTTCTTTTTGTTTTTTATTTAGATTACTGTTGCTTTTGTTCGGTGTCATTCTGTATAATTCTTCCACTACCGTTTCATGGAAAAGGTCTATTTAAAAGAACTCGTTACAAAACAGTAATCCTTCTTAAAAATTGCGAGGTACAAAGAAGTGGAAAGACTGGAAAACATACAAGGCTAACATTAAAAATATTAATATGTATTAAGTACACCAAGTACTAACAAAATACTATCATGAGTCCGTAAAAGGCAAATGCAAATTAACACACTCACCTGACAAATGAGCACAATTATTATATATTAATTTCGTTTTCACTGTACAAAACTTCACTGACCACAATGCAATTGTTTAAACACAAACAGGAAGTGATTGCATGCTAGACATAAAAGAGAGGCATGCCTTGTAACCTCATCCCGTGATCAAGCCTTCTTGCAGAGGCGAAACGCTTTGGGTTTGGCAAGAATAAAGTTCTTTCCATGAAGATAACTACGAGTGAGTGCAATCCTTTCTTAGTCTACTGAATCAAAAGACTAAGAGCTTGCTACATAATTATCGGCTGGATCCTGCCGAATGGTTTGTGCACCGCGCTGAAAACGGAGCGCCTACATCACCAAGGGATCCGCTCTGAACATATATATATATATATATACATATATATATATATATATATATATATATATTATGAAATGAAGAAATTCAACCCCTCCAGCAGAAAATTACGACCCACTTGGGTTGCAGTGGTGAGGTATTTATTTCATATGGTAGAGAAACAAATAACGAGTTTCGGCCACACACGGGGTCTTGATCCCATGACCAATTGCTCCAGTTGAATCCTTTTGAAGCAACTTCCACATCACACATGATATGACACTAGTAGACGTAGTGAAAATAAACATAAGTGAGAATGCATCATGGGTTGAGAACAAAACATTTCAATGTAAATCGATTGCATGAATTATGCAGAGTCTGTTACAAAACATCAAAAAGTCTCGGTATAGTCCCTGTATCAATTATGTGTCATTGTGACATGTCATTCATGGTAGAGTCCAAATATTTTCCATGGAGGTTAATGGTTATTTATTTGTAATCAGCTGTAATGATACTACTGCCTAACTTGTATTACTGAACTTGGTGTGACATATTAATTTTGACATAATCTCTTGTATTCATGGTCTTAATACCAGTACAATGTTATAGTGTGCATAACATTTCAGGGTCTAAGTATAGTACCTAAATCGTGTTGCTGAGCATATTTTTTCAAAATTAAATTTTGTATAAAACTTGCACAGTAGCGTACCACAATTATAACGAGAATTTGCTAATTGGTCTTTAGTCACACATATAAAAAGTATTGATTGCAGTTCAACTTCCACTCAATGTGAGTAGGGAGAGGTGTTTGTTACCTGGAACATCTCCAGCTCTGGTGCACTTAATTCCAAATATGGTGGTTATTTCTGTTTTCAGATCACTTGAATCTCTCCGCTCATGTAAAAGAAACAATTCATAGTTCAGTCAACACCCACCAGAGTTCATGCGACCTCACATCATATGTTCAATTGACCTGGCCTCCTAAACATAATGGCTCTATCCCAAGATATGTCTCTTCTCATTCATTATTACTCTCTATCAAACTATAATTAAATTTGATAAAAAGGTGAAAAACAACAAGTTAAAAAATTGTAGTTTCTTGGAAACTGGGAGATCCCTACTCTCATTTATAAGTGAGAATAAAGTTCCTCATCATTGTTCATTCTTTGTGGAAAGATCAAGCCAGCCTGTAAAATTAGTCGTGATTTCAGTCTCCGTAAGGCAGACAGTCAATTACCACCTCTTTGGTGTTTCAGAATCATGTCTAAGCCGAAATAAATGGCCTGTGTCCACTCACCTCCGTGATTATCATGGTAATGTTTTGCTGTGCTGTAGCTAAAATCCTTAATGGTTATTGCCCTCTAATGTTCCAAAATGTGTTTTTTGACTGGAAATGTCGTGGAACCAATATACCATTTCCCACACGGGCAAATTATGGTATATTCCACAAACTCAGTTCCGCAAGTGATAATTCCATTCTTTATGGAGTCGCTGTACTTGCACACTTGTGGAAATCTGTTCCTATTTTTAGCCAATTGTTTTCTCTTGGGGTAAAGTGGCTATGCACTAGCATATCTTTTGAGGAGAGGTTCCATTGGTTAGTGATTGATGGAGATGTTACGTTTGACTCTGAGGAATTCACTGTATGGGATACTCCACATAAAACTTGGTGGATGACAGCTGACTGCATGCACTATGGAATTCCCTTTCCCTGTTGTTTCCTTCCTATATAACTCAATGTTAAGGTTCCCATTCATCACTGTTCGTTTTATATCAAGAAAGTTCATGGTTTGCTGACCATGTTGCATTGTGAATCTAAGATTCATATTGTTCTTATTAGGTACTGTCAAATGTTAACTTTATCTGTCCAATGCCTTGTCTCCTCACCCCAGAGCACCTGCTTCTCCCGCCGGCTCACCATGAGGTTGGCGTAGCTTGGTGAAAAGCAGATGCCCATTAAAGTGCCCTGTATTTGTTTAAAATACTAATTTTCAAACATACATATATTTTCAGTCAAACAAGTCTCAATCATTTTCAGGATCATATGAGTGTGCTCTAACATGTGAATATCACTGATTTTCAATTTTTTTTTACATGCTTCTAGGTCATTCCTATGTCTTATGCTAGTATATAGACTCTCCACATCAAGGCATACCATCCAATGTACCCGCCCAAGGTATATGTTCTGTATCTTTTGTAGAAAATCTTTGCTATCTCTTACATCTGAGTTAAAATCATTCACATATGAGAAAAGGAAGTGATCAACAACGATGGAGTTGTTCTCTAGCAAGCTATTCTTGGAGGAGACTATAGGTCTCCCAGGAGGGTCTAGAGGGTTCTTATATATACACACACATACATACACACATAGCAGGTCCTTGAGTTCACTCTGTCCTGCCATTGGTCAGTCTGAGTTTCATTTACACTCTACTCCCATTCATTTCAGAGAATTGCATGGGGCTACTGGTGCAGTCCACGTGCCACTGGCTCTTTTGCCTGTGAGAAATTGAGTTTTTTGATCATGTGTGTACATCCACCTTAAAATGAGTGTGTTTCAGCATCATGGCTGGTAGACCAGTCCTTTTATTCCTTTCATTGCTTTGCTTCTTCTCTTTTTTATGTTTCTTCAGAAAATACTACAGCTCTACAGGCAGTGCTAACGGATTGCCTGCTTGCCACTCATTTTATCTGCAGTTTCCACTTTCTACGTTGGCACTTCCTCAGTCAGGAGATCATTTTGGAATGCTGTTGTCCATAGTGTATCATTGTTTTACCATTCCAAGATGGCCAACACATTGGTTCCAAATGGGGTGGCCATGCTTGAACTTTGAAAAACAACAGACTATATAGCAATAGCTTTACAAGGTAGACACCTGTTATATGTATAATTTTGTTATTGCAACTATATGCCCAGTGAGGCTGGAAGTCATCCTGTTTTTTCCACTTGTACTCATTTAATTTATCTTGCATATGCTGTTGAGTTTGGTGGTATTTTATTGCGGTTGTGACAGAGGGTGAATGGGAGAATGAGTCAGTGGATTGATGAATGGATGCACAAGTGCAAAGATGAGTGATACATTACCTGTATGATGACATATTGACTGTCTACACCTATCAGTGACACAAAAGGCACTCTCATTCATAAGCAAGACCTATTGACATTATCAATACTTGTTTAGTTTTAGCTGTGCTTACATCTCCCATTTATGACAGAAAAACAGTGTGTCACTGTGTTTTCAGATTTGCATGTTTTCATAACCACATTAAGGGATTCCAGTGAATAATAGGAAATTCTAGCACTGTTCAAACTAACAAAAAGAAAGATTACTGCCATTTGGTATTCAGTTGCAGTCCATGATGGCAACAACTGTTAAATAGCAATTAACTGGCTGTGATTGCTGTTGCAGTCACAGTTGGTTTACTTTCATTGAATGAACTGAGCATATTGAAGTAATGTGTGCACTCAGTGGGGACTGAGTTTGTTTAAAAAGGTAAGGCTACAAGAGCACTCACTCTGGCTGCCGGATGACGTGAAGCAGCTCTCTGAGGCCCCGGCAACAGAACACATGCACCACAGCACTCCTTGTTTTTGAGAAAGTTAACGTGACAGTCAGAAGTAAAAGCTGCTGGACTCTGTACCTCAGTCATCCTCATTCAATG
This sequence comes from Triturus cristatus, assembly GCF_964204655.1. Classification (NCBI taxonomy): domain Eukaryota; kingdom Metazoa; phylum Chordata; class Amphibia; order Caudata; family Salamandridae; genus Triturus; species Triturus cristatus. Next base: position 837,444,607 of record NC_140582.1, on the reverse strand, counting down.
AAAATCAAACCAGCAGTTCAAGAGTCAGAGCCTTAATTTTCATGGTATACTCCCCCTCCTACATAGTCGCCCTGGGTCTGCCCTGCTACTCGCCTATTAAAAGAATGGAGCTCCGCTGACCCTGCCCTGGGCTAGAGTAGTAAGTGTCCCAAATCAAAACCTATACATTGCTGGTAAAACCAGCCACATCTACGCTACTGATGTTGCTGTCCTGGTTTGAGCCTTCAGGGACGAGTATCGTCCTTGCCTGGCATGTGCGCAGGTGCATTGCGCCTCTCTGACGACCCAAAAAAACAATCTAGATTCCTTCATCACTGAGAACCTATTTGCTTTTTCAGTAGTGCTGCTTGTTGGTTCTTCTCCTTCTCTTCAGTGATGGTCTTGCTCCACACTTGATGCCCTTTAGCATTACCCGCCCACGATCAAGGGGCAAAGAGCCACCAATATTTTAATTCTCACTTTAGGGTTTGGTTTTACTAAATCAGGTCATTGAATAAGGAGCTTGAGGCCCTCTCATAAGCATGAGAGGGTCCTTCGCAAGCTCACATGTCAAAAACAAATATAGGAATACATGACAGCAGGCGGTTTCAGAAACCTGATGGATCAAAGATCCTTTCTTGGTAAATCCCATCTCTGATAAACTGTATTCCACATCCTGCTCTCATTCAAAACCAGACTACATTTGATGATGATATCACAGACATTATGCAGTGTTTGCCGGCACTACAGTGTTGCATGAAGAAAACAATAACAGCACATTCACTCTAATTCAACTAACCTGGGCTGAATGCTTTCACAGAGTCAATTTTCCTCCAGTGAAATATGATGAGTTTTCCACAGAAATATCGAGAGGAAAAGATATTGTGGGACTAAAATTTCCAGGCCTTAAAATTGAAAATAAAAATATTGTGAGGGTAACTAAACGTTTACTATATTTAACTTAACATATAGGCACCTTGATAAGCTTCAGTTTTTTGGATATGTGGATGTAGAGTTAGGAATAGTAAATCTTTACTTACCTACATGCACTTACCTTCAAAATATTTTGTTTCTCGCTATTTAGGCCTGGATGTTTTGGCCCTACAATATTTTTTCCTCGAAACTTTGACATACAATCCCCTGATGTCCTCACTCATAGAACCCACTGGGGTATACATTGGTAAATATAGGCCCAAGAAGATCAGTCAAAATTCCACTGGAAAACGAAATCCTTCTATTTAGTGGAAGCTGTGACAAGTTCTAAGTTGGAGGATTCTCCACTAGCATATTTATATCTGTTCCTAAGGCAGAGGCAGCTTGACTGTTCAATTGCCCAAACTCCTGGAATCTTTCACTTCCTTCTCATATTGGTAGTTTTAGTTACCATTTAACTTTAAATAGGATCCCCATAACCAGCTTTGTAACCTATGTAGGCAAAAAGAGTGTTTTATAATTGTTTTGACCAAAACACATGATCTAATGCTTCTGACTACTGTGGTTCGGGTCAAAAGACAACCTTGTCAGGTCCTGACAATGCTGTCACTATGCATACCAGACAAATCAATAAATACAAACATGTTACACAAAGGTAAATTGCACTACTGAATTGCCTTGCATTAAGTAACACGGTGGCAAATGCTCTAAGTAGATAGATAGGAGCCTAATTTAGTTACCATGCTGCTTTTTGACCACCTGCCACTGCACACCAACAGATGCTGGGAGCTCTTATTGCACAAAAAGACTATGTTTTATAATTCACATGCAGCCCTCTCATTAATATGTATAAGTCCTATATTAGATGCACTCATATATTTGGGTTCTATTCACAAAAAGTAGCAAAAGTGCAGGTGGAGATCATCTGAACATACTTGTTCTACATTTTGGTATTTACAATATTTCAAGGAGAATCCCCAGAGAGCTGCACCAGGTACAGGGTTCCAGCATTTATGTGAGAAAATCAGGTGATTTCCGCATGGAGGTATAGGATCTCCTGGGAAAAGGCACTTTTCTTTCTCCTTAGGGAAAATGCTTGTCCCTGAGGGCAAAGCCATTCCCCTTCACCACTAACACATGGTGGTGATCTGTTTCCCTTGCCACTCTTGAAGGGCATTATGCTAGCCCTGTGCTGGAGTAAATGTCCCTTTCCAAGGTGGAAATTTGAAAGAGAGGACCCATCCATGTGCTAATCAGTCTTGACCCTGCTCCCCATGTGAACAGTCCAGCCCGAACAGCCAAGCCAGGTCCTCGCTGAGCTGGAAACAAGCATCTTGCGACCAGTTTCAGGGTATCACCCCTCATCAGCCAGGCTAGCTTGAATCCAGTGGCACATTGAGCACGTGACCCACGTCTGGGCATTCCCTTCCCACTTAGGGGGACAAAATCAAAAAGAAGAGATGACGGATGGAATGCTGAACCAATCAAACATTCACCCTCAGTCACAGATCTGGACAGACATGTTTTTTTTGCTTACCACGCCACCCCAGTTTGAACCCAGCTACATGCAAATCAGTCTTGACCCTGATACCGATGAGAACAGACCGGCCCAAACTGCCAGGCCTGGTTCTCCCTAGAGCAGAAACAAGCATCCTGGGACCAGTTTCGGGGTATCACCCCTCATCAGCCTGGCTAGCTTGAATCCAGTGGTATAGTGATCATGGGACCCATGTTTGGGCATACCCTGTCCACTTCGTGAGACAAAAGCAAAAAGAACAGAATGCTGAACAAATCAAACATTCACCACCAGTCACAGATCTTGGTTTAATCCATTGTTTTTTTTTATCACCACACAACCCCAATTTAGACCCAGCCATTTACAAATCAGTCTTGACCAGGGTTGGATTGGGAAAGCAGGCAGTCGCGCATTGGCAAATGGGCCGGCGACTAAGTGTCACCTGAGGGCCAGTTTTCTTTAAGCCCTCTGTCACTCATCAGCCAGGCTAGCTTGAATCTAGTGGCACAGTGAGCTTGGGACCCATGTTTGGGCATACCCTTCCCACTTAGGGAGACAAAAGCAAAAAGAATAGATGATGAACGGAATGCTGAACAAATCAAACTTTCACCTCCAGTCACAGATCTGGGTTTAATCCATTGTTTTTTGATCACCACACCACCCCAATTTGGACCTAGTCAAATACAAATCAGTCTTGACCAGGGTTGGGTTGGGAAAGTGGGCAGTCGGGCATTGGCCAATGGGCTGGTGACTAAGTGTCACCTGAGATCCAGTTTGTTTTAAGCCCTCTGTCACTCGGCCCATACAACCATGTTATCTTCGCCAGCCCCCCAGCCAGAGTGCTGTATTGTAAGGCAGACTGACTGTCAGGGCAGGGACTTGCATCACTTGGCCTGCCGTCACAAACTTCAGCTTAGCCCCAGTGGGGCTACACAGACACCCAAAAGCAGTGTTTCTTCTCTCCTGCTGGGCTGTCAAACGGAGGCAGGGACGGGAATAGTAAAGAAGCAGCATCGCTAGGAGGTTGAGTGTCAGATGATATAGCCGTTGAGCAATCTTCACCTTAGCCCTCAATGCCCCCCCAACCTCTGAGTCCGGCCCAGAAGCTTTGTTGTATACTTCCTTTCAACTCTCTCAAGCTATTGCCCTGAGGCAATAGTGCGCTGGGGAGGGGGTGAGTGGGAAGCGGCCTCCCTGCGGATGCCTTCGGGTAATTTTCACCTATCTCCCTTTGGGTTCGACCCAGCCCAAAAGCAATATCTTTCCCCTGTCCCCTCCCCAACCGGGCCATCACATCACATTCAGGCCTTGGTGGATAGGAAGGGTGATAGTATGCAGAGGCTTTGCTGGGGGCCAAGTGTTGTCACCTCAGCCCCAGTGTCTTTCTGGGCTGAGTGTATGGTGGGGTGGGTTGGGGTGCGGGAAGGGGGATGTGGAGGGGGCCCATGTGTGTTTGCATAGGCCTAGCTGTGAGGCTACCTTGACCAGAGCTGCCAACTTTGGAACTCCGGAACTATGTTGGAGTGCTGGCGTTAGCTCAACATCCTGTGATTCTGGGTAAATCACTTAATGTCCTGATGCTGAAAAATAAAACTGTAGTTGATCTCCTCTAGTGCAACTGGTGCTCCTGTAAATAGATCCAATGCCCTTGGGACCAGTTCACACTATATAAAACTACAAAAAACATTAAAAAATAACAGGCCATTGTTCTTGTTTTAAAATTCTGCAAACGCTAGAGAATGATAATTGAAGGAATCTTTATATATAATAAAAACCTTACTACTTTTAAATATGGTTTTTCTACCTTTGTTAATTTGACAAACAGTCATGGATTATTAAGGCAGCTTTAGAAATCAATATAAAGTGCATTCGCCTTTCATTTAATGTTAAAATACATACTAATTAGGGGAATCAATACCGGATTGAGGTGATTTTTGTCATTTTTGTCCATGTCAGGATATCCAAATCCCCATCAGATCAGGTGTTTTGGCCCTTGGACCATTATATTTCACGTTGCCAGCCTGGCCAAAACTCAGTGCTTCTAGTTTTTACACCTTGTTACTGGCTCCATAAGCTATAAAATTGTAAAATTACCAAAAATTTCGATAAACATGTGCCAAATGAGTCTAGTCAATTGGTATTTCATGAAAGGGCACGATTCGGGAATATGGGTCACTTTTTTAGGAGTGCCCGGGCCTAATTGTGATCCAATCCAACCCTGGTCTTAACCCTGCTCCCAGTAGGAACTGTCCAGCCCCAACTGTGTTTAAGATAGCATACCTCTGTTGTGGGTTTCGATCTACTGTGCTTCATCAACTGAAATACACCCTCACAAGGGTCCCAATGCAATTTAGAGATGCACATTGTACCCACTGTAAGCTGGGTATTGCCTTGCAATATGCTTGAGGGACCTTTGTCTGCAATCCTAAAGCTGTAAGCTACTGCCGACAAAGAGGAAGCAGGCTTGCATTGACTACATCTTTGAAAATGGGTACCAGATTCTTTATACCGTTCACAAGGGAAAAGTACACCCCATCCTGCCATTTTTAGGTCTCGCTGAGCCCCAGCGCTTGCGCTGGCTCGGAGAGACATTTTGTATCTGGGAATTTTCAAGTGCTGCCTGTGGCCTAAAGCTTGAGTGCACGCGAGCGTGCACGCGCGCAGCCGGCAATCACTGATGCGCGCGCATCACTCGCATGCCGTCCCGTCCTAGCGATCGCGATCACTTTCGCTTTGATCGCGATCGCTATTACTTTCGCTTTCACGGCCGCGCGGCCGTTACTTTCACGGCCGCGCGGCCAATGCTTGTTTCTTTTGCTTTTGGCACCCCATGAGTGTCCATGTGTTTACTTGATCTCTTCTCCCCTCTCACCTGTGTGTTGCTTCCCCCTCACATCTCTGCCCTCCTGTGCGCTGAGTGTTATTCTTCCACCCACCATCTCCTCTGCTGCTACCCTTCACTGTTTTTTTTTTATTAACCACCCCACCTCAACAGGCTCCTCTATTGCTCTGCTAACCCCTTCACTCTCATCACCGTCTGTCAAGGGCACTGACTTTCTAACCCAACTCACACCCCCATTCTTCCTTGTTCCTTCGCCCCTCCATGTCCCATGTATTTTTTAGAGTGTAATATTATGAGGGCCTGCAATCGCATTTTACTATTAAAACATTTATTTCTCTAAAGGCTGTTCTTTTTGTACCTTTTATTTTTTTGTATTTTACAACTGCAAGATTGGCATGCGCCAGCTTGAAGCGGTAAGTTTAAAGAAAATGGCTGCTGCGTAATGATGTATGCATGTGTATACATTATTACAAAATGCACTGCAACAATTTTTTTTGTTGCCAATGCTGTTTAGCATTGGCAATAAACATTTAATTTCTTTTTCTAATGGGGCGAGACCTATTAACAATGCCAATGCTTGCTTCAACCTAAATGTTCATTCCTCACACACACCCTTTGCCCCTCAGACCTTGTCCTCCCCGTTCTCCCTCCTTCACCCATTCGTCTAACTGCATTCTCAGCTAGGTGCCCATTCACGCCTATTTTCTCTTCCTTCTTTCCTCCCCTACCTTTCTCTCTTCTTTCTTCGTCACTTTTTCTGTCCGTCTGTTCTTTGCATTTCCTCTCCCTTCCGCTTCTCCTTTTTCATAACGGAACATCTCTTTCCGCTCTCTCTGGTGGTCTTCAACTTGTCTCCATGTTGTTAAGCGTCTCCCTCCCTTTGATCCTCTTTCATCTTCTTCTCCTATCCATGTATGTCTGCACCTTGTTTATTTTCGTTCTCTCCGTCTCCTGCTCTCCTTCTTTTCCCCTCACCTCATCTCCTACCTGTCCCCTCTTCACCCTAGCCCTATTTGCCCTTCCACGCCTCTCCATCCCTTGTACACCTGCTCCCTAGATTACATTCCCGTCTTCTCTCCCCATTGCTTAACCTCCTTCCACGTCTTTCTTTTCCCCCAATGCTTCCCGCGTTCTCTCCCTCTTGTCATACCCTCCTACATTTCCTCCCATAGGCCCTCCTTTCCCCAAACGTCTACCAGTCTTACCTTAGCTTACCCTCGTTTTCTTCCTTTGTAATTCCTCCTTTCTTCCACCACTATTTCTCTCACCTAATTTCCTGCGTTCTCTCCCTCCCTCTTCCCATCAATTCGCCTTAACCCATTTATTTAACCTCTCACTGCTCCTTTCTCTCCCTCGCGCCTCTTCTCTCGCCTCCCACATACCTGGCGCCTGTTCTTTTATCACCCCCACTCTCTTTCTACCACCCCATACCTCCTGTTTCTCTCCCTTACTCTCTTTCGCTCCGTTTCTCGCGTCTCCCCCTCGTTTATCCTCTCCTTCCTCCTTCTCTCACCTCTTCTAATACCTTTCCCTGCTCACCCCCCTTTGCGCTCACATTTTGCTTTTTCTCAGAAGCGTTTAATTCCCATTTTAGCCCGGGAAGAGCAGAGAGGCCCGCTGCCTTTGAAGGTGGCGCTGTATGCGGCCCTCGGAAGGAATCAATGAGCCGGACGAGGGGTGGGGAGAGGGGGTTGGGCTCGGGTGGTGTATGAGAGGTGGCTGGATGGAGGCAGTGTGGAGGGGGGCCTGCCAGAGTCGCATCACAAAGGAAGCTCACCTTTCCCTCTGCCTCAGAAGATAAAGCGCTCATTAAGTGACATTTTAACAACAGGAAAAGATTATTAAAAAGCGCGCAGAACAAATGGCGACATCACTCCCCTTAGATGCCAGCCGCCACTTTTGCTGGGTCAAGTTTCCTTCTCACTTTGTGTTTTAAAGGGGCATACAGGAGAATTGCAAGCTCCCAACACACTGAACGGGTGCAGGCAGCAACAGCAGCACATGCTGCTCACCACCCTCACGCATACTCGGGTAAAGCACAGGCCAGAGCTCTCACGTTTCTTTGCACTCTGGACTTGTTGCCCTGTTTTTATAATTGGACAAATAGTTCGACAAATTCAAGAATGTAATACACCTGGACCAGCTATGCCACTCATACATTGACTTGGAGTAGCAGTGCATCCTTTGCCTGCACACACTGAATAGATACTGAGCTCCTAGCAGTCCCCAAACTTTCCTTCGCACACTAAACATGCAGAGTACTGGTAAATTAGTGCAAACCTTCTCTCACGCACAGACACACACACACACACACACACAGATACACCCCACCCTAAAGCATGCTTAAACTGTTCTCAACCTGTCACAAATGTTCAAAGGTGCAGAGGTAGAGGTAACTGTGTTGGCAATGACTGGAAGATGAACCCGACAGGGCAAAAATAATTCTGTGAGGCAGAGTCAGGCATCTCAGCCTCACATATCAGTGCCCCATGCTGGATTCGTTTTCACGGATCAGCTGATGGTCTACGCTGCACACCGGGGAAAATGCTCATGTCCTGAAAAGGGCTGGAGGTTGAGCGTGTAAAAGTTGGCCAACTATGGCTGAAACCTCTGGTGGTCAGAAAAGGTAAAGCTTTTGGGAAACCCCCTTTTTAGGTCTGGCCTGACCCAGCGCATGCGCTGGTCAGGCGAGACTTATTGAGAGTGCTCCAAAAAGTGCCACCAGGCCAGCCTAGAGCTACAGTGCATGTGCGCGAGCGCGTGCGCTTGACCGCGATTACTTTCACTTTCGCATCCGCACGGCTGCTTTGATGTTTGATTGCGATCATTTTCACTTTCGCGGGGCATAGCCAATAGGTCTAGCTTTTGGGACCTTATAAGTATTTAGTTATGCAACTGTTGCATAACTAAACACTTATAAGGTCCCAAAGGCGAGACCTATTGGCTATGCCAATGCTTGTTTTTATTTCGACTGGCAAAGATTTGCAAAATGTTCACTGCAACTTGACATTGTGGACTCGCACTTTCAAGCTATTAACTATGTGTAGAGGTAGGTTTGAGAATACAGGGCCTTATTTATGAAGGCCCGCGTCACATTTACGCCGCATTTGCGTCACTTTTTGTGACGCTGTGGCGGCGTAAATAATGCCCTATGTTGCGCCATATTTACGAAGTGACGCATCTACGTAGATGTGTCACTTTGTAAACCCCTGCGCGACATTTTTTTTTTTGTTGCATATTTATATAGCGCGAACTCGACCCGAAGTTATTGGAGCGCTTTACATGAGCACCGTATTTACATTACACTGTCAGGCACGGGGAGATTAAGTGATTTGCCCAGAATCACAGGATGTGGACGCAACCTCGAGGCTCGAACTCTGGTTTCCAGCAACAAAGTCGGCAGTTTAGCCGACGGACCACATCCTCTCCTCTCTATACCTGCATCAGGTATAATGTATGCCAGGTGGGCGTTCTCCCGCAAGTATGGGTCGTTGGAGTGGCGCAGTGATATCTATAAGATTCGCCAATCTGTCAAAACTTTATGCCAGCCTCAGGGCAGACGTAAGGGTGAAGCACGCCCTTTCACATGGGGCTTGCCCCATGTGAAAGGAACATTGCTGGAGTTGCGTCATACTTCTGACACAACCCCAGCAATGCGCCACTTTTGAGCTGACAGATACGTCAGTAATACTGACGTATTTGTTATTCCTTGCGACATGATGCATCATAAAGTAAATGACGCATCCATCATGTCGCAAGGAGGGCGCACTGAGAAGTATTGCATCCCTGCTTTCACGCAGCGATGCAAACTTCTCATAAATGAGTCCCACAGACTCTTCAAACCTTATTACCAGTGGATATTAAGTGTGCATTAGTTCTGAGCAAAAGAGATCCGAATGTGTGCAAACACTTTGTATCATTATAAATGAGAGAGGTTTGCAAAGTAATGATAAGCTATTTAAATGGTTGCCAGATTTATAGGAGTTCACTTCAATAGGACAACTTAAAAATCTGGCGAAGATCCGACTTCAGTAACTTACATTGGACGCTCCTGGAAGTATTCCTCGGTGCAAAGAAGTAACCCCGTCAGCGTGGCATCGGCCATTCCATCCCTTTGAGTTGAACTGGACCCTCTGCCTCCAGGGCCTCCTTGCACAGCAGCTGCAGTTCTGTGACATGAGCAGAACGTCCCTGCGGTGGCTGCCCTGCTGTTGTCTCGGCCTTTCCAAAGCTCTTGTCTGCAGCATCCTGCTGATTTATGATGCTTCATTACGGCTTCATCTCTGAGACAATCTCAGACTCCATCTGCTGCTTTTAAAAGGTCTATGGAGGTTGCTGGAGCATTGAAAGTCACTCGATATCACTATCAGACGCATAAGTTACTTTGAGCACTGTACTTCTTTGCAATTGCACTATGTCTGGCGCCCTGGGACCTTTTCATGACAACGTGGTTGCTTTTTGATTGTACACAACTGTGTTTTTTTATTTCACTTTAGCTGCTATAGTTAGGAGGCTGTTTGCTTTCTCTTTGAGGGCACTATAGAATACCTAGCTCTAGAGCGAAATTACAGTATCTCTTTGAGAGACGAAATTTACTTTGGTTTCAAATCCATAATCCTTGTAGAGCAGCAGAGGAGTTTTAGGCAGATGGCTGAGCTTCTCTGTCATTTTCAGACTGGCCCATATGTTTTAGATTGCTGAATGCTATATTTGGCAGTGAGTCTACAACCCACACCTTACACCGAAGGCCTCATGCGCTGTCCGTGTGCTGTACAAGATTATCAAAAGAAAATCAGACAAGCATTTGCAATGCAATTGGTCTTGCCTTTGGGACCTTATATGTATTTAGCTATGCAGCACATTAGCCTGGGTGCTGAAACATATACTGTTCTTTAACATGGAGAGAAAGTAAGCACCAAACTGCGTTACACGCGAGGTATGGGAAGACATGGAGAGAAATATTGCCTTTCAGCTGGAAATGGTGCAGTCGAAAGCTCTGTTTTTAATATAAAATCAGGGCCTTCAGTGGTCATATCACTGAAAATACAAGATTTGAAAAAAATATTATTGTCTACTGGTGCTCGTCAGTGGCCTGATGAAAGCTGAGGGGGCCCCCCTGCAAGGTACATGGATTGAATCCGGAGCTCTAAGGCCTGAGTACTGTGCTGAGGTGGCTCCCTGCAGCTCGGGGGGCCCCCGCACCACGGGGGATGCTGGGGCCTGTGTTACACCCCTGGTGCTCGTGGAAGACAATTTCTATAGACTGGAATCTAGAGAATGCTAAAGTGATTCTGGCATTTTACTGACCTCTGCTGGTCGTTTTCTATCAAGAAAATTAAGAAGAGGCAGTTGCCAGGAAAATTAAAAAAAAGAAAGTCCCTCAGCAGAAAGCAATTCTGGTATTTTACTGGCCTCTAATGGTCGTTTTCTATCAAGACAGTAAAATAGAGGCAATTGAACAGAAAAAAAAGTCCCTAAGCGGAAGCAGACAAGTCCTAGGGCTGATCTCCAGAGCCCACAAACTACATACACATATAAGTATATACTAAAGTATATACAAGAGAGCTGGAATGCTCAACCTACAAAAGTGTTCCATCAAGTTGGCAATGGGAAGGATACAACTCATCCAATTATAATGCTTTGAGAGTGAAATACTCCTGAGTAGGAAAAAGACAAGATTAGGGAAGAAAACCATTGAATAAAAGAGACAGCCAGCTAAACAACACAACAGACCCTACCAGTCATGAGCATCAGGCTGACCCAAATTCCTACCCTGAATAAATGTTATGTATTGGTAACAATAGGTCTGCCAACAGACCGCTAAAGCGGTCTGTAGTCCAGACCAGGACATGTATTTTGACAAAGCTGTGCCATTTGCAGCCTCACCATTTAAGTTAGACCCAGTGTGAATTCACCACACGACTGAATTTTTATATCTGAGCACCCCATGTTCTGCATAAACCGTCCGGAGAACAGATCTCTTTCCATAATTTCAGTTGAAGTGGGGGTTAACCTAGACTGTTTCCCTATCCCTTCTCCAGTGGGCATCCTGTGTATTGCAGTAATAGTAATGGATGTTTACAAGATGGACCTGTATCGACATTTATAACAATGGAAATTATTTAAGGTCAGTGGTTATCCTAATAATATGTTACGTGAAAATCTATGGTCTTCTGCCTAACACCAGCTTCCTTTGTTCGCTCGTTTAGTACCATCATATTGGGTCGTAGTGACACGTTATTTGCTGCACTTAGAGATAGCAAACATGTTGAAAGAAGTATTGTATAAAAACAATTATAAACATTTTGAAGCAGCCCTGCCAAGTTTCCCAGGTCCAAATGTGATGTACTGCTCCGGTCCATCTTTTTTATTTTAACTCTGGGACTTGTAGTCTTGTTTGTCCCATAATTATACAGACCTACAAGTCCTAGAATTCAAAAGAAAAAACTGTCCTAGAGCAGCACACTAGGCATGAACACAAGAAACTTGGCAGCTGTATGGAAGGCAGATAATTACCACAGGATTCAGAACACCTTATCTGTCCCAAGCCAGTCGCATAACCAGTACCACTGGGCCAAATGCAAGGAAAGTAAATAAACCCTGAATATGATGCTTATCCCACTTCATGTCATAGGCACACTATTACACCATATAGGCTTTAATGCAACAACCTAAAGCATTGTGGGTTATGGTGACTACACAATGAGTGATATCAGAGTGCACCGGGAAAGATAAAGCGACAATGCAGAATAAATGACAAAGAGACTGCAAGATGAGTGCTACAGAGACAGCGCAGTGAGTGATACTGAAACTGCTCAACACGTGAATAAGAGTAGCTGTAAAGAGACAGCGAAAAGAGACTTACCATGAGTGATGCAGAGATTTCACAGGGAAACTGTAGAGTGAGACACACAGAGACAGCAGCATGAGCGGCAAAGGGAGTGAGCCTTGAGTGATGCAGAGACAAACACGGTTAGGGATAAAGGGACTAGGCCACAGAGGTTGTATGGTGAGTTATTTGGAAACTGTAGAGTGAGATACACAGAGTGGTAGACAGACTGGACTGTGAGGTGCATGGTGAGTGCTACAGGGGCCGCACAGTAGTGTTGCAGATGCTGACTCTTGAGTGACACTAGGACAGCACGAGGAGTGACACAGAGATAGGGCATGAGAGTGAGTGTAACAGAGACAACACAGAGACTGCACTAAAACTGACGCACAGGCTACTGTCAGCTAGACAGAGATTGCACTATGAGTGGTCCAGAGACTGCGAGTCAGTGATCCAGAGACTGCCCAGTGAGTGGGAGACAGCAACAGGAGTTACATGGAAACTCCACATTGGGTGCTACGCAGACAGCACTATGAGGAGCACAGAAACTGCACATGCACACTGAATACGAGAGTGCCAGGGTTTCCAGGACGTAGTGTCTTTTCTCACAAATGATCTGTTTTATGAGGCTTCCAGGTCCCCGCCTTCGTGGCTAGTGCCCTAAGCCGGGTACACAGAGGCGCGTGATCTGACCTTCAGCTGCCCTTTACATAGACGTTAATCTCTTGTTTTATCAATGTTAATCTGCTGTTTACATGGCTAGGCCCGTTCTGCTGTTTAAATCATCTTTTCTAACACCAGACCTGCAGAGGATTGCATAACAGATGCTGTTTTTGGAACGGAGGGGCGGAGGAGGGGAGGGGAGTTATCATCCACACGTAAATCGTGTCCTTTTGATAAAACAACCATTGCCAGGTTGTGGGCTTTGACTTCTTTCTATTGCTTTCTATCAGCTCTTCCTAGCCTCCTTTTTGAAGAGATAGAAATGTCCCAGCCGCTATCAGGCCGCAAAAGACTGCAACAAATGCAGGAATGCGCTACTCAAGTATCTTTCAAGGAACAGTTGAAAGCCGTCTCCGGTTGTTTTTTTCACCATCTTGAACTATTCTAACACTATGATTTTCCAAGGGTTGGCTAAGTCCATCCTTTAATAGGGTGCCACCTGGCCGGTTTTAAAAGTGTGTGACCAGTATTTTTTTATCTCCGGGTCATTATCAAAGTTAGAACAATGTTTATGACCTTTACCATTTTGAGCAACGCGATGTTGGTAGGGGTGACGTCACCCTGTGAGCATTACTAATGCAGCAAAAATGAAGGAGCGGATGGAAGGCAGCAGTCGAGGCAACCAACAGGGGAAGAGGCGCACAGAGCCGCAGAGAAATAAAGGTGCGTGTTAAAGGGCAGTGCTCACCTCCTTAAAGTGAAAGTGAAAGCGGGCCTTTGGTAAATAAATGAAGGCCTGCATTACCGGACTTCTACCTCCACTTAGGTCAAAACAAAGGCCGCCTCATTAGTGCCTTTGCAATCTGAGCGCGATCACCCTGGGGGGCGGTAATAACATCAAGCTCCCGGTGGCTCTGCAGTATGTTCCAGAGTACTGCACCCCTCCCTCTGCCCCCTCCTCGCGGTCTGCGCTCCTTCCGTGCTGTGATGAATTCATTTTAACACAGCCAGCATAGGTGAAAAGAGTCTGTGGGAATGGCGCTTCCTCAGGCAGTGCGAGAGCGCGAAGCCTCACATGCATCAGTAATCTGGGAAAGAAGCGTGAGACACGCTTACCGAGCCCGCTCTTCAAGTGTTCCATGTCAGGCAGCCAATCACGCTTGATTAAAGTTAATCCATTACATGAATACGCACGGGAAGAAAGTAGTCTGTGCCGTAAAGGGGCCAGTAGCCATGGAAGGACACAAATGACGACATGCTTGTCATAAGGAGGGACTAACAACCCTAAAGCCAATCAGAAAGCAGTATTTAGGATCTAAGCCAATCAGAAATATGGGTGGAGAGAGGGCAAATCTTCCACGAAGCTTCCATGCTATAGTGTATACTGCATGCCTCGAAAAGCGATGGCAGCGCATTCGCGCTGAAACGCTAGGCGAGACCTAAAAATTTATTTTAAAAAAGTCTGAAGGCAGGGGCAATAAATGCTAGCTGAATTTAAAACCGATATTACAAAGCACTATCCATTTTCAATAAAAATTATATGTTGCTAGTCAAATTCAAAAATTGTTATTGTAATAAAAATGAACGGAAACATTTGGAGTTTCTGGCTCATTAGAAAGTGAGAGCAAAGCTAACAATTAAATACTTTACCTTCCCCCCTGCCCTTCCCCATGTAAGGCGTCTCAGCTTGGAACACTCATTCGGCTGACCTCTACTGCCTGGCTCGGCGCATTTGTAGAAACTCTCGCCTTTATTCAAACTTGTAATTTACTGCAACGTTCACTCGCATTGTGCATTTTTATCTGATTCCTCGTGAGCGGGTAATGTAACAAAACAGAAAGCAGTTCTAATTACAGTCCCACCGGTGCAAATCTGCTGAAGTCCACCAATATCGGCGCTGGAAGCAATATCTTGCAATATCACACAACTACCATCTGTATTATAGTCTGAAAGCTCGATGCCAACAAAATCTGACCCAAGTCTGCCAAAATAGCGCAACAGATTGGTGCTGCTCTGTGGCATTCCTCTAGGGCAGTAGTTTGACATCACTCACTTCTTCCTTTGCATATAGCATGGTAGGCACTGTTTGCATTTCTATTTACCATGCAATGAGGGTGCTGTTTTTACTACAGTATTAAAAGAGAGTGCAGTTAGGACAGGGATGCCCAACATAGGTTTAGGATAGACCACTTTCCATATTATCAAGATACTATCTAAGTGAGTTATGTTTAAATCCATTCAATGCACATTTACCTTATGCGGTTAGCTTTCAAATTTGGAAGGAATCTGGTCATTTGTTGTACACTCCTGCTATTGAATTGAATTGTATGTGGATGATTGCTGATGCCACAGGAATTATGCATTGAGATGTGTTAACAGAAAGAAATTCTAGGAGGCACAATATTTAGAACAATCGGGGAGACTGTCTGTAATACTACATGCAGCATGTGTGTATAAGTATGCTTGTAGTATGTGAGCCATCAATGTATCTCCAAGGGGCTGGATAGATGCATGGTGTTGACTACCCCTTTATAGTGAGGGATTTCAGTGTGGGAACAGGTTAATTAGGCACACCATGGGACATATTTATGACGTTTTTGCGTCGCCCTTGCGCCAAGGAAGGGTGCGCAAGAACAACGCAAGACCTAAGTCAGATTTATCATGCCACGCATTTTGCATGGCCATGCATGGCTTGATAAATCCAGAGTAATGCAGCACAGTGCAAATTGCTGCATGGCATTACTCTGCCCTAGGTAGGCCTTCAATGGGTGGAGCATGGGTGTTACCACGCTTCCAACCATGGACTTTGGTGCATTTCCAGGTTTACCATTATAGGTAAACCTAGGAATGCTTCAAAATGCTATGCCTCCACAGAGGAGGCGTAATGTGGAGAAATATCTTTATTTCTTCTTGTCTTGTCCTCTTTCTATGTGTGCTGCATTCTGCAGCACACATAGAAAGCGGTACAAGCCTCAGAGGATTGTTTTGGTTAAGTAAGTTGACCCTTGCAGCACAAAAACAATTCTGTCTGCAACACAGGCTCCCTTGCACCCAGGATGCAAAGGTGCCTGCATGGCCGATAGGCAGCCAAAAGGGCGTCAGCGCAAGGAAAGGACAGGAATGCACCATATTATGTTAAATATGGCCCATTCCTGCCCTTTCTCTTACTCAGTGCAGCGCAGCAAGGTGGCCTGCGCTGCTGCGTAAAAGTTTAATAAATCTGCCATCAAGATTTTTCTCCTAAATGCATTGGCGGCTGCCCTAAAACTCATGTGTGGGGGGGAGGTGGAGATGGGACGGGGGATTAGGGACAATTATTAAAAAAAAAAACGTACCTGTTCCGACTCTGTCAGCCTCCACGATGCTCCTCTTCTCTCCTGATGGTGTCCCAGCAGTTCCTGGTACACCATCATAGGCTCCCTACTGAATCCCAGTGCTGCTCTCAATAGCACAGGAGCAGCACCAGGATTGGTCTGCCCCTTAGACAGTGCCTGGGAGTCTGTGCTGTTTCTCCAACCCGGCTATGCAACACAGTTGAGTTGGAGAAACCTAAGTGTGCATGACGGTTTGACTGGCATAAGTTGGCCTGCCAAACCGACATGAGCACCTAGAGTGTGAACTACTACTCCCCTGCTGGCTGTGACGACAGCCAAGCCCCACCCTGCCCAGACTTGGCTGGCTCTAGATGGAAACGGGGAAAAAAACCAATTTATTATAATTTTATTTTTCCCGTTTCCCTCAGCTGGCTGTCAGCAGGGAGGGCAACGCTCCGCCACAATAGCGGAGAAGCCACCGCTGCTTAAATGTGGATGAAACGGGACAGACAATTTGACGGCCACTTGCAAATGTTAACACCAGTATTCAAGATATCTTCAAATGAGGATATTTTAATTTGATTCCAAAGAACTGGACTACATCAGTAGATGCATACAGGCAAGGAACGCTTCATACTGGATTTTATCAGGGATAAAGGACCCTCATTTTTCATTATGAAAGGTGTTCCATCATATCTTTTGCAAGCCCTGAGCATAGCCAAGTGGTTATTTTATTATTTGGCAATGAGTAAGGTCTGAGTAGCAGCCAACTCTGTGGCCAATATTTTACAAGTTGTTTATGCCTACAGGGTATGCCCTTTTTTAGGTCTCGGCTAGACAGCGCATGCACTGTCTCGAAGAAACTATTGTATATACTATGTGGGCTTCAGCCCACCCAGAGGCTTCCAATTTGTTGGATCCATCATCGCTCTTATATTATTTCTCTCCAGTTGTCCATGATGTACATGCATCATGCCTCTGTGTTTAGCCCTCCCTGAGAGCATTGACCGATTACTACTATCCATCCATAGCTCCCATTTTAGTAACTGTTTCAGGAACTACTTTTTTCTTTGTTGAAGAGCACTTCACACAAGAGCTTGTGTTTTCACACGGCCATGATCTCTGTTCCTGTTTACAGGCCTCTAAATCTTGTTCTTATCTCATCCCATTTGCCGTGCATTCAAAGACTGAGGTCAAATGTAAGGCACTGTTTTCTGTGGGCATCTGTTTAATTTTTTTTATCTGACTTCAAAGTGAGAGAATTTTTTTATTGTAAATGAATGTCCCGGTGTTGCTTGCTCATCCCCGTCCCTCAACCCCCTCCTGCTTTGCTGCTTGACCCGTCTCCCCAGACCCACTCCCTCCCTCATTGCTGCTTGCTTTGGGTGTCAGCACTCCATTCTTCTTTGTGGCACACTCTATAGGAGTGCATGGGTTTGCTGACCGTCTCTCTCTGCCCCACACCCCCTTTCCTCTCCCACTTTGTGTTGCTTACCCTTCCCTTATCAGCCCCCTCCCAGGTTGTATTGCTTACTCTGTCTGTCTGGCAAGAAAAAGAATCACCATGCAATGACACAGTCACTGCTGGTCGCATCATATCACTTTTAATTTCCAATAGCTATGTTTTATTGTTGTCCCACTGCCCGCTGTTTGCAGATGCTCCTTGGCATCTTAAAATGGATTTGCCATCTGACTTGGATCCCCTGACTGAATGAAAGGTATTACGGTAGGCCCTCACTTTCTTCTTCTTGCTTCCGTTTTCTCACAGCCCCCTAAAGAGCGGCACTTAAACTCCTGCTCAGATGTGAAATGGTTGTGCCTATCTTTGTTTGGTGCCACTATGAACAGACCAAATAAATAGCTAACAGGAGGAATGTGGGGTTTATTATTTACATAGTTAATACAACCTATGAGCTTCAGGTAAAGGTCGGAGCATGATGTCACATCTTTTCTTCTGCTGCTCACCTAAAAAATATTTACAGCAAAGAACGATTTTTCAACCTTCAGAACACAGGAAGTACTAATGTTGAGCTGCCCAGCTGCTATTGTTACAAAGTGAAAATGTATAGTTTCTGTTCTGAGAAGCAGCCGTCTTGTGTGTCAGTATGAGGAAATATGAATTTTGTGATCAGTTATGTCCCCTATCGTAGACCCCAACGGCTCCATGTGCATGCTATAAGTACATGTATGTTCCCTCCAGTTCCAGTTTTGAAGACGCAAATATATGTGCGTCCACCGTTA
This sequence comes from Triturus cristatus, assembly GCF_964204655.1. NCBI lineage: Eukaryota > Metazoa > Chordata > Amphibia > Caudata > Salamandridae > Triturus > Triturus cristatus. The sequence goes on along the minus strand of NC_140582.1, from coordinate 837,426,290 downwards.
ACATGTCCTCTTTCAGATCCGCCATGAATGGGTCAGATATTTCATTCCTAAGTATGAAAGGCCACCGACTTTATGTGGTTCACTCTCCACATTTTACAGATTCAGGCGAGTAGGCCCTGAATTCTGTCATCAAGCCTTTTCCTGCCTTCTGCCTCTGAAAGCTCCAGTCTGAGCCTGCATCTGTATCCATGAACTTTGTCCTATTCCCTGCGCGGCTAACGGTGCCTGATCCAGCATATTGCCTGCCAAAAACTGTATTTCACCTTCAAGATTATCTACTCCGCTCCTCATCCGATGCATTCCTGTCTAGCAGCTTAGGTAAACATTCCTCCAGCTACCGTGCAAAGGGCCAGGCCTCGCTGTCCACATGCGAGTAATTCATAGCCCCTTTACCATGGAATATTCCTACCCCCTCGCATCTCATGTAGACACTTAGACGCTTGTACACGCACTAACAGTCAGTATAGAATAGATTCTATCCTAGAGACCTTTCCTTTTGGATAACACAGTTCTTTAAACATAGGATATTAGATATGATTTGGGATTAGGTTGACATGACCCCCAGACTTCTGTCTCCACATGTAGAGCTAAATGTCAAGTCCCCTTCACCCTCTAGTTGCACGTCAATCACACGTCATGCGGCTGCGCGCGCATCTCTGCCAAATATTTCTGCTGACATTGCAGGATTCTTTTATGGGTCCACCCACTTGTGACATCATGTATAATGACGTTTATTAAATTACGCCCATATGACCGCCTCTATTAGTTACGTATGCACAGTTTATCTGTATTATCAGCTGTTACGCCTCTTGCATCTGTTTCACTGTAATGCATTTTCTATAAAACTGCTTATCTGTCAATAATGTATGCCCTTCCTTCCTGAACTTTCGTGGTGATGGAATAGAAAGCCTACAATTCGAATTGTATTCCTTTGTATAGGAATAAAGCCTTTTAAAACCTCTAATACCACGGATTCTGCCTCTTATATTTACTGAGTTATTCTTACTAGACTTTACCGCATAAAAAATAGTACCGGTAATGAAATATTTACCACATAAATTGGCGCCCGAATAGGGACACTTTCTCATCTCACGCGCCGGCGGTGCGTTGCAGGCCCGGTCTCCTGCCACAGCTGAACGGACAAAAACGCGTACCTGCAGGATTTCCTGTATCTCCCTCCGGCCAAGCGGGGACGACTGAGGCTGCGATCAACACCCAGACGAGGCGGTGAGAAGTGCGAAGTATCCCGACCAGAGCCTAGCTGAGAGAGCAAGATCCGAGGTACACAGAGGCCCACCAGGTTCCGAAGTTCCGAGTCCAGTCGAGTCCAGTCCAGTCCGGTCCAGTTTCAGTTCCGTTCCGAGGCCTTCCGTTCCGAGCTACCCGGTGAGTACCATTACCGGGGAGGCATTTTACGTGCACATAGTCTGTGCCGGTCAAGACGGGTTTGGGTACACAAATCCGGTCTGCACTGTTTCAGCAGTGTATCTGTACTGTTTAGCAGTATATATAGTATGTCTTGCATATAAATAGGTAATATCTAGTGTCAGTATTATGTCAGTAACTAGTTTTCTATTAGTTATCATTGTTCGTTAAAAACTGTTAAATGTTAAATGTTTTAATACGTTCTATACATTGTGGTGTGGATGACTGTTCATTATTGTGTTTATTTGTATTAAGTGTGTTTAAGATTAAGTAACCAGATCTAAAAATGCCGCTCTTTTCGAAATTAAGACAGATCAAAACTAGAAAAGGGGTACTCGAAGAAGCTGTTCCCATCCCACCTAGGGACACTCCCGGGTATTTTATGTATCATAAGCATGGCCTAGATGCCGTATTATTTCTTGATTTATGGGTGGACTACACCAAGGATTTGCCAGAAAATCAGAGATGGCCCGCAGCGGGGACCTGGGATGCAGATTGCATCATGAGAGTAGAAGAAGAATTATGGAAAAAGAAAGCCAGACAGTCACAGAAAGATGCCATTGAATTATGGCGTAAAGAATCATACAGACGTACAGAAAAAGCACTCAGACAGGAAGAGAAAGGTAGAGAGAATTCAAATAAAACTCGAGAAAATCTATTACTTGAGGAAGGTACACGAGTAAACTCAGAACAAGTAGATAGACAAAGAAACACTCTTATGAATGGTATGTATCCTCTTCTGGCCGAAGGGTTACCTAAGGCTATCCCGGAAATACCAAAAGACTTAACTCCTCCATTGCTCCCGATAAAAGCACATCCCAAAACACATCCCAAAACAGCAAAGGACGTTTTCCTTTCCTCCTATTTAGATGACGTAGCTCCCGAGTATGCTAATGCCATGCCACCCACACCGCTTGCCGATGGTGTTCAACACCAGGAGCATCCGTCTGTATCTCCGCAACTACAAACTCCTACACAAGTTCCCACAGGTCCGTCCGTTTCTACAGTTTTTCCCGCATCCACAATCTCTATCCTACGTCCAACGAATCCTTTCGTGCCTAGCGCCTCAGATGGTGCTACAGGAGGTACGACAGACATGTTTGCCACCCCGCCGCGAAATAAACAGACCCTTAGAGATTTAGCACTCCAACGTACACCCCAATTAGCGACATCCGACATGTTTAAAGAACAGCTTGTGGATTGTAGATACGACCCAGTACCAGGTAGACAGGACAAATTGCTCATATCATCACTACGTATACGACGAGCTACATTATATTTAATGACAATACCAGGAATGGGTGAACACCTAGACGAAATATATCGCTTTGTCCAAACAGGGCGAGGTCCAGAAAGTATTAACGAAGCTATGGAATACCAGAAAGTGGATGTACAAAGACAACTACTACATTTTTTCATAAATTGTGTAATAAGGAATCAAGACAGGCCCGGGGCAGATCATGATACCATGCAAAGACTTGTCAAATGGGGTCAGAACATATCAGAAGAGAAACATGATAGACAGGCGTGTATAATCGCCATGTGTCGAAAGATCCGCAAGGAAGTAGAACGAATACATAAAGAAAGACGAGAAACAAACAGAGTAGAATCAGAAGAAGAGGAGGAGCAAGAATCAGAACAATTAGAAACAATAGCTTATGTAGGTAGAGGAAGACCCCATAATAATACTAGAGGCTTTAATGACCCGATACGTCCAGAATATAATAGACATTTTCCAAATCCTATGTTAAATACAAAATCCCCCGAACACCTATTCCAAGCCGCTGATAAATTACTCCGAGATCGGAGGGGGTACCATATGCTCGATTCCATGGACGAACAAGAATTAGCCAGGTCAGCAGTACAATGGGCTGACAGTCCCAGCGAATACAATGATGATGTACTTGCACACACATTTCTGAATCTTGACCCCTAGGAACAGCGTTTAGCTAGTATATACATGATTCAACACCTCCTTATATTATATAAAAGACAACACTCCGATCCAGGACCCTTACCTGACATATTGACAGAACTACTCACGAATATATGGAGAGGGTCAGGTACTGATTTGATTAAAGAGATTCTAGAATTCCGAAACCAATATTTAAATTTCGTATGCCCAGAACACGTTCCAGTTCCCATCATAGGAAGAAAAATGTATCATATAGATAGACAAAACCCGTTACGCGAAGTACACCCAATCAGAGGTGACGGTAATAACTTTACACGCGTGTTTGTGTACACGCCTATAACTAAACTGGAATTATTAGAAATGAAGAAAGTAGTACCCAGCCATGACAAGGATCCAGCAGGTTTCCACCGTGAAATAAAAGATATGTTACTCATGGGAGAGTATACCTACCCCGACATTATGAAAATATTAAAAGTCCTATTACCCGCCGGTGTTTATGAGAAACTTAAAGAAAAGGAATGGGAGGTGGGAGACCAAAAGATAGATTGGACAGCATTAGAAAACGAAGAAAGGGCCCGAGCTGCAGGAGCAGGACTTGGGGAAAAGACTACAGCACTAGCAGGACTACTAATACAGGTACTGCCACATTTATTAACCACGAAAAAGGAAGACTGGGGTGCAATATCAGCCTGTAAACAAAAGCCAGATGAAGACACTAGTGACTTCTATTCCCGATTTGAAAAATGTTTTGGTATAAATAGTGGCATAAAAGCCAGTAGTGAGTCATATCCACATCTGTTTGTGACAAAATTAGTTGAAAATTCTCTGCTACAAGTCAAGAATAGAGTATTGAAATTCGAAAGTACCTGGCAAGGTAATACCCCATCACAGATGTTACAGATGTTACAATATCACCACAATAGAATTAGAGAAGAACAAGAACACGAACAAAGACGTATGAAAGATACAAAAATGAAAATGCTTGTTGCTCAGTCAGTTCCAGCCGATGGTCATCAAAAGGGTGATTCCGCAGGTCCTACGAAAGGGACATGCAACTATTGTAAACAACCAGGTCATTATATACACGATTGTCCAGTCCTGAAACATAATATTGCTACAGGTAGAACCCAGGAGAGACCACGTCCACCTAGACAGGATCAGAATCAACAACAAATTCCTCGGCATGCACAACCTAGGTTAGCTCCGCAACAACTAGCTCCGCAACAGGGAGCTCCACAACAGACCGTAGCACCACCACAAGCGCAGCCTATTGCTGCAACACAAGCAACAACACAACAGATGTATCAGTATGCACAAGCAGATTATCCCGATTATCAACGATATACATGAAATAGCCTAGAGAGGGAAGTTGGCTTACCCCTTATTGAGGTTCCTGTAGACCAAGAGGGACCTTATGTACATAGTGAACTATTAGGGGAAGACAGAAAGTTTTTACTTGACACAGGGGCAAGCAGAACAACTATAAGACGCAGTGAAGTTCCAGGGGCACCCCTCTCAGGCTCACAAAATATTTCCCTTGGATTCTCAGGAAAACCTATAATAAATGACGTAACACAACCTCTTCCACTCACGATTGGTCCATTGACACGTACTACAGATTTATTGCTTACTAAATCCTGTCCAGAAAACTTGTTAGGTATAAAAACATTGAAAGCTCTAGGAGCTATAATATGTTGTTCTCCGGAAGGAGTACGACTATTTCTACGTGACTTCAAAGGTCACTACGTGTCCAGAGATATGGATCACCGACTGCAGAATTTACCTACACATTTATGGGCACAAGGCCCCACTGATGTTGGTTGCATGAATATTACACCATATCGTGTCACACTAAAAACAGGAGTAATACTACCACGAATGCGACAATACAAGTTACCACCCGATGCTGTTGTGGCTTTGCTGCAAATCATTGACGAGCTCATTGCACAAGGAGTGGTTGTCGAAACCGACTCCAACGTATGTAATTCCCCGATAATTCCGATTCTTAAAAGAACGGATCCAAAAGCACCACCAGTATATCGATTAGTTATTGATCTGCGCGAATTAAATAAATGTATTGTACCACAATACCCTGTGGTCCCAGATATCTCTTCAATACTAACAGCTATTGACTCAGAAGCAACGTTCTTCACTGTAATTGATCTCAAGAATGCTTTCTTTAGCGTCCCAATAGATCCGGAAAGTCAATATCTGTTCGGATTCAGTTTAAATGGACGAAGTTTTAAATTTACACGCGCACCTCAAGGATTTACAGAAAGCCCTAGCATCTATAGCCAAGCACTGAAACGAGAACTTGACAGTATCCACATGCCAGTTAACACTGCCTTGCTTCAATATGTCGATGATCTGCTGATCACTGCCCGAAGCGAACCTGAATGTGAAACAGCGTCACTGATGGTTTTAAAATTTTTGGCTGACAAGGGACACAAGGTGTCCCCTTCTAAGCTGCAATTCTGTGTCCAGCGAGTTGTTTACCTTGGGCACTCGCTGTCCAAGGAGGGAAGGCAGCTTACACCCGACCGTATCCAGTTAATCGCTAACATGCCACCACCCAAGACACAAAAGGAGGTGCGGGTTTTTATAGGCCTTACTTCATACTGTAGGCAGTGGATCCCTCAATATGCATTTCTAGCAAAACCACTCATCCAGTTGACAACACAGGAGGCAGCCACATCGACTGTCCTCCCTTGGACTCAAGAACATACACACGCCTTTGAAAGCTTAAAGAAAGCTTTATGCCAAGCACCTGTTTTAGCAACACCCTGTTACAGTAAACAGTATACACTCTTTGTTACAGAACGCGAAGGTACTGCCTTGTCAGTACTCACTCAGGAACAAGCAGGATCACACAAACCATGTGCTTATTTCTCTAGTACATTAGATCCAGTAGCTCAGGCTCTTCCTGCGTGCCTGAAATCGGTGGCAGCAACAGCTTTAGCAATCAGACAAAGCGATGCCATAGTGTTAGGACATCAATTGACAGTACAAGTACCACACGCAGTAGAGGTTCTCTTGAACCGCACACAAACACAACACTTGACTATAGCGAGACTCACCGGTTACGAATTGACATTATTTCAGCCACACATAGAAATCAGACGTTGTAATACGTTAAATCCTGCCACACTGTTACCAGTGGGCGGAACAGATCCATTGGCACATGATTGTGTCGAAGTCATTACTATCACGACGAAACCCAGACAAGACTTGACAGATATCCCTTTGTCAGATCCAGACTTGACATTGTATGTAGATGGGTCATGTATGAGAACAAGTACAGGAGAGTTAGTGGCCGCTTACGCAGTCACAACAGACACTGAAGTCATTGAAACAAATTGTATTAACACTTTGTCAGCTCAAGCAGCAGAGCTCATCGCTCTGACACAAGCCTGTATTCAAGCCAAAAATAAGACAGTCAACATATACACAGATTCACGTTATGCATTCGGAGTCGTCCATGACTTCGGCGTACTGTGGCGAGAGAGAGGTTATTTAACTTCTCACGGTGCCCACATCCAACACGGACCCCTCATTCAAACCCTATTGGACGCGATTCATCTACCCACTGCAATATCGATTATGAAATGCAAAGCCCATACAAAACTTACCGATATCATTTCTCAGGGTAATGACCTAGCTGACAGAACCGCTAAACAGACTGCTCAGAATCAGACTCACACAACTGACATGACAAAGACAATAGTTCCGATACCAACACATTGCATGACAGTTAAGGATCCCGCCCTTGATGTAATTGACATACAGACACATGCTACACCAGAAGAAATAAAGAAATGGACTGAATTAGGAGGGATCCAAACGGATCAAGGATGGATGACGAAGGAAAAATCTATATGGTTTCTTCCCGACTCAATGGTTCAAGTCATCATTAACACAATACATAGTCCAGCACACCTAGGAGAAAAAGCTATGCTAGACAGCATTCAACACATTTGGTTCAACAAACACTTGCGAGCAGCAGCTAAACAAAAAGTTCGTACTTGTATGATGTTGTCAGTTTAATCCAGGTAAAAGCATCCCCGTAGAACAGGGTGGATTTCAACCTCCCGATCATGCTTTTGAAGTCCTCCAGATGGATTATATCCAGATGGAACGATGTCGAGGATTCAAATATGTTCTCGTAGTTGTCTGTGCTCTTTCCCGTTGGACAGAAGCCTACCCGGTTTCAGATTACACTGCCCCGACTACTGCCAAACAGTTAGTTCGAGAATTCTTCCCACGGTACGGTTTACCACGGGTTGTCTACTCAGATAACGGCCAGCCGTTCTCATCCGAACTAATGAAACACGTTTCCCTTTTGTTAGGCTACCAATGGAAATTCCACTGTGTCCGACATCCCGAGGCAGCAGGTCTCGTGGAACGCCATAATCAAACTCTGAAAATTAGATTGTCCAAAATATGTAGGGAAAAAGGTGTCGATTGGATAGTAGTCTTACCAGTTGCGCTCTTTTATATGAGAATGGTAGCACATTCTCGAACAGGGCTATCCCCGTACGAAGTGATCTTCGGTAGACCACCAAATATGTGGGGGACGCCTATACCTCGTAAAATCACTGATGTTGACTGTAATATGCTGACAGATTACCTGGCTTCCTTGATGTCTGCACTACAATCTTGTCGTTCACAGGTAACCGCAGCTTTTCCCGATAATACTGAGGGGAAGCCCCATGACGTGGTTCCTGGTGACCTGGTTTTGGTCAGGAATTTCGACCGGAAGACCCAACTGGAGCCTAGGTGGAAGTCGCCGAAGCTAGTTCTACTAACCACAAGGACAGCCGTGAAGATCGAGGGACGCAAAGGGTGGTTGCACTCGAGTCATATCAAGAAATTTTATGGACTACCATCCAGTGTGAATACTCAACCTTGTATTCCCTCACAGACAGACTCAAAGCTCCCCTTGGTTGAGCATTCAAAACCAGAACTTTACAAACTATAATTGAGGTCTAGTAAGTCAGACAATTTGATTGTTTAAGTCCTCTCCAAGGTGAATCGGTTGAATTTGTCTCTGACATGTATCCTCTAGACCGGAATAGAGAAAGAAATCAACAGATACAGCTTAAAAAACATGCGTATTGTAAATCACTTCGTAGTCACTGCATAGTAACATTATTAATTTTGTTTTTTCTAAGTCTTCTGATCATTATTTTCAGCATACTATTGCATATGTATTACCCTATTCTTAAGCGTGCTTACAATGTAACTGCAGAACATTCTTTTAGCGAATTACCTCCGCATGAGTTGTCCTATAGATTTGCGCTGCGCAACAACACATTCATTAGTATGTTACATCATTCCCATCAGACCAGCAATGCCACAAATTGTTGGATATGTGGCCGACTTCCTCCCTATCAGAACTATAAGGGAGTTTTGCCCCTCTTTCCCTATCCGTTCACACACAATGGCTCCTGTGGAGCATGGTTTAGTTTGATTAATTCCCTAGATTCAAATTCCGCAGTTTATCAAGACAACTGGGTGTGGGGAAACCTGAACCTAGTTTTGCTTAAAGTCTGTTACCCTAACAAGGAGGGACTTCCCAAAAGAACAGGAACTGATCTAGAAAATGAAGTATATGGATTAGGTAATTTTACACTTAACCTCATGATCCTGAACGTTGAATCTGAAGCTACACCAATCTTGCCCGCCATGTCAATATTCCCAGTAAAAGGGGAATTATGTATAAGAAAGAATGGTTCCATACACATGGGCCATAGTAAATGCAACACTATAATAAAATTCAGTGATCAAGGCAAGTCTACATTTAGAGCTTCCCATCATTCCTACTTCATATGTGGCCAGACCGCATATATATGCCTACCTTTAGATTGGGATGGTACCTGTTACATAGCATTCCTTCTGCCACCTGTTTTCCTGGCTCCTCCTGATTATCACAGAAATACCCATTTAGTACACAATAGACAACAGAGAGATCTCCCAATTGTCGATTACACTGAAACAGCATGGGAAAAATACACAGATTTCAATAAAGGTTTCTTTCCCTATATAGGTACAGTCACTAATAGTAAGCTGATACGTAGATTAACCAGAACCCTTGAAGCAGTAGTGAACGAGACTATTTCCGCCTTAGGCAATTTAACAGAAGAGCAGTCTGCTATGCGGATTGTTGTGCTTCAAAATCGTCTTGTCCTTGACGTCATCCTGGCCGATAGGGGCGGAGCTTGTAGGGTCATCGGATCAAGTTGCTGCATTTTCATACCAGAAAATTCGCCGTCAGTATATAAAGCCATAACCCGCCTTCATAAGATTATAAGCCAGATACACCAGAGTCCAGGCACCTGGACTTGGTCCGGTTGGTTCTGGGGCGTGCTGTCAGCCTGGGGATGGAGAATCCTATCCTTCCTAGGTATTGGCTTTCTCATACTATTCAGTTGCTGCTTATGTCTACAATGTGGACCAGCGATTTGTGGTCTGTGTGCCACATCGTGTATCCCACATCCAAGTTTTCGTTCAAGATCCCGGAAGAAGAAAGAAGAACAAATGATGCTATATGAACAGATCGATGGATTGATGAAGATCGATATCTCCTGAGGGTCCGTAGGGGACAAGGAGGGAATGAGGAAATATGAATTTTGTGATCAGTTATGTCCCCTATCGTAGACCCCAACGGCTCCATGTGCATGCTATAAGTACATGTATGTTCCCTCCAGTTCCAGTTTTGAAGACGCAAATATATGTGCTTCCACCGTTAACATGTCCTCTTTCAGATCCGCCATGAATGGGTCAGATATTTCATTCCTAAGTATGAAAGGCCACCGACTTTATGTGGTTCACTCTCCACATTTTACAGATTCAGGCGAGTAGGCCCTGAATTCTGTCATCAAGCCTTTTCCTGCCTTCTGCCTCTGAAAGCTCCAGTCTGAGCCTGCATCTGTATCCATGAACTTTGTCCTATTCCCTGCGCGGCTAACGGTGCCTGATCCAGCATATTGCCTGCCAAAAACTGTATTTCACCTTCAAGATTATCTACTCCGCTCCTCATCCGATGCATTCCTGTCTAGCAGCTTAGGTAAACATTCCTCCAGCTACCGTGCAAAGGGCCAGGCCTCGCTGTCCACATGCGAGTAATTCATAGCCCCGTTACCATGGAATATTCCTACCCCCTCGCATCTCATGTAGACACTTAGACGCTTGTACACGCACTAACAGTCAGTATAGAATAGATTCTATCCTAGAGACCTTTCCTTTTGGATAACACAGTTCTTTAAACATAGGATATTAGATATGATTTGGGATTAGGTTGACATGACCCCCAGACTTCTGTCTCCACATGTAGAGCTAAATGTCAAGTCCCCTTCACCCTCTAGTTGCACGTCAATCACACGTCATGCGGCTGCGCGCGCATCTCTGCCAAATATTTCTGCTGACATTGCAGGATTCTTTTATGGGTCCACCCACTTGTGACATCATGTATAATGACGTTTATTAAATTACGCCCATATGACCGCCTCTATTAGTTACGTATGCACAGTTTATCTGTATTATCAGCTGTTACGCCTCTTGCATCTGTTTCACTGTAATGCATTTTCTATAAAACTGCTTATCTGTCAATAATGTATGCCCTTCCTTCCTGAACTTTCGTGGTGATGGAATAGAAAGCCTACAATTTGAATTGTATTCCTTTGTATAGGAATAAAGCCTTTTAAAACCTCTAATACCACGGATTCTGCCTCTTATATTTACTGAGTTATTCTTACTAGACTTTACCGCATAAAAAATAGTACCGGTAATGAAATATTTACCACAAGTAAATGGTGCTTTGTTGGTAGTGTTAGTGCCATATCATGATTGGAGAGAGTAGTTTACCAGTTCTGTTTTTTTTCCGCATTCTGACAGTTGCAGTTTTATATGTCCTAATGTAAAACGGGAACTACAATTCCCACAATACAGAGCAAATATAAACATGCACTCACAAATCCAATAGGCCTTGCCTATGAGAGAGCAGTTGGCTTTGTCAATTTTGTTGCCATGTTGTACAGTAGCACTGTGCAGCATGGCTGAAAGTAAAAGTAACTCATAGCTGTCATAGTGCTTTTGTTTTACTTTCAGACATGCTGAATTATATGGCTACAAATGCATTGACGAAGCCAATAACTGTCTCATGGACGATATCTATTGGCTTTTTTTATTTGTCTTCAAGCACTGCATATGAGAACTTGTGTTTTCAGGCCTCCTCCAATATCCCCCATCCATGTCGCTTTTTCACTCCACCCTCCCCCTACTCATGTCGCTTTTTGATCCTTTCTCCCGCCTGTGAGGCTGCATGGTATGGGACCCTTAACTCAGCTGCTGGGGAGCTAAAGAATTACACCAGCACACAGTATGCAGTTCTGGGCCAGAAGTCACAAGCGACCTCTGCCATTTTATTTATGCTCTCAGGCCATGCCTAGCCAGAGAGTGTTACAATGTGTAGATGCCCATCTGGGCCAAAGGTCCATGATTCACGCGGCAACTAGACCGCTAAATCCCATCCCAAGTCTGTGTTCAAAAGAAATAAAGGAATCAATACATAACGTCTGTGAGTCTTTTACTTGGTCTTGGATTGGGTCTCAGACTTTACCTACATTGGTGGCTTCCTCAACTCACCCGAGGGCTGCCATGTGGCGATGTACTGGTGGCGGTGGTCGCTCCAGCTTCAGTGGCCAGGGGTGACAGCGGGCTCACCACGGCTTGGTCTTCTCCCGGGCTTGGTGAGAGGTTTCTGCCACTGCCTTCCTATCTTCCACTGCGCTGGGTGGCACCTGGTTCGTGTCAGGATCTTGTACTCACTTGAACCAGGATACATTTCAGGTGATGGTCTCATCACCTCTTTGAGCTGTGAGGGTGGTTCCATTGATCATCAGCACGATCCACTCCCCGGACTGATATGCTGTCTGGAACTTCCCTCCACTGCGGCAGTTTCGTACCAGGACTGTGCATCCTGGCACTATGATCCTGGTCTTTGCCCTTCTCCTCTCACTGGTCCACTCATTTGTCCTCGTTTTCCATGCTTGGGTATTGGCAGGGTCCAGCCATCAGCTGCCGGAATGGTGTCTCACCGGGGCCCGGCCATCACCAGAGACCAGTGTGTTCTCTGCGTTGTGCAGTGTGGGGTACTGTGATATTCCCATAGGAACCTGTGCATCGCCACTTCCGGGTCGGCCTGCTCGGAGACTGCAATCCGGAATACTTTATTGAAGGTCCACATGAATCGTTCAACTTCCCCGTTAGCTTGAAGCCATTGGGGAGTGATGCGGTGGTGACGGATTATCAACAGCGGCAACATATTTTAAAATTCTGCTCCTTGAAATGGGGGCCCATTGTCGATCTTGACTTCGTGTGGTAACCCAAAAAGTGTGAATGTCTTCTCCAGGACTGGTTGTTAAGTAAGCGAAGGATGTCGATGCTATCACTTCGACTATGGGATATTTTGTGTAACTGACGATCAACACAGCTGTTACCCTGCCGTCTGGAAAGCTTCCAAGGTCCAGACTTACTCGTGTCCACAGAGATGTCACCAGATCCTTGGTTATCATGAGGGCATGGTGTTCTTGGCTGCTTGTGAGCTGCCTGGGTCAGCAATTTCTCACCAATATATCCACTGTGGCTTTGAGTCCAGGGAACCAAACCTTTTCCCTCATGCAAGACTTCATCTGCATGGTCCCTTGGTGTCTCTCATAGGCTAGGGTGGTGGCTCGTTCTCGGAGACTTGCAGAAATGGCTATTCAGGAGCTCCTCAGTATCACTCCGTTTGCAGCGGCACTCTGTTCATCTCGTACCTTCCAGGATTTTCCTAGTTGGTCCTTTTCCGCTTCGTTCCATCCGTTCGCACCGCGCAGGAAGTCTTTCCAGGATCCTTTTTGAAGGGAGTTCAGCATCTGTGCCAGTTTCTGCTTTGATTTCCTCCATGGTTAGGGGTTGCGGACAGGCCCATTGGGACACCATGTCAAAGTACTCTTCTGTCTTCAGCTCCTGATCGCCTCTGTCTCCAACCGCCTCTGGTGGGTGCCGTGACAAAGTCCGCAGGGTTTTTTGCCCTGGGTCGATATGCAAGTTCCATTTGACACTGCTGCAGCTGTATTGCCCAGCGCTCGATTCTTGGTAGAGGATGTGGTGAAGTGCCGCTGAACAGTGGGATTAGTAGCTGATGGTCCGTCACCACTCAGAAAGAATGCCCACTGACATACAGGTGAAAATGGTTACAGGCCCACTTGATGGCCAACCCGAGTGGAACCCACTTTCCCGGTTCTGTTTCCTGAGTCAGGAGAGCTCCTAGCCCGACAGGGCTATCATCCACGAGGAGCTCTGTCATCTGCATGGCATCAAAAAATGCCATGGTGGTTTTTTCCAGAAGTGCTGCTTTGATCTTTTGTAAGGCGTCTTCTTCGCTTTGGCCCCACTTCCAGATGGCATCCTTCCGTGTGCACGGCGGTTCGGCTAGCGTGGCTAGGCTCGGTATGAACCGCCAGCAGTAGGTGGCCATCCCTAGGAAGTTTCGGGTCTCAGACGTGGTCATCGGTGCAGGGGCTTGTTGTATGGCCTGCTACTTCCGGGGGTCTACCTTGACTCCGTGCTGGCTGAATACGTATCCGAAGAAGTCAATGGATTTTTGAAAGGATGAGCTCTTTTCTCGGTGAAGGGTGACTCCATGCTCAGTGAGGCGCTGGAGCCTGGCAGAGAGATGGCAGTGGGGTTATTCCATCATTGCCGAGTGTAACAAAATGTTGTTGCTGACATTGGGTACTCCTTGGAGTCCTGATAGAATTTCATGGATGGCATTCTGGAATATTTCCGCTGCCGCCGAGATACCAAAATTGAGTCTTTTGTAGTGACGTGACTCCATAAGGGTTGAGAAGGTTGTGATGTACCGGCTCTCCTCAGCTAGCCTCTGCTGGTGGTAGCCGGTGTTGATGTCAAGCTTGGAGAACTAGCGTGACCCATTCAGATCAGCCAGAATGTCGTCAACGGTTGGCATCAGGTGCCTCTCACGTTTGATCGCCCGGTTGGGTAGGCACATATCGATACATAGCCTGATCTTGCCGGGCTGTTTTGGATTTTAGGCAATCACCATGGGCGAAACCTAGGGTGTCGGACCGTTGACCTTCTCTATGACTCCTTGCTGTTCCAGATTGTGGAGCTCTTTCTCAACAAGTGGCCTGAGGTGGAAGGGTATTCACCTGTATCGCAAGGCAACTGGCTTCACTGCCTTGTCAATCTGTAACTGTATCGGGGGTCTCTTTATGCACCCCAGTCCTTTAAAGAGTTGTGGGAAGAGTTCTAGGGCATCCTCGGTTTGTAGGGTCTTGACTGCGTTGGCAAATGTGACCAGGCCGAGGTCTTCAGCCATGTGGCTTCCTACCAGGATGTCGGCTTCCCTGTAAACCACGTGGAAGGTGGTGGTGATCTTGTGGCCTTCTGCTTTCACTTGGACAGTCATCTTTCACTTGAGCGGTAGGGGCGTTTGGCTGCCATGTGAGAATCCTGATGTGCAACGGGGAAAATGCGTGTCTTGGATCTAGCCGCGTGTATTGTTGGCACCCCATCACGTCAACGGACGCCCCTTTGTCGATCAATGCAGTGACCTGGGATCCGGCAATTTCCAGGGCGCATGTGGGTGTGGGCGCCTCTTCCATTTGAGGCCACTAGCGAATGAGATGAGGTAGCACTCGCCTTCCTCTTTTTTCCCCTCTCACTCCCACCCGGCCCATTGATATATGCAAGGCCAGTAGCTAAAGGCAGAATGGGCCCCTACTCAGTCACAAGACATTCACCCTTGTATCTACATAGGAAATCTGTTGTGAAGGAGCTGTGGCAGGTTGTCACCTAAGCCGTCCACAAAGCATGGGATACACTTTTGGAAGTGCATGTGGTGTTGCTTAACCCCAGAGGTTAAGCAGAAGTATAGTTGGTGTAATGTGATTCACCTAACCACAAAGCTGGAAAAATCCATGCAAAGTATGGGGAATTTTTTAGCAAACACTAAATGACTTTTTATTTACCTTCTCCCCACCTGCTGTTCACCCACTCCTGTGTTGAGTTGCTTGCCCCGCCCATTGCTGTCTTGCTTGTCCCAACCCTGCTGCTAGACAAAAATAAGCAATGACACTGCCAGCGCTGGCCATGTCACAGCGCTTTTTTCAAAGCCATGCTGAACAGCGGCCAGGCTACTATACAACATGGTTAAAAGACATTGACATTGACAAAGCCAATGACTCTCGCATTGCCGAAACCTATTGGCTTGGCCAATGCTTGTTTCAGCTAGAGAAGGTGTGCCTTGTTAATACATTGTCTACAAACAGATCTCAAATGTCTGGATAAACCCAGGGGTATAATCCTACCACACAGCAAAATGAAGATCCCTCAATAAAAGTCCCAGGACACCAGCATTGAGATTTATAATCTCACTCTTGCCAAGACTGAGGGCATGCACAATTCAGTGTTGTAGCTTACGCTTGTATTTCCTCTCAATAATTGCATGGTGGTCTGCATGAAACGCAGTGCATATTGAGACCAAAGTCTTTTTTAGAGACCTTTAAATTATATTGCAATAGTCTACTTTGTATTCAGTCACTGCTGCCCGTATAATAGATTGTCGATAACGATATCTTCCAACTTTCTGCCAAGAACTCTGTCTGAGTCATTAAGCTTCAGAATTTAATTTAAAAAGAGGCAATGCCAAGTGAGTCAATCTAGGCCTGGTGCCAACCAGAAAGATCTCTGTCTTTCTTGCATTTCAAAGGAACGCACGGTTGTTCTTTAGATGCATAAAATCATGATAAAATGTTGGATGCTTGCTTTCCTTATTATGTATTGTGCACTATATCCTCCATCACTTACACCTAATCCCACCTCTCCAAGCATTATGCTTCAGAGGCAACGGTTCAGAACAACAAAGACTATCATTGTTTTTGGCTTTTGTCTTTAAAGATTTTTTCAGTCTTAGATATCTAAAACTGGATGCTGAGATGTGTAAGAAGTCACCGGCGTAAGTGGAACAATCTGCACACTCCTATGCACTCATTAATCAACCCTTTTGCTAAACAGCCAAATGTGCCCTATATTTGTGAATGTGATGTTACGGTTATTAATCCATCATCAGCTGCAGTGCAATTCCAAGGATCTTTGGTGCCATGGGTAATACATACTGTGGGCCCCCTTGATCGGAGCCACATGGGGGCCCTCCCATGAGATCCCTTCATTGCCTCCTTGGGGCAATCCTGCCTCACCAGACAACCACACCATGTGAATTAAGTACAAATGAAAACAACCCTCTCCCCTCCTTCCGCCTGATTGTTTTTGTCTTACTAAACTCGTGTTCCACATGCCGGCCACATGCGGTGCTGTGGCTGATTGCCTTTATCCTTTGTGTTTGTTCGCATTGTTTATGGAAATATGCGGCATTCCTGGATGTGACCAAGAGTTCAGCTGAGCAGGTACTGTGGGCCAGCCTGATCAGCGTGGCAGCCTGGATGTGCCTTTGTCAGGGGAGACACAGTGCACTCCTAGCTGGTGCGTCGGTTTGCAAACAGGTACAACAGTGTTTACCAACTTGTGATGGCTCGGGTTATGCTTCCAGGTTGGCGGCCAGCCAGGAAGAAACTGCAGCTATTGGTGGATGGTGAGGCTCTGCTGAAAATGTTGTCACATTACAGCATGGGCCTAGCGTGAAGTCATTTTTACTTGTTTTTGATGCTGTTTATTACATTAGGAATTTGATGTTGATATACAGCCATCATTATTGGGCAGCTGGCATGTTGATTTCTTACATTGTTTGGGATTGGTTCCTTGTGGTGTTTTCTACCAATTTAAAGGGGATAGACTGTTCCTTTACCATAATTGTTATGATGGTGGGGAAGCAAGCATCCAAGAGAAGAATGTGTTATCTTCATCTGAAGAGGATGAACCTATTCCAGCTCAGCGGACCCTGTTCAGGGGTTTGGATGAGCCTTAGGCTTTGATCTCTGCAGCAGACGTCCTAGCAATGATAGAGACGGTGGTGGCCAGGGCATTGGAGGACACAGCTAAGCTCAAACACAAAGTCTCTAGTCGGTCTGAGGATTTGTTGGCTTCAGAGGCTGACCTCCCATCCACCTCTACTTGGAAATTTGTCACTAGAGTATAGGTCCCTGGCATTCTGCCGCACATCCGGGAGACTTTGGTGTTTTCTCTGTTTCAATATCATGAGGCGGCAGAAGGCCTGTTTCCACATTATCTCAAGCCTCCGGTCTCTTCAATGCTGTTTCATGGAAGGATTAAGGACTTGATTACTGGTGAATGGTGGGACCTGGAATGACCCCGGTTCCCAGGTTTCTGCAGAAGCTGTATTCAATAGAGAAAGGCATGGACTCTCTTCCGCACAATGTTAAGGTTGATGCCCTTCAGACCACTTTGATTGGTCGTATGGCCATAAATCCCGAAGATTGTTCTCCTTCCGATGCTACCGACAAGATAGTGGAAGGGTCACTTTAGAAAGCATTCTTTGCTGGGAATCTGACTCTGAAAGCTGGGATTTATATGGCTAATGCTGCGCAGTCTCTTGTTTCAGACTTTGATAAGTGTGCCATGGCAATTCAGGAAGAAATGGATTGTTCTGAGTTACTTGTGCACATGGACCAACAGGGCAAGTTTTTAGATATTGAATCATACGATATCTTGAAGACTTTAACCATGGCAACAGGTTCCATGGTTTTGGTTAGGAGGAATGTGTGGATGAAAAATTGGAAGGCAGACTATTCTGAGAAGTCTAATGTTCTGAAAATCCCATTTGAGGAAAAAATGATGGTTGGTGATCCTTTGGACAGCATGATTACCAAGGAGCTTAGGGATCGTATACAAGCCTTGCCATACAAAGGCAAGGCTTTTGGGATCAGCCTTCTTCCTCTTTTTCATTTCATTCCTCTGGGAAGTCTTTAAGGCTGTTTTCTGATTGTATGAGGAAATTCAAACCAAAAAGGTAGCCTGCCTCTGCAGGATTCAAGGGGCAGCAAGGTTCCTCCAAGATGAAGTCCTGACAACTATTGCACAGTGATGTCGATGTGGGAGGCAGGCTCTTGTTTTGCAGGAGGCCTGGAGAAAGGATGTGAAAGATCAATGGGCCTTGAACATTAACAGAAACGGCTATCTTAGTGACTTTGTCTGTCATATTCCCAGATTAGGCACAATCTGTACTCCTATTTCCAAGGTTAAGGAGAAGCAACTAGTTCTTTTGGAAGTGGTTCAGGTTCTACTGATAAAGAGGGCAATAGTTCCAGTTCCCATGGCAGAGTGAGAAAATGGATGCTATTCAATTTTGTTTCAAGTACAAAAGAGTTTCAGGCCAGTTCTGGATCCAAAAAGGGTGAGTCAGGACAGTTCATTTGAAGATGGTAGCCTTACAGTCCATAATTCCCTTAGCCAACGTCAGCGACAATGTGACTTCCATAGATCTCCAAGATGCTTACTAGAATGTTCCAATGGCAAGAGTTCACTAAAAGTCTCTGCGGTTTGCAATAGGGGAAGATCACTTTCAGCTCACAGTATTGCCATTTGGCCTGAAATCTGCCACAAGGTTTATCTATTAAGGTTCTGGTACCTTTTGGTAGCATTGGCTCACCATCAAGGAATCATCCGTCATCCTTACCTGGACGATTAGCTGGTTCATGTTCCCAAAAAGCTGTTGGCATCCAAAAACACGGGGGGGTTCTTGCCATTTTGCAGGGGCACAGTTTTCTTATCAATCTGGAAATGTCCACTGGCGTTCTTTCAGTAAGTGGTGTCAGGGTGAGGGTTTGGACCTGACGTCATCTAACTTGTTTGAGGTGATGATGTTCCTGCAGGATGGGACTTCCTTGGGTTTGAAGGATGCTACCCTTAAACTTCAATGGGCAGCTATTACAGCATTTTGAAATTCTTGGAACAATCTGTCTGATACGGATGGTTTGGTGGGATGTCTGTTTAAAGGCTTGAAGTATGATCTTCCTTCTCCCAGTAGGCATTTACCTTCTAGGGATCTCTCTTTGGTTTAGGAAGCATTGATGGCTTCTCAGTTTGAGCCCCTGGACTCCATTGAAATCAGGTTGTTGTCTCCCTTAAGGTGTTCCTTTGGTTGGCTGTTTCTTCTACTAGGCGTTTGGGTGAGCTGGGTGCTTTGTCTTTCTAGCATCCTTTTTGTCGCATTTTTGATGACAGAATCATTTTGAGGACTCTCCTCTCCTTTCATCCTAAAGTTGATTCCCAGTTAAATAAGGACCAGGAGTACATTTTGTCCTCCTTATTTGAGTCTCATTCTCCTGAGGAGGAAATGTGGCTGCATTGTCTGGATGTCAGGAGGGCTCTACTGATATATTTGGATAGAGTGGCTTCTCTTCGACTTTTTAATTCCCTGTTTGTGGATTTTGGCCCTGTGAATAAGAGGTTGAAGCCTTCCACTTCCTCAATGAATCGGTGGATTCGGACATTGATTTCTCTAGCCTACAAGGCTTCGGGTCAGGTTTCTCCTTTGCGGTTCATGGTGGATCTATGATCTATGTCTACCTCCTGGGCTGAGATACAACAGGCTTTCATTGCTGATATCTACAGGGCAGCCATCTGAGCATCCTCACTGATGTTTGTCTCTAATTATAGTGCTTGGGTCTAAAGTCATATCCACTATGGCATCTAAATAGTGGTTCATTACTTTTTCTTAAATGTTTAATAAACTAAGTTTGTATATTAACTTTATAGTTTTCCTGTTTTGTTTGGCTTTGTAAATCGTAATGCTGTAATGAAGAATCCTCTTCACTCGCTTCTATTCATTACATCTGTCCCTCTCAGATAGTCCAGGCCAACCAATCATTGGTGTTGAGTCGTGTTATGTGGTATTTGCGGGAGGAAGGAGGGGGGGACGGTCATTTTTTCATATTTGATTAAATCACTTGGTATGGGAGTCTGATGAGGCAGGATTGCCTCAATGCTGTGATAAATGGAGGTGAGAGAAGAGGACTCAGAGTAATGCAATTACAAGTAAGTAATTAAAGCATTTGTAAGTAACAGAAGCATTTTTAGCTATATAGAGCCCTCTTGAATACAGGAAGAAGGGAGGTGGAGATAGACACGAAGTTAATAGATCCTTAAACTTAAGAGGGAAGCATAAACTTATAAGAAGAAAAGGTACAGAGAGGTCGAAAAGGAATAGATAGGTAGAAAAAGAGAGGCAGAGAGATAGCTAAGGTTATAGAATGAGGCGGGGTGGTAGTGAGAGTAGTGAGAGGTAGAGATAGGAAAAAGGAAATGTGAAGAAAGAGGTTGATGAGGCACATCAAGGGGTGAGGTAGAGAGGGATACATTAGAAAGAGGGATGAGTTAGTGAGAGGCAAAGAGAGATAGAGACTGACTGGTAGACAGATGAAGTAGTAAGATAAGTATAAAGAGATACGAGATAAAGAGGGGCAAAATAAGGGGGATATAGAAAGACTAGCTAAAGAGGATAGTATGGTAAAGTGAAAGGTGGAGAGAGGGATGAAGAGCAGCAGAAGAGATGAAGTATATAGAAAAATAGGGAGAGGTGGTGAAGTAGAGAGTGGTGAGCTGAAGAGGCAGGTAGAGACAGAAAGGTGAAGTAGAAAGATATTTAAAGAGAGAAGTGAGGTAGTAAAGGTGAAGTCAAATAGAGAAGGCGAGTTTAGTGAGAGAAAGGAGTAAGGTAGTGAGAGAGGTAACAGAGGTAGAAAGATAACGGAGTGGTGGTGATGTGTGAGTGAAAAAATATGGAGGTATTTTGAAAGGTTAGGTAGTGAGACACCGATGGGTTAGAGAGAAATAAAGTAGGTAGAGAGGTGAGGTAGCAAGAATGCTGAAAAATGTAAGGTACAGAGAGATGAGGATGAGAATGAGGTAAAGTAGATGGAAGAAAAATACAGGGAGGTGAAATGGAAACAGCAGTGAGGTGTAGCTAGTGGGCTGAGGTAGACAGAGTAGTAGATAGGTAGAGGTAGGCACAGAGGTTGGTAAAGGTACAGGTGTGGTTATTAGTAGAGAGGTAGAATGTTGAGATAGAGGGGGGTAGGTACATTGAAATATGGAGATAGATTGAGAGAAATCTTTAGAAAGAGGAATGAGATATAGGAAGAGGTTTGAAAAGGTGATGTGGAGAAATGAGAGAGATCGGTACCAAAAAGGTACTTTTGAATTCAATTTTTGCACACTGCCTGTGTGTGCAAGAGTAAGGCTGGGCAGGCCATAAGGCCCAGCTGTTAAATTAAGAAAGAATGTGCTTTTAATGCACACTGTTCAGCAAGGGCCCGTTGGAAGGGGGTGGGACCTAGGCAATTGCCCACTTTCCGTATGCCTTAAAACAGCTTTTGTCCATTGTACTGTGCTGAGGCTCTCTTGCTTGTTTATGTTGTCTTACAAGGGTGGAATGATTGCCTAGTAAGGGATCTCATATATGGCCATGGTAACAGGTTCTTAACCCCTTCGATGCTCATGACGGAATGGTTCCGTCATGAGCATCGGTGCCCCTGTGCTCATGACGGAACCATTCCGTCATGAGGCCAGGGGCACGAAATCCCTCTGCTGCAGACAGCAGAGGGATTTCTATTTCATGGCTTTGACCTTGGGAGCCGGGGAAGAGCTTCCCCAGCTCCCGAGGGCCCCTCCCTGGTTTCTGTGCAATGAAGATCAGCGCGCACGTCGCGCTGTCTTCATTGCATAGAAACCGAAACTGAAATGAGCCTTTAGGCCCATTTCAGTTTCACTTTGTATGTGCTCAGGGGGCTATCTCAGCCCCCCGGGCACATAGAAAGACGGGAGAGGTATCATTGGAAAGGGGAGAATCTCCCCTTTCCAATGGTACCTGTCCCCAGTGGATCCCTGCTTGGGGATCGCCCCAGGAGTGCGATCCCCAAGCAGGGATCCACCCACTAGACACCAGGGAGGGGGGAGCAGCCCCTTAGGCAAGGGCTTTTGCTCCCCCAAAATATTTTTTGTGCCATTTAGTCTTTTTGTCCTCCCTGGGGGGCAGATGGGGGCAGTAGCCCCAAATCTGCCCCCCCGGGGGGGGCAAAAAGCCCACTAGACACCAGGGATGTATTTCTTCATGTAAATTGGGGTGGGGGCTGCCCAATATGGGCATGCCCATGCCCGCACCCACCCTCCGCAAAAATGACAGCCTTTCTGCCCCCCCCTGGAGGGCAGATGGGGGCATTAGCCCAAAATCTGCCCCCCCCGGGGGGCAGAAAGCCCACTATATGCCAGGGATTTTTTATTTTTTTGTAAATTGGGGTGGGGGCTGCCCAATATGGGCATGCCCATGCCCCCACCCACCCTCCGCAAAAATGACAGCCTTTCTGCCCCCCCTGGGGGGCAGATGGGGGCATTAGCCCCAAATCTGCCCCCCCGTGGGGGCAAAAAGCCCAGTAGACACCAGGGATTTTTTGGGGCAAATTTTAATTAGGGTGGGGGCATTGGCATACCCGTTTCAGGCAGCCCCCACCCTAATTAAAATTTGCCCCAAAAACTCCCTGGCGTCTAGTGGACTTTCTGCCTCCCCTGGGGGGCAGATAGGGGTGTCAGCCCCCAATCTGCCCTGCCAGGTGGGCAAAATCCCAGTAGATGCCAGGGATTATTTTGGGGCAAATTTGAATTAGGTTGGGGGTTGCCTAAAACGGACATGCTCAGGCCCCCACCCCCTCCCTGCAAAAATTACAGCCTTTCTGCCCCCCGTGGGGGACAGATGGGGCAGTAGCCCCCAATCTGCCCCCCCGGGTGGCAAAAAGCCCACTAGATGCCAGGGATTTTTTTTGGGCAAAATTTAATTAGGGTGGGGGCATTGGCATGCCCGTTTTGGGCAGCCCCCACCCTAATTAAAATTTGCCCCAAAAACTCCCTGGCGTCTAGTGGACTTTCTACCTCCCCTGGGGGGCAGATTGGGGCATCAGCCCCCAATCTGCCCTGTTGGGGGGGGGTAAAAAGCCCACTAGACACCAGGGATTATTTTGGGGCAAATTTGAATTGGGTCGGGGGTTGCCTAAAACGGACATGCTCAGGCCCCCACCCCCTCCCTGCAAAAATTACAGCCTTTCTGCCCCCCGTGGGGGACAGATGGGGCAGTAGCCCCCAATCTGCCCCCCTGGGGGGCAAAAAGCCCACTAGATGCCAGGGATTTTTCAGGGCAAATTTTAATTAGGGTGGGGGCATTGGCATGCCCGTTTTGAACAGCCCCCACCCTAATTAAAATTTGCCCAAGAAAATCCCTGGCATCTAGTGGACCTTCTGCCCCCCGGGGGGGGGCTGATGGGGCAGTAGTCCTCAATCTGCCCACCTTGGGGGGCAAAAAGCCCACTAGACGCCAACGATTAAACTGGCTTTTTTATGTGTGGGGGTGGGGGCTGCCCAGAAAGGGCATACCAATGCCCACACCCCCCAAAAAATAGCCACAGTGTTTCTGCCCCCCTTGGGGGCATATCGGGGCAACCCCCTCCCCCCCCCGATGCCCCCCCGGGTGGCAGAAAGCCAACTGGGCACAGAGTTGTTTTTAGCAATATGGCTACCTGTGGATTTTGGGCCCTAGCGCAGCCGGCACATAGGGAAACCTACCAAACCCACACATTTCTGAAAACTAGACACCCGGGGGCTTCCAGGGAGGTATGGCTTGCGTGGATCCCCCAATGTTTCCTTACCCAGAATCCCCTGCAAACCTCAATTTTTGCTGAAAAAATCACTTTTTTCACACATTTTGGGGTGGGAAAGTTGTGGCATCACCGGGCTCATACAAATTTACCACCACCCAGCGTTCCCCCAGGTCTCCCAGTAAAAATGGTGCCTCACTTGTGTGGGAGGCCCAAGTACCCGCGGCAGGCAAGGGCCCAAAACGTAGTGAAGCGACATCAAAATGGCCTATCGCAAAACCACCTGGTTTTGCAAGGGGGTCACTTTGGTTTTTGACCCGGTGCTCGGCGGCCATCCAGGGAAACCTACCAAACCCATGCATTTCTGAAAACTAGACACCCGGCGGCTTCCAGGGAGGTATGGCTTGCGTGGATCCCCCAACGTTTCCTTACCCAGAATCCCCTGCAAACCTCAATTTTTGCTGAAAAAATCACTTTTTTCACACATTTTGGGGTGGGAAAGTTGTGGCATCACCGGGCTCACACAAATTTACCACCACCCAGCGTTCCCCCAGGTCTCCCGGTAAAAATGGTGCCTCACTTGTGTGGGAGGCTCAAGTACCCGCGGCAGGCAAGGGCCCAAAACATAGTGAGGCGACATCAAAATGGCCTATCGCAAAACCACCTGGTTTTGCAAGGGGGGCCACTTTGGTTTTTGACCCGGTGCTCGGCAGCCATCTAGGGAAAGCTACCAAACCTATGCATTTCTGAAAACTAGACACCCGGCGGCTTCCAGGGAGGTATGGCTTGCGTGGATCCCCCAACGTTTCCTTACCCAGAATCCCCTGCAAACCTCAATTTTTGCTGAAAAAATCACTTTTTTCACACATTTTGGGGTGGGAAAGTTGTGGCATCACCGGGCTCACACAAATTTACCACCACCCAGCGTTCCCCCAGGTCTCCCGGTAAAAATGGTGCCTCACTTGTGTGGGAGGCCCAAGTACCCGCGGCAGGCAAGGGCCCAAAACGTAGTGAGGCGACATCAAAATGGCCTATCGCAAAACCACCTAGTTTTGCAAGGGGGGTCACTTTGGTTTTTGACCCGGTGCTCGGCGGCCATCTGGGGAAACCTACCAAACCCACGCGTTTCTGAAAACTAGACACCCGGCGGCTTCCAGGGAGGTATGGCTTGCGTGGATCCCCCAACGTTTCCTTACCCAGAATCCCCTGCAAACCTCAATTTTTGCTGAAAAAATCACTTTTTTCACACATTTTGGGGTGGGAAAGTTGTGGCATCACCGGGCTCACACAAATTTACCACCACCCAGCGTTCCCCCAGGTCTCCCGGTAAAAATGGTGCCTCACTTGTGTGGGAGGCCCAAGTACCCTCGGCAGGCAAGGGCCCAAAACGTAGTGAGGCGACATCAAAATGGCCTTTTGCAAAACCACCTGGTTTTGCAAGGGGGGTCACTTTGGTTTTTGACCCGGTGCTCGGCGGCCATCTAGGGAAACCTACCAAACCCACGCATTTCTGAAAACTAGATACCCGGCGGCTTCCAGGGAGGTATGGCTTGCGTGGATCCCCCAACGTTTCCTTACCCAGAATCCCCTGCAAACCTCAATTTTTGCTGAAAAAATCACTTTTTTCACACATTTTGGGGTGGGAAAGTTGTGGCATCACCGGGCTCACACAAATTTACCACCACCCAGCGTTCCCCCAGGTCTCCCGGTAAAAATGGTGCCTCACTTGTGTGGGAGGCCCAAGTACCCGCGGCAGGCAAGGGCCCAAAACGTAGGGATGCGACATCAACATTGCCTTCCCCAAATGTCGCCTCACTACGTTTTGGGCCCTTGCCTGCCGCCAGGTGTCTAGTTTTCAGAAATGCATGGGTTTGGTAGGTTTCCCTGGATGGCCGCCGAGCACCGGGTCAAAAACCAAAGTGACCCCCCTTGCAAAACCAGGTGGTTTTGCGATAGGCCATTTTGATGTCAGTGCAATGTTCCAGAGGCTTTATCGAGGCTAACACATTTAAGTGCATTAGGATTAGAAATTCGCTCTCTGACTTGTTGCTTCCTTTGATGTTCTAAAAAGAATATCCCACCATTATGCATGCATTCTTTACCCTTTGGGATGAACATTTTGATGAAACAAATAGAACTCCGGTATGTCCTTGGACATCAAGACTTTTTTTTTTAAACAATTTTATTGGCATTTTTTAATGAATACAAGATT
Source organism: Triturus cristatus (assembly GCF_964204655.1). Lineage (NCBI taxonomy): Eukaryota > Metazoa > Chordata > Amphibia > Caudata > Salamandridae > Triturus > Triturus cristatus. The sequence continues at coordinate 837,400,117 of NC_140582.1, read as the reverse complement.
ACGTTATCAAATAGTACAAGTGTTTATAACATCAGCCCTGGCGTATCTGGTTCCAGTTCTCAGTGTAAGCAGGCCTTGCAAACATTGCGGGCGTACTCCATTGATAGATTTTGCGTGTCACATAACAATGAGGATATTCCTCTTAACATTACATTAACCTCCAGTGCAATCATAATTGTAACCTACCTTGTTGTTTTTTCCGACAATACCCCCCCCTTCCCACCCCTCGTGAGTCTTGACACCTTGCTATGATATTCCTATCAGGGGGACAAAAACCAGTAGCTGGGTGCATCATCACACAGTCATCTATCTAAATGTTTATATCAGAACCAACGGGGAGGCTTCCGTTTCTCCTCTCTCCCCCTCCGGAGAGTCTCTCAGATCTGCAATCATCACAGACCATGCCGCACATCCTTTTCTAGTCTATCATCTCTCCTGACATTTTTCATTCGCACTAGTTTAGCGGTTGCCCACTCCTTCATATCTCGCAGCCAATTGTTTATGAGAGGGGGCTTCGCTATCCTTCTCTTTGCCATCACCGATCCCAGAAGCACAAACCTCCTGCTCAGCTATTTCATCTGTGGTGCGGGGATTAGGTGCAGTGTTACTGAGCGTGTCGTTCTGGGGATAGACCAACCAGTCGCCATGTGGATACGCCCCAATACTCCCTCCCAGAACATGTTCAAACTTCTACATTCCCATATCATATGCACAAAGCGTGCTGCTGCTTCCCCTCATCTAGGGCAGACGTCCGAACGGCCCGGGTAAATGTGGGATTAGATATACTTGGTGTATTATGTTATATTGAATGAGCTTGAAACGTGCGTTAGAACTAACCTCACGGACTCCTTTGTGTGCTTTCGCCCACTCTTGTGCTGTTATAGGTTCCTCTGACACATCCTCCCACCTTTCCTGAACTGGCAGGGCTACAACCAAAAAGTCATCACGAACAGCCTTATAAATATGGGAGATCAATTGTCGCGCTCCCACCATCGATATCATAGTAGTGAGGACGACCGAAGGGGGGGGGGGAGGGAAATGCTCCTCCGGGAAGGAATTCCATAGTTCTCGGGCCATCTTACTATACTGTAGGAATTGACCCTCCTCAGGTCAAATGTGGCTCCCGCCTCCCCCGAGTCACAAATGTACCATTATTATACAGGTCCCCCCTTGTAAGATGTTGTGATGTGCTTATTATCTATACACTCTCCCTACTCTGGCTCTCTGCCTGCCTGCTCAGCCTTTGATGAGGTATGTTAGAATGTTGAGGGTGGTTGGGATTCTAGTGGGATCAGTTGGTGAGAAGGGGCTGAGCAGGGAGGACGCTTCTCCTGGTGGGGCATTATTAAGGAACAGAACATCTTCCTGTAACATGTAACTAATGATTTGGACTGAAGAATAAATCATCAATCATATATACAAGACCATGCTTGCGCCCATTCATTCCTTTTAACACTGGCGACGATTCAAAGAACCTGCGTGTATTTTTGGACTTGTGAAACTGAAGGGCCTACCTTGGATGAATTTGGGAACTGAAGAAGCGCATAAAGGAAAAAAAAAGAAGTAATCTTGCACTCCACAAGCCCCACCAGTGACCAGAAGATCGGTCAGCCCTATCGTGGACGTGCTAGATGATGAATTTGGGTGAGTGTTTCCCCAAAGGACATTCCTGTCTATCTGGAACGGTCAGCTCTAGCCTGGGCCTGCCGATTTTAAAGCCTGCTCCTGTTCTGGAGTATTTGGAGTTTGCCCTGTAGAAAGAAGCTGTGGGGATTTTACACTGGCAGCGTGTGTTTTTGTATCCTGGGAGGATCTTTTGCGCACAAAAAAAGGACTGTTGTGGTGTTGGGTGCGACCTGTATCAAGCGTTGCTGTGGAGAGACTGACTAACTTTAATGCGAGTTTACTTACAGACACTCCTTTGTCGGGGGCATAAGTCGAGCCCCAAGGAGTGTTTGCCTGAACTTTGTGCTCGCATGCGAGGCAGCTCTGGGGGTACATTGACGACTTAAGATGGCGGCGATAACGATTGTTTTGTTTGCCGGCCTCTGCATGAGGTTTAAACACTTACCGGTATTCTGTGGGAAGCGCATGGTTCTCTTTGAGTGTGGGTTTCCACACGCTGAGTCTTCCTGCAAGTTTCTTTTCGATGCGCGTCATAGCGGGACGCGCATGGACAATGCGGATGTTTCCTTAGCAACCTCACCGTTGCTGTCATTCTACGGCGTTACGTAGTTCAACGTGGGAGCTCGCCGGACGTTGCCTGGTAACCACTGTATTGTGTGGAGACGCTTTTCAAGCTTTCATGTGCTGGGAGCCATCCGGGGCTGACGTCAATCTCAGTGCCGTCATTTCAGGATTTTTGCGGTTTCAAGAGTGCCCTGCATTCGTACTTCCAACTACGTCGTTCACGTTTTGTTAACTACGTTTTTTTTTTTGTGTTTTGGTTGCCGGAATAAAGGTGAACAAAACCTGATGGAGTTGGGGGTTTACGCTGTACAATGGTGCCGCATTAAGGAAAAGTTAGTGGAGGAACTGGTTTCAAGGCTTTATCGAACAAACAGTGACACAGTGAAGTTTTTTGTTCGTCTATGCTTACCATGGGGTGGCCCTCGGGTGAGAAGTCGCTCACTGGTCACTTTTGTGTTAATTTATTATTGCACTTCGTTTTTTTCTATTGCTGTGATTGTTTCTCATGCCTATGAAACTGTGTTTTGTTTGTCGGGGCCAGTTTTTCTTGGGTTCAAAGTTACCCATGATGTTTTTAGTCTTTAGTTACCCATGTTGTCTTTAGTTACCTATGAAATATTTATGGGTGTATTTTTTTTGAGTTCATTTATGGTGGTTTGGCCAGTATATTTTGGGGTTCAAGGACATACTGGTTTTGCTATGTTGCCCTGAATTGTAGGGGGTTGAAGGTTACCCTGTGTTTGTATAGGGTTAAAGGATACCCTAAATGGTCTAGAGTCACCCACGTGAGGGTGTGTCTTGGGTTAAAGGTTACCCTAAATTTGTCTTGGGTTATAAATACCCATACTGTTTTGTGAGTGTGCTTTTGGGTTAAGGGATACCCTAGATTTGACATGAGTTATGGTTACTCATAGTTATCGCAAGAGTGTTTTAGGGTTAAGGGATACCCTGATTTGTCAATTATAGTTACCCATAAAGTATTTTGGGTTTAAAGGTACCCTATGTTGGTTAGGGTTAAGGGATTTAGTCTTAGATCTGTCTTATTGGTAGATCTGTTTTTGTCTTAGTTGTGCAGTTTAGGGTTGTAGATCCCTGTTCTGCCTGTCTTGTGTCTTTTTATGAGGCACAATGGGTACGTTGTGGGGTGTAGTGTAGTGTCTTGTACCCATAGTTGTAGTCTGAGTTTTCATGCTAGTTTTGCAATTTTGTTTTTGATCATTATCAGGGGAAGGATGGTGTTTAATGTTTTGGTTATTCATCTTCCTTTTCTACTAAATGTGTGTTATTTATTTTCATGCATTTTACTGTTTATGATCATTATCGCTGGGGGGGTGATGTTTAATTAGTTGTTATTAATGCATCCTCCTATGCTCAGTGAGTGTTGTATCATCTTAACACATGTTGATTGTTTTCAAATATTATAAGGGGGGAGATGTGTTGTGATGTGCTTATTATCTATACACTCTCCCTACTCTGGCTCTCTGCCTGCCTGCTCAGCCTTTGATGAGGTATGTTAGAATGTTGAGGGTGGTTGGGATTCTAGTGGGATCAGTTGGTGAGAAGGGGCTGAGCAGGGAGGACGCTGCTCCTGGTGGGGCATTATTAAGGAACAGAACATCTTCCTGTAACATGTAACTAATGATTTGGACTGAAGAATAAATCATCAATCATATATACAAGACCATGCTTGCGCTCATTCATTCTTTTTAACATAAGACATCCCCTGTCTTTTCATCCCTGGTCAGACCTAGTTTCTGCGATTTTTTGTGAACGGTCTTATGACCCACAACAGCATGTCAGGGGAATAGGGGGCCCTCCGTATAACTCTCTTGACTTTGTCTTCCCATATTCTTGCCACATGTCTAATTACATATGGGTATGTGTCTGGGACTGCAGATTCCATCATCAGCAGCCCCGGGAGAGCGTCACTACCATAGGTACCCCCAACAGGTCCTTCCCCCAATTACCATCCTCATCCAGCCTATAGACAGTATACTGCAATTGGGCCGCCAGATAGTAGAAGTATAGATGGGGAATCTCCACTCCTCCGTCTACCCACTTCCGCTGTAGAGAGTCTAGTTTGATACACTTCTACTTGTTCCCCCACAACAGCTTCACCAGCAAGCTATCCAACGCAGAGAAATATGATTTGGGGATTTCAGAAAAGGAGTGCTGCAAAGCGTACAGACAACGGGATAGTATTATTTTTATAATTGCTAGCTTCCCCAATACCGAAAGAGGCAGAGACTTCCAAAAACCCACGTGCACGCACACCATCTTATACTCCAAGAACCCCAGAGACGAATGCCACAGGTGCATCCCCAGATATCTCACCCCCTCTCTCTTCCACGACAAACCCACTTCCGGATATTTTTCATCTGACTCGTATGCCATTTTCCCAATAGGGACCAGGGAGGATTTTCCAGGGTTACTACGGAGTCCGGAAAAAACCCTGTACCTCTGCAATTCGCGCAAAAGCGTTGGCATCACCTGAACTGGGCGTCTAAGAAACATTAGCACGTCCCCGCGTACAGGGAGACCACACGTGTGACATCTCCAACAGGAATCCGGTAGCCTCCCAACTTAGTCCTAAGCATGGTCGCTAGAGGTTCCGTTGCCAATGTAAAAAGCAACGGCAGTAGAGGGCATCCCTGTCTCATTCCCCTAGACAGGGTGAACTTCTCAGATTTCACCCCCTGGAGTTTTACCAGGCCTGTCTGGTTCGTAAATGACAGCTCTGCCCACCAGAGAAACCCCTGCCGCATTCCCATTTTCTGGAGGACAGACCAGACGTACGCCCACTCCACCGAATCAAAAACTTGCTCCAGGTCCAGCAGAGCTAGGGCGCAGTCCTCTTGCTGCATGACCGCGGCATGCCAGATGTGTGCGAGTCGCCTCAGGTTATGTGTGATACTTCTCTTAGGTACAAATCCTGCCTGGTCCGAGTAATTAGGTGCAGCATGTGGGGTAGCAATCTAGCTGCCAGAATCCCGCTCAGTATCGTAAAGTCTAAATTTAGAAGTGAAATTGGCTGGTATGATCCCGTCTGCAGGGGGTTCCTATCAGTCTTTAGGAGCATGGACCTGTGCTTCCTGCATAGAGCCATGCAATGACCGACCCTTCCACGCCTCATTATACACCTCTAATAATTTCTCGGCCACAATCGGTGCGAACCGTTGATAAAATTCGGCAGGAAGGCCATCACAACCCGGACACTTACCTGTCTTCAGGTGCCTGATAAGACCTCCTCTCTCGTTATGGGGCCTGCAAGGGCCTCCGCCTCTTCTGGGCCCACCTGGGGAAGCTCAATACAATTCAAATAATCATGTATTACGTCTGAGGATGGAACTGAGTTGGTATGACAGGCAGTAGCTATGTGGTGGGCTAACATATGTGCTTCCACATCTAGACTTATGACAGTCAGCCACACTTGAATGGCAATGGTGCCAATAGCCTCCTGTCACTTGCCTCCTGGCTCATTTATTATGGTAATGAATGTCAGAAATAAGCCTAAATTTAACCACCCTAAGACACTCATTATGAGTTGGTCATTATCTTTTTTTGTTGTTTAAATCAGTTTTTATTGTTTATATGAGATTTACAAACCTTGCATTAGTACAGAGTTAGTCATGCCCGTACAGCTTACTACTGAGCCATTGCATTCAAGACTCCACGTTACCCAGTAACAGTTCGGCAATGCATGCTAAAACACTAAGATAGATGACAACGTGAACATGCCACTGCACATTCCGATAATAGCATACAGACAAACCTTCGATTGAAGTGATTACTTCTCATGCACCTGCACAAATTACGCATCTCTCATTACCTGGAGGTCGTCCAGGAGACCCGCTGTGTGCTGTGTTGCAAGAGATTCAGCTGTAGTGCGAACAACAGGTCCGCATTGAACATTGTCAATAACATTGGGAGGCAGAGGGGAAAAGTCAGAGACAAACAAAACTGAAAAGGGTAACTGTTTGTAACCTCCAGATCCCTCCCTCCCCTCCCCCATCCCACCCAGCACAGCAGCAGACTGCATTATAGCAATCCCTCATTGTGCCTATTCGGGCGGGTCATGAGTTGGTCATTATTGGATAAGATAATTATTGCACCCAATAAAAACCTACACAGAGACATTCGGTATTTATCTGATGCAATAATTATTTTCTATCACAAGTTTTGGGCTATGACATACAGATATCGGTTCTTACCGCATCAAAATATGCATGCTCTGGTATTTACTCAGCATTTTTCCAATGATACAAATCTGGTAGGTTTTTGTAGGATGGATTAAGCCACGCCCTATTTACAACACTAAGTTAGCATAACCGAGCTAATTGTTAACAAGCCAGCTTGTCGTTTCTGCTGCGCTGCACATGACACTGTTGTTATGTGTTATTCATTTTAGAAATGCTGACTAGACTTTGCCTTACAGGATAACAAACTGTTGTTTCACATTCTTAACAGTGAAATGTGCCCTTGGTCTGTACATCATGTAAAGAACGAGTCTGGGTCACTAGAAGGTACAGAGTGTTGTGATTAGATTGATCGTACCACTTTTTAGACATATCATACATGCAGCTGCCAATATCTGAAGGACAAGCGTCTTTAATATTGCAGAACAGTTTGGTTTTACATTCATTCGAACAGAAGAGCTGATGCACGAGAGAGCTAGCTGATCCTTTGATGTGATTCTACTAAGCTGATCTATACGGTATGGGGTCCCCCCTGTTAGCCTAAGAGACCTTCTATTAGTCTAATAATAATGTATTAGATTATAGAGAAAGGAGTGTGGCTGTATACCACTGTCATTATTAGTATGATTGCTCCTTTCATTTTATATGGTATTGTAACAATGTTTATGGTTCTGATCTGTATCATTTGTCTGCTAGTGTTAGCCAAAGTACTGCATCTTAGGACGAGAGGTTTATAAAATAAACTCTTTAAACTTTACTGTGTCTGTATTATTCTGTTGTGGACTAACAAATAGATACAAACAGGTATTTCGGATTCCCACCACTCCTGAGAAATATCTAAGTCGCTTGTTCTGGTTTGTCTATACATTGGGACCGCCTAGCTAGATCTAGGCTAACGAATGGGATACTAAGCTTGTCGGATAAGGGGTTCTTGGTTCTGAGGGGAGTTTCTGGTACACCACAATTCTCTGAGGTCCTGGTCTCCTTCGCATAGTTCTGTGCATAAGCAGAATCCCTGCAACATTTTAACTGTCAATATTTACCACAAAACATAATTCTGATATGTACAGTAACCAGAGTTGATGCACATATCAGAATATATTGGTCCACTCATAATGAGGGACCATGATTGTGACAATAAAGGGTATGGCCCTTGGCAAGATGCCGGGGACGGACGGGTCTCTCGTTGAGTTTTACATTGTGTATGCTGATGAACTGGCGCCCAAAATGGTGGAATATCCAAGGTTGAACGAAATATGTGATACCTGCCGAATTCCAAGAGTGAGTAGCTAGTGATACCTCTGCTGATCCTGAAAAGACCTGCCTATGACTGCAAAGCAACCCACCCATTGTCGATGCTGATTATCAACTAGAAACTCCTCAGTAGTATTTTAGCAGCTTGATTCTTTTCTCTCATGCCCCTCCCCAGGCCATAATATGGAGCAGAATTTAAGGCTACTCCTGTCTCTGATGGAGGCTGATACCTACGATCACAAGGAGGCAGGGATGTTTGGTAGCGACATTGAAAATGCTTTCATCAGTTTGAAATGGAGATTATTTTATATGGGGTGCTGGAGCGGTTCCAGTTGGGTCGAGGCTTCCTGGCTTGAACACAGCTGCTATACACAGATCCCACAACCGGAATTAGTATGGGCCAAACTATATCAGAGATCCATAGGGTGGAGCGATGGACGAGGCAGGGGTGCCCCCTCTCACCCTTACTTTTCGCATTAGCCATGGACCCATTGGTCAGTCATGCGAAAACTGGGAATAGATATCAAGGCCTATGGTTGGGTGCCCAGACACGCCGCATTGAGTTACATGCGGATGATCTCTTGATATTCCTCAGGAATACGATGATGGAACTAAGAAGCGCCAGAGACTTGCTTGAGGAATTTGGTTGTTTATCAGGTGTGAAAGTCAACTAGGAAAGATCAGAGCTATTCTTGATGGAAAGGGGACATGAGTCTCCTGCAGGGTTGAACATGCTCCTGTGGGTACCGCGTTTCATGTCATACTTAAGCATCAAGATATATCATGATCAGGCTGACCTTCCAGATGGGATTAAAGGACAGGCCATTAGAACACTGAGGGTGAATAATAGACTTTTGGAAAACTTTACCTCTGTCAGTAGAGGGAATGCTGCGCTGCTTAAAATAGTAACACTCCCATGTTTATTATATTATTTCACAGTGCTACTGGTGTGGATACCTAGATGAATGTTCTGTAAGGTAGATTTCCTGATTATTGCATTTATCCAGAGAGCGGGACAAAGGAGGGTGGCACTATCTAAATTGCATTGCCTGGAAAATAGGGGGCAAGGGTAGCTGTACCTGACTTTGAAGCATACTTTTTAGCTGCACAGTTGCAGTGGTTCACGCAGTGGGTGGCGGGCAGACGAACTTCAGATCGAGAGATGGGTCCCTCTGTCCCAAGGATTCCTAAGCTACTAGGTGTTCAGCTGAAAACAGGACGCCCTTCAAATAGTGACACCCATGAATTCTGAGTAATTCCTCTGACATATGCATAACCATGCTGAAGACTCTATCACATGGGGGTAACTGGGAAAGGCTAAGGGAATGGTCCGTAGCTGGGGTGGGTAAAATGGGGAATTTATATCAAGAGAGGGAGGTCCTCCCTTTTGAAGAATTCTGTACAGAGTTTGATTACCGCAGGGTCACTTTCTACTTCATCGGCCAGTAACAGCAGCAATTCGTACACATTGGAAGTCAGGCCAGTTGGACCCATGCTCTCATAAAGCCTATCAATATATTTCATTGTCATCGGGCACTGTCAAAGCAGTCACGTGCCTTTATAGAGCACTGTGGTAAAACATGCTCCAACTCCTAGAGGCCTTGAGAATCCATTGGGGGGAGGAGTTGGGAATTTCCATACCAGACAGATACCAGTAGGCAATTCTGCAGAGAATTCCACAGATATCTAGAAATGACTGGTCTAAGCTAATCAATTTTTTTTACCCTCAATAGGGCATATTTAACTGCAGGGCGCATCAATACATATTTTAATCTGCCCAGGGTGTCCTGTACGATTTGTGAGGAGGCGGGTGCTGAGCTCATGCATATGTTGTGGACCTGCCCCTCTCTGATTACTTACTTGGAAGAGGTAACAAGAGTGGTGACAGATGTCATATCGAAGAAGGCTCCATGCTCACCTGGGCATTGTCTTCTGCACTGGTTCCTTCACACGTCTAGGACTAAGGTCACAAGTAAATTCCAAGACTTGGCTTACATAATGGTGAAGAGGGAAATCACAAGACACTGGAAGAGTCATGGGGTCACCAAAGCATAACTTGGCGCAGAGAGCTTGAAAGATGGGCTGACTATGAGGGGGAGGTACTGAGCCAAGAGGCTAGGTGGGGACTACTTCAATAGGTACGGCAAGGTCATGGAAAATCTCATAGATTTTCTGAGAGACCCCGAACATCAGTCACCAAGGAAAACAGCAGGGGGCTCACCTACTGCTGATCCTTCTTGAACATGGTTGCTGTGTACACTAGCTGTGTTTAAGATCATTAACATTTCACTGAAATCAACTATGGTATAAATAGCTGGATTAATTAGACGGTATTGCTTATTCTTTTTCAACTGCTGTCTGTATCATTAGGGTTTGCGGCTCATAGAGAGGAGGAGAGGTAAGGAGTTTGGGATGTTTGAAGACTGAAGTATTGAGGACAGCTATATAGCTGTGTTTCAATGTATGTTTTGCAAGGTATTATTGATGTGGATAAGGCGCGAGTCAATAAAAGTTGTTTTAAAAAACACACGTGATTACCAAAGATGGTTAGGTTATCATTACAGCTGCTGGCAACTATGAAACCCTTCCTTCCAAAAGTAGACTTTAACTATATAAATGCTGGTGATTTCACAAACTGATTGTGAAAACTTCCTACAAACTGGTCTCTCCAAAGTACTCCTTGCAACTCTTATAGCTGCCCTTAACCCTACTGCCCGGCTCATCACAAACACCAAAAAGTTTGATTGGATCACACAATGCCAGGACCTCGGTTGTAATTACACAGGAGCAGAATGACGCCAATTCCCAATTCTCTTCCAGAAACTCATTTCTGACAAGTAATCAAAAACCTGGGTGCAGTTAAGTCTCCGGGGGGCAAAGGGGATGGGAAGAGAGAAGAGACTGCCCTGGTTATGGTTCTTCAGGAAGGAATTCTTTTTTTCTTCTCTTATTAATGGTAACCTTTCTTCCTCACTGAGAACTGTAAGAAAACATTCAACAGTAATTAACCTACTCTCCCTACTCTTCCACCTCATATGTATACATCTGTATCTAAACACATTAGTCAAATACTGCTTACTATCAAGGCTTTAGCTTCTCTTCTGTGTTCTTATTCTTTCTTGTAAAGTTAACTATTCACATAGCTTCACCAAACACGTACATTTCAAATGTTCTTAACTCTTCTTTATATTTGGGTGAGTACTTGCGTGCCTGAAGAAGTCTGCGTTGTCAGTGTCAAACTCTTCTTCAGGAAACTGAATTGCTTCACAAGAGTTTAGTTTTCTTGTAGAGCGTCGACAATAACTAGGACTCAAAGGCTATTAGGCTGTTAGACACATTAACTGGGGTTTACTGAGCAAGAATTCTAGGCGCTGGACTAGTGTTAGAGATGCTAGAATAGTCTGGGAGAAATGAGCTCTTAGACTAAGGACACTGCTAAGATAATTCAAGAGAAGAACCACAGAGACTCAAGAGTTTTATTAACTAAACTCGATATTGAGATATTAAATTCTAGACAAGAATGACTTGCACAGATAGGATTACACAGTAAGACTTACCCGAAGGAACTAAGAGGACGAACCAGATGATTCCTACCTTACTCTGACTAACGTGACGGAGGAAACAAAAAACACTATCTCTTCGATATTTCTGTCAGGTGAAGTGTGCAGTCGTTAGGTTGCACGTGCCTCAAATTCTCTTCGTGTTCTAAGGTGAAATAAACTAGAGCGTATCAGAAAGAGTTGTGCTGGCAGACATCTGGGATTTACAGCGTTGCCAGCTCAATTTCCAATTGTTGGATAACATGGGGTTTTGTCTTTTTCGAGTCATCTTATCTATGGAGCCACTCGCCAGAATGGAGTGATTAGCAGGAAACCTTCTTAGGACCCTGACAGTACCCCCCTTCAAGGAGGGTTCCAGCGTGTGTGGTTTGGTTGGAAATCTTTTATGGAAGGCTTTAATCAAACATGGGGCATGGGCATCAGTATGTTTCTCCCAAGATCTTCCATCTGGTGCAAAACCTTTCCAGTCGACTAGATAAAAAAGTTCTCTCTTTTTGTATTTTGAATCGAGAATTTGTTTGACTTCATATTCAAGACCGTTAACAACTGACAAAGGTTCTGGAGAGGAAGAGATTCTTAAACCAGGTTTAACTGCTTTTAAAAGGGACATGTGGAAGACAGGATGACTCTTTGAATTTTAAAGGAGGGTTAAACGATAAGTTACAGGACTAATGATCTCGGCAATAGGGTAGGGACCAATAAAACGTGGTTGAAACTTTCGAACACCCTTCAATTTCAGATTCTTAGTACAAAGCCAAACCATATTTCCTACTTGAAAGGTGGGTTATTTCCATCATTTACAGTCAGCAAAATGTTTGTAGCGTTCTTTTGCATGAGATAGATTTTGCACAGCCGATTGGTGAACATGAGCTAGGTGCTGAACTAAATCCTGAACAGCTGGTACTTCAATGCTACCACACTCTATAGAAGAGTTAGGAGGACAGCCATAGTTTAAATACCAGGGGAATGGCCGGTGGAGACACTGCTTGCATTATTATAGGAAATTCAGCTATTTATAGATACTCTGGCCAGTCTCCTTCGTCATCTAGAAAAACAACCTAAGGTATTTGTAGTGGGCTGGCCCCACGTGTGCATGATGACAAGTAGACACTGTAGACGTGGCCAGGTAGGAGTAGATGTAGTTTATTAAGATCATAGGTGTAGAAGTAGTAAATCCAGAACAGGCTCCACAATAGGCCCCAACATAGGCCCCAGCATTAACCCCACCAGGAGCAGCCTCCTAGCTGCTCAGCCCATCTTCCCAACTGTCTCAGTCTCACACAGTATCCAAGCATTCCACCCACACTAACATTCTACGCGGAACACTGACACTGGCTGAGCAGCTAGGTACAGAATGAAGGGAACATAATAACATGACCTGAGGATACTACACATCCTCTTCCTTTACACTGAAAATTAATAAAACCTAAAATAAACCCAAAGTACTAATAAGCAAACAAATAAATACAGAAATGTACACAAGATATGAATAGTCCATAAACCCAGGAATGCATGTAGAAATACATCACGAGAGGGAAAACAGACACACTAAGGAGAAAAGAAAGATGCAAGCATAGATCAACACACTAACACCATCCCCTTCCCTTAATACTGAACAAAGAAAATTTTTAGAAGTGAAATAAGAGCTCACATACGACAAATGAATATGATACCCAGAGTAGAATCCTACGGGTATAAATGTCTATGGGTAGAACAACACCCAAGGAAGTACTTCTCACGTGAGAAGATCCTGACGAAAACTCAAAACGCCACCCCTCATGTAAGGGACACTATGGGACTAAAACCCACGTGTTTGGGACTAACACCCAAATTTAAATAATACGTCACATGGGACTGAAACCCACTGACACGTGCATAATGTAAAACCGACATGCAGCACGGTGTGGCATCAAAAGATGACTACACACACACAAGACAGTGAAAACGTAAATGAAAGGACTGATACCCAACATACACGTAAAGGTGGGACTAAGACCCCCTTTAAACTTAGTAAATAGGACTGGTACCCATTACTAATGACATAGGTGGGACACTAACCCCCTATAAATAGGTAGGACTCTTACCCCCTATAACAGAGGAAATGGGACTAACACCCAAACTCAAAGTGACAAAGGTGGGACTAAAACCCCCTGTAAAAATGGGGCTAAAACCCATTCCCAAATAAATTACTGTGAACGTGGGGTGATGGGACTAAAAACCCACTCCCATCTCTAGGCAGGAATAACTATCTAAAAGGAAATGGGACTAAAACCCACTCCTATCCCTTAGGCAGGCAGGGAAAAAACATTTTATATAAGGGTCATGGGACTAAAAACCCACCCCTATCCCTTAAGCAGGGATACGTAAATAAGAGACATGGGACTAGTACCCACTCCCATGCCAACAAACAAGAACTTGTACATAGCGATAAAACAAAATTGGCATACTACTAGTCATATGACATTGTAGAAAGAAATAAACATTTTGCAATAAATTAACTCTCTTGTGAAACATTCTTTTCGTTAAATTTTTCCACTCATGAAAACAACAACATTTTGCGTGAAATCTGTAAAACATGTACCACAAACTTGTATTTCCAAAAGTCAATGGTGTGCCTGTCACCGCGACAGGCGTCCAAAAAAACCCAATTTGAGCACTTCAAATTCATGCAGACACAACACGCAGTTTTGAAACTTTCAAATGCACCGCTTCGTCGCTACATGAATTAACGGTGAGTGCTTACTGATGACCTTTTTTTTCCGCTGCTAGCATCAAAACACAGTACCTTTAAATACGAAAAATACCTCTTCTCTGCTTCTTCATATTTCGTTGTTAATTTACATTTAATTTTCCATTAGCTGTTGGTTACGGTGATGCGTTACGCCATTGTGCAAATTCTCCTCAGGCTCACAGAACAAACGCTTGACTTGTGTCCACTCGTTACTGACTTTTTTTTAAAATTTATTTTATATCGCGCACAAACGTGGTTGGCATATTAAACAATCGTGGTTGGCAGAAACAGCAAACACCATGAACCCCAAGATGGTGGCACGCACAAACGACGTATGCCGGGTGGCTCACGGCACGCTCCCGCCTCTAAACGCACGCTCGCAGCTCTGAACACTAGAAAACTCTATGCAAGCTTGAAGCTCCGAACACCAGAAGACGTCATGAAGGCTTGATGAATGGCTCCGCGCGGCATTAAACACAGTAAGTTGCGCGAGCCATATTTTGAATTCAAAATGTAACGTAACTGTGTTTCTTGAGGCCTGGCAGCAGAGAAAACAGCGTAAACATGCAAAAAGAAAAAAAAAAAAATTCAAAGTCTCTCACCCATCTTTACAAATCCGGCAGGAATCCAAAGCGAATACTTTCTTCTTTTTTCAAATGCAGCCCTCTAACCTTAGAAACACGAACAGGCACACATTTAACTCCTCAAATCTTGGATCTTTAACGTATGTGCACATGTACATAAAACGTCACTCCGCAGTGGAAGCAAAAACTAAGGCAGCAACAGGTTGGCTTTCTTCATGAGTACTGGAAAAGACGACCATTGAATTTAAACAGCCTTAGAACACAAATCCAGGAGATGAAAAAGACAGCATACCTTTCTTCTTTAGCGTGTGGCACATTCAACATTAGTTGTAACTGTAGACTTCCCTTGTGGCACATTTTCTTCTCCATAAGTAGACTGGCTTGTAACTATTTTTCCTGATGTAGATGATGTGATGATGACACAGCATGCATGGGCTGGGCTGTCCGATGTGGTGGACACTGGTGGGGCAGACAGGCATGCTTGACAAATTTCTTTTTCTTCAACATGTTTCTTTTCTCTTCTTTAAATTTCTTGACACTTGTTTCTTTTTTTTTTTTTTCCTTGACCTTGGTACTTTTCTACACGTTCTCTTTGTCCACTCCTCTTTCTTGGTTGAGTTCATGTTGCTTTTTGCGTGAGATTTTCTCCAGATCGTCGCCATAAATGTAGTGGGCTGGCCCCACGTGTGCATGATGACAAGTAGACACTGTAGACGTGGCCAGGTAGGAGTAGATGTAGTTTATTAAGATCATAGGTGTAGAAGTAGTAAATCCAGAACAGGCTCCACAATAGGCCCCAACATAGGCCCCAGCATTAACCCCACCAGGAGCAGCCTCCTAGCTGCTCAGCCCATCTTCCCAACTGTATCCAAGCATTCCACCCACACTAACATTCTACGCGGAACACTGACACTGGCTGAGCAGCTAGGTACAGAATGAAGGGAACATAATAACATGACCTGAGGATACTACACAATTGTTCTAAGTCTTGGTTAGTCCTTTCAGTTTGACCATCAGTTTCGGGGTGGAAACTGGTAGAATAACAGCTGTCTATGTGAAGACCACCAGTGTATGCTCTCTAAAACTTAAACACAAAATGACTCTCCCTGTCTGAGGTTATAATCTTGGGAATACCATGAAGTCAAATTATATGTTTATTAAAATGTTGCATGAGTTGTTTAGCTGAGGGAATGTTCCTTAAAGAAATAAAGTGTGACATCTTAGAAAATGTGTAGACACAAACCAAGATTGTGTTATAACCTTGCCTAGAGGGCAGATCAACTACAAGATCGAGAGAAACTGTGTGCCAAGGGTAGGGTGGAGTGGGGAAAGGTTACAATAAACCTTTAGGTGCCTGTCTTTCAGATTTTCCCTGAGCACACATCTCACTGCTATGAATGTACTGTTGGATATCTTACTTCATTTGTGGCCACCAAAATCTTCGTTTTAGGAGATCTTCAGTTTTGTGGATTCCTTTATGACCTGCTAAAGGACTGTCATGACATTCAAACAATGCTTAAGTCTGCAGGTGCTTCGTTGGTAAGTACAAGGCTCCATCGTGATACGGTAATCTGTCCCTGATTTCTCGTTTCAGATCTTGGTCTGCCCATTCCATGAGTATGTTCAGATCTAAAGATTGGATAATTTGATCCTCAAATGTCTCTTCGGAAACTGCTTCAGTCATTTCCTGCATTCTCTTGTTTCTCCCTGTCCAGTCTCGATAGAGCATCTGCTTTACCGTTTTTGGTTCCAGGTCGATTGGTGATTACGAAATCATAATATACAAAGTATAATGACCATCTAAGTTAGAGTGGGGTCAAGGTTCTTGCAGATCTTCAAAATTTCAGATTTCTGTGATCCGTGAAGACTGTTACTGTCTGGCTTATCAAATAATGTCACCATTCCTTAAAGGCAGCCTTCATGGCCAATAATTCTTTTTCGTTGATAGTGTAGTTTATCTCTGCTGGAGTCAATTTGTGTGAATGATAAGTTATGGTATGTAGCTATCCGGTGGTTTTATGTTGGTGAGACAACACTCCACCAATTGCTCGATCTGATACATCAGTTTCAAGATAAAATGGCTCATAGGGATCAGTATGGAGCAGTATGAGTGCTGAGGAGAAACTTGTCTTCAAAGAGTTGAATGCTTCCTCAGCTTCTTCTGACTAAGTGAACGGTACTCCTTTTTTCAATAGACAGGTAAGTGGAATACTTTTCTGAGAGAACTCATGGATGAATCTTCTGTAGAAGTTGGTGAAATCGATAAAGCTCTGGACTTCTTTCACCGATGTAGGAAATTTCCACTCAGTGACTGCTTGTACCTTGTGTACATCCATAGTTATACCGGAGGGTGAGAGAATGAATCCTAAAAATTCTACTGTAGTGGTGTTGAAGGAACATTTCTCTAGTTTCACATGCAGGGTGTTTTCTTGCAGTCATTGTAAAACTTCCCGTACTTGTTTCTGATGTTCTTCTTCAGTGGCCGAGTAAATCGATATATCATCTATATGGACGATGCCACATTTGTCGATGAAATCACTTAGGACATCATTTCTGAAGTGCTGGAAAGCAGTAGGGCCTTTACACAGCCCATAAGGCATTACTTGATACTCGAACAGCCCATATTTAGTTCGGAAAGCCGTTTTCCATTCGTCTCCCTCACAAAGTTGAATCAAGTGGTATGCTCCTCTGAGATCCAACTTCGTGTAAATGTTTGCCTCTTTTGCTTCTTTTACCTGATCAATTAGCACGGAGATAAGAGGCAGGGGATATTGATTTTTTTATTGTGATTTGGTTGATAATTCTGTAATCCCCCCCTTCTTGGGTACAAACAAAAGGGGAGAAGATACAGGAAATTAAGAGGGACTGATGAATCCATTGTCTAAATATTTTTTGAGGAAGTCCTTCAAGTGTTGGTTCTCCTTCTCCGTCAAAGCATACTTTTGTCTGCATGGTAAATTGGAGCCCAGTTCCAGCCCTATCTTACAGTCGTAAGGTCTGTGGGGAGGAAGTTTCTCCGCTTCAGCTTAATTGAAAACATCTGCATAATCCTTATATTCTTCAGGGATTTCATTAGTTTGAAAGACACAAACTGAAACTTGCTGTCACAGAGTTGGGTCGCTGCGTTAGGTTCTTGTGAATCTTTTCTTCCACAAAACAATATTCTTTACAATAGTCTGAAGTCATCTCGATTGTTCTTGCGCTCCAATTTATCACAAGGTTATGCTCCGTTAACCAGGGAGACCTAGGATGAATTGAAATTGTGGAGCATTGATCAAGTTAAACTGCAGAATCTCCCAATGTCCTCCTAAGCATTGTATTTGAACTGGTTCAGTGTGACCCACTATTGGTCCTGATAAGAGATTAATGCCATCTCCTGCCCTTACCGGTTCACTCTTTTCCTTCTTAACGGCTCTAATT
The DNA here is from genome assembly GCF_964204655.1 of Triturus cristatus. Classification (NCBI taxonomy): domain Eukaryota; kingdom Metazoa; phylum Chordata; class Amphibia; order Caudata; family Salamandridae; genus Triturus; species Triturus cristatus. The sequence goes on along the minus strand of NC_140582.1, from coordinate 837,382,182 downwards.
CCGATAGTATCGGCAAACTTCAGGTCACAAAAATTTCCTGTGGCCCCAGAGTAGATCATTACTGAAACATCTGCTAAAACCAAGTGTCTGAATTTCAGGATTACTGAAAGAATTAAATGAGGCGAAGAGACCTGCAGGGTATTTGCCACTGAATGCTTGATTGGAGTTGTTTTTAGAGTTGCATCTACCAGTCCAACTCCTTTTACTGGTGGTGCTGCGAGTTTTCCTTAGCCTGTAGCTTTGGTTTCTTGGGGCAAATTTTCACGAAATGTCCGCTAGCTCCCCAGTAGAGGCATGACATATTAATTCATCTTTTTTCTTTTTCTTCTTTTGATAGCGGACCTCTAATTGTGCCTATTTGCATTGGCTCTACCTCTGTAAGCGTTTCAAATCTCTGCACACTGGTTCAGAACTCCTTTCTTTTCTCTCCACGTCACTCAATTTCTAGCACTAGGTCTATTAACTCTGAAATTTCTGTTGGTCGATTGGGAATTTGTGCCAAAGAGTCTTTTAGCTCATCCTTTAATCCTCTGTAAAAGACTGCTCCCCTCTTGTTCTCTGGCCAGTTGGTTTCCACCACTAATTTATTAGGTGTTCAAATTTCGGTTCCCTTGTTTTAGTTCCAATAGTTCGTTATAAGTGGCTTATGATACTTGTCTTCGATCAAAGTTTTGTGAAAACTCTCTCTTGAATTCTTCAAAATTGCACAAGATCGGATCGTCTTTTGTCACCAAGGGCATGGACCATGGGGCTGCATCCCACTGAGATAAGATAATATAAGGGTTACATGAGATTGTGCATCTGGGAAAACTGTAGGACGACACATAAAATTGTGGGAACGTGTTTTAACAAATTTTAGTTTTTTGGGGGTTCCCACTAAAATGTTCAGGGGGTGCCAGTGGAATCACTGGGGATAAAGAGTGAATAACCTGCGTAGGCATAAAGGATGTTGTATCTACTGTAGGACCAGTGTTTCCAGAGGAATAGGTTTTAAATCTTGTTCCTACAGTTATCTCACTGATTTTAGTGGCTAAATCTACAGTTTCTCATCCAGAACTGACTATCTCCTGTCGTAGAGTCTTATTTTCTTCTCTCACCACCACTAAGTCTTTCTGAATACTGCCAAAGATTTCTCCTAAATCTTTTAAATTAATTCCTTCCGCCATTCTGCTCAGGTGCAACTAATTATATGGGCAGTTCACTCTGTCAGGACCTCGGTTGTAATTACACAGGAGCAGAATTATGCCTATTCCCAATTCTCTTCCAGAAATTCACTGCTCACAAGGAATCAAAAACCTGGGTGCCGTTAAGTATCTGGGGTGGGGAAAGGGGATGGGGGAGAGAAGAGGCTGTCCTGGTTATGGTTCTTCAGGAAGGAATTCTTCTTTTCTTCTTTCTTTATTGGTAACCTTTCTTCCTCACTGAGAACTGTAAGAAAACATTCAACAGTAATTAACCTACTCTCTTTACTCTTCCACCTCATATGTATACATATCTGTATCTAAACACATTAGTCATATACTTCTTACTATCAAGGCTTTAGCTTCTCTTCTGTGTTCTTATTCTTTCTTGTAAAGTTAATTATTCACATAGCTTCACCAAACACCTACATTTTAAATTTTCTTAACTTTTCCTTTAATTTGTTGGAGTACTGGCGTGTCTGGAGAAGTCGGCGTTGTCAGTGTCGAACTCTTGTTCAGGAAAGTGAATTGCTTCAGAAGAGTTTAGTTTTCTTTTAGAGCATTGACAATAGCTAGGACTCAAAGATTATTAGGCTGAGAGAATATTCTAAGACACATAAACTGGATTTTACTGAACAAGAATTCTACGCGCTGGACTTGCGCTATAAACGCTTGGATAGTCTGGGGGAAATGAGCTCTGAGACTCGAGACACTATGTGGATAATTCAAGAGAATGACCACAGAGACTCAAGAGTTTTACTAACCAAACTCAAAATTGAGATATTAAATTCTAGACAAGAATGACTTGTGCAGATAGGATTACACGGTAACACTTAACAGAAGGAACTAAAACGACGAACCAGACGATTACTACCTTAATCTGACTAACGCGACGGAGGAAACGAAAAACACTGCCTCTTCGTTATTTCTCTTAGGTGAAGTGCGCAGTCATTAGGTTGTGCGCACCTCAAATCCTCTTCTTGTTCTAAGATGAAATAAACTAGAGCGTAGCAGAAAGAGTTGGGCTGACAGACATCTTGGATTTCCAGCGCTGCCAGCTCCATCTCCAATTGTTGGATAACATGGGGTTTTGTCTAGGTCCACTCTCTCCCTGCAGCTCTGCTGTGCAGTCTCTTGCCTCCAGACACAGACCTCCTCCTTTGGAGGTTCGAGACTGCTGCCCGCTCCTGCGCCTGCTGCCTGCTCCAACTGGGAATAGACTGCCTGCACCCACTGTAACCTTTCTCAGCCGTTTTGTTTTCTTAATTTTTCCCTGTTGTGCCACTGTTATTGTGCCCATCTGTGTCTTGCTCTAATTCCACCACTGTTTTTATTTTCTCCCCCTCCTGGGTGGTTGGTGCGGTCTTTCCTAGGGATCTTGTGTCCGTCTGGGATGGCAATGCTGATTTCGGGGGCAGAGAATACGTTGGTCCAGGTCTCTGTGAAGAAGGTGATGTCGGGGGAGAGAGAGACGAGTAGGTTCCAGATTTCCATGGCGTGTTTGTGTACGGAGCGTACGTTGAGGAGGATGCATATTAAGGTGTCACTGGTGCTGGCGTCGGTGGTGTTGGAGGCCGGGGTAGCGGTGAGGATCTCGTGGCAGTGGAGGCAGGAGAACTGGCCGTGGGTCATGTTCAGCGAGGTCTGGCGGCATTCTCTAAGTCTTCCAGGGATTATTTTGGGGAGGGTGGTGGTGTCGTAGCGATGGGTAGTGAGAGGTAAAGGGTTCCTGGCACTGGTCACGGTCTGGGCGCAGACGGTCTTGCCTTTGGCGCGGTGTGCCAGTGGCACAGCCGCACAGCAGCCACCATTAAGTAGGGGAGGTGGGAGGGAGAAGAGGCTGGGAGGCGGGAGTGGGGGATTTCCGGGGGGAGGGGCCGCAGGGGCAGCAGCACCAAAAGGCAAAAGTAACAGGAAACTGACATGATTCATTGAAGAGAACGCCGTCCTCAACCCATCCCAATCCGGATTCCGAAGCAACCACAGCACAGAGACCAACCTACTTGCCGCCACAGAAGCCATCCCCACCCTCCTGGACCAAGACCACTCTGCAGCCCTCATCCTACTCGACCTATCAGCAGCCTTTGACACTGTCTCCTATCGCACACTAGTCGCCAGACTACACGATGCAGGCATACAAGGAACAGCCCTGGACTAGATCCAATCATTCCTCACCGGAAGAAGCCAAAGGATCAAACTCCTACCCTTCCTCTCCGACCCCAGAAAAATCACCTGCGGAGTCCCACAGGGTTCATCACTGAGCCCCACCCTCTTCAACATCTACATGGCCTCCCTCGCAGCCATCGTCCGACAACACAGCCTCAACATCGTATCCTACGCCGACAATACCCAGCTCATCCTCTCCCTCACCAAAGACCCCCACTACTGCCAAACTCATCTTCCAGAAAGGAATGCAAGACATCGCAGTCTGGATGATCGACAGCTGCCTGAAGCTCAACGCAGAGAAGACAGAAGTCCTCAACCTCGGTACCACCCCTTCTGCATGGGACAGCACCTGGAGGCCGACCGCCCTCGGAAGCCCACCTACCCCCTCAGACCAAGCCAAGAACCTCGGCATCATACTCGAATCATCACTCACTATGAACCGACAGGTCAACGCTGTCACCTCCAGCTGCTTCAACACCCTCCACATCCTCCGCAAGACCTTCAAGTGGATCCCCCCCCCTGAGTCAAGGAAGACAGTCACCCGCGCACTCATCACCAGCAGACTGGACTATGGAAACGCACTCTACGCCGGCATCAACAAGTCCCTACCCTGCAAACTCCAGACAATACAGAACACAGTCACCAGACTCATCCTCGGCATCCCCCGACACGAACACATCAGACAACACCTAAGAAGTGTCCACTGGCTCCCCATGGAGAAAAGAGTCACTTTCAAAATCCTCACTCACGCCTACGAATGGCCTACACAACAACGGACCCAAATACCTAAACGACAGAATCAACTTCCACGTACCCAAAAGAAACCTCTGATCTTCCAACCTTGCACTAGCCGAAACCTCTTTCATCCACAGAGCCAGAGCAGGTAGAAGATCCTTCTCTCACATTGCAGCCAAGACCTGGAACAAGCTACTGGCAGACATCAGACGCGCCCCCTCCTTGAACACCTTCAGGAAGACCCTCAAGACCTGGCTCTTCGACTAAACAGATCTGCAGACCCCCCTCAGCACCTTGAGACCCTCACGGGTGAGTAGCGTGCTTACAATTCCCTGATTGATTGATTGATTGTCTTTTCTGAGTCATCTCGTCTATGGAGACATCCGCCAAAATGGAGTGATTAGCAGGAAACCTTCTTAGGACCCTGACACACAAGCCTTACCAGCCAGCAAATAAAATCTGATTCAACTTATAGAGCTGCTTGCAATGCCCTTAATTACTGCTCTTTATGCCGACTGACATTTAGGGCAGCAACGTAGGGCCTCCACTTCTGTCTGTAATGGGCAGGTTTCTGTATGATGCCCAAGCTGTAATGCAGGGTATTCATTTCTGTTCCTATTGTTCACCTGTAGGTGTTCTTTGGCCTGCCTCTCTTCTGTCTGCCTTCTGAAATCCAGTGGCGAGCTGTTCTTGTGATGGGGTCTTGCTCACTTTTGATGGTGTGTCTGATAGTACTACCTAGGTAGGTGAACTCTTCAGTCATGGCTAGGTCCTCTCCATTCACCTTGATTGGTGGAGAGTTTATGATGCTGAGTGTCATAACGTCTGATTTCTTTGTGTTGATATTCAGGCCTGTTGTAAATTGAAACAGAATGTGATTAAGCATTTACTAAAGACATTAATGCTTTCCCTTTAGATCATGTTTTCTTCGTTATGTTGACCGAAGTCCGGACTCCATTTTGTATTGACATGCTGTCATGTGTTCACCACGAGGAGAGTCCGACCTCTGTGTTAGTTGCTCTTGTAATCTGCCTAGTAACAGTTTATAAATAGCTCTCTCCTGTCCATCTGGCGCATGCCCAGACTTGACCACATCTGTTATAATTAGCCTTGCTTGACCATGTGTTTTCACGGGCTCAAGGAGTGTGTTGGCTCCGCCCATGTATTGATTCAGTATTGAGAATGACCATAAATGGTAATGTTCTTCGGCCTCATGTTGTATCCACCCACTTATGAGCCCCTCTGTTGTGTATAAAAGGGGACTGTGTACGAATGTTCTGTGTGCTACTCCATGCAATACTGAAGAGTGTTGCGTGGATTGTAGGACCACCCTTAAGGGTTAATAAATGCTGTGTTTGTACTTTGCAGTTTCCGTGCCAACTTCCTTATAGATTCCGTTACAGGAGAGCGAACCCTTGTGTCCTGCGGGCCTAGCTGGGGCCTGTATTCATCAATTGGCGCCCGTCACGTGGGGCTCATCGGCGACTCGGATGCTCGAAGGACTGGTCGCGACGAAGGTGAGGAGTTTGGCCGGGGACGTGATCACTGCCAGCGGCGTCTTAGCCCTGGCATCCCGAGGTTTTTCTTCCTTCCCTTCCGAGCTGACCGTCTGGGTGGCGCCGGTCATCGACTGAGACCTCTTCTGTCGGTCCTGCCGTGAGAGCCGTTTGGGCGATTGTGGAGCTTGGCAGTTGGAACCTGGACTCTTGATTGGTGAGAACCGTTGTACGGTACTTGCTCCGAGTTTTTGAAGCCTGGGTTGGCTATTTGAGTTTGATTGATGATGACTAGTCATATTTTGAATTTGTCTTTGTGAAAATATATGCGTTGCAACACATATAGGCAGGTAATGTGGAGAGATTTCTCCGGAGCTGTGTAAACTTTGAACGGCGCAACGATTAAGTGCCATTTTTCCTTATAATATTGCATATTTTGCATTATTCCTAGCATGCCTGCTTTTAGCGCACTCCGTAAGTGGTGCTGCTGTTTTGGTAACCGGTTGGACCTCGAGGAATCTGCTCCAGCTCCCCCAGAGGGGACTCCTAATAGGGATATGTATGTGAAGCATGGTCTTTCTTCCATAATGTACAGCACACTATGGAGGAAATACACGAAGAAGGATCCTGAGTTGCGATGGCCTTTGTATGGATCGTTTGATATACGTAAGATTGAGTATGTGGAACAGTGTATGTGTAAGCAACGTGCTCGTCAGGATATGTTTGAATGTGTGCGGTTGTGGGTGAAGGAGGTGCGTGAGCGAGAGAAACGTGAGAAAGCGCTGTTTGATAAAGAGCAACGGAAGAATGATCATGTGCGAGCGCAGGAAGCGAAGCGTCGGGAGGACAAAGAGCAAACGGACAGACAAGAGAAAGAGCGTAGGCTACAGGTCTCGGGTCAATATGTTGTTCGTCAGCCACTTTATCCTGTCCTTAATAATCCTGATGATGATTTTTATTTACTAGATCGCTCTCCGCCCCCTTATGTTGGCGCATCCGCTCCGCGGCCGCAAGATTCTGGCCCGGCTTCGGGTAAGGTAGACACACGGTCCATGTTATCGGCCGAGCATATGGCTGAGCTTCGGAAACTTTCCCTCCGTGCACTTAAGGGCAAGATGTCTAAGGAGGAGTTGTTCCATACTTGGGGGTCGTGGCAAGATAGAGAGAGGGTGTATTTTCTGTCTCATTTCGCGGATGAAGTAATTGCTGCTTTCCGAAAATATTCTGGTGTCCTTGAGCCTGACGAAGTGTCTTCGGATGCCGGAGCATTACGTAATGGTGTTTTTTTTCCCCCTAAGGCTCCTGAGGCGGCTCGGCGGCTGTTCGCTTTGCGGGACGAGGTGCTGGCCCTTAGAGAGAAAGCACGCCAACAAACGGAGGAGGAGAAGCAGTCGGATTCGTCTGCAGCAGGGGGCCACCCATCCACCTCCCAGTCAGATAAGGATGACGTAGTGCATGCTAAACCAATGCGAGAGGCGGCGCCTTTGTATGTTCCTCCTAAGGGAGCAGGGACTAGCTCGGATATTAACTCCGCCGATGCAAGGGGATATTTCGTATATAATTGGGTTTATACTCCATGGCATAGGGCCGATGTTATGGCGTTAAAGAATGCATTGCCTGACCCCCGCAAGAATCCAGCGGCCTTCTATGAAGAAGTCGAGGGGGCCTTGAATTCTTGCATTATGACCTTAGCGGATATAGACCTGTTCTTTGGCCTTATCCTACCGCCGGATACGTGGCGCTCTGTCCGAAAGGTAGATGATGCGGTTGCCTTCAAGGCCCGGTGGTCTGACCTTGAGGATGAGGATAGGGAACGGAAGCCCGCACAGAAACCACCCCAGAATATTTTAGATCTCCCTGCTGCTATTGTGACTAAGTTAAAGACGATTATCCCCCCTAAAAAGATTGACTGGAATATGTTAGCTGCATGTAAACAGAAAGTTGACGAGTCAGTTGCAGATTTCTTCACGCGCTTTGAGGAAACGTTTCATGATTTTAGTGGCCAGTCGCTTACTGACGACACGGGCCGCCACCTTTTCGCGGACAAATATGTGGCTAATCTGCTACCGGCAGTTGCGGCCCGGTTAAAAGCGAGCGAGAGTTCCTGTTCCTCCGCGACGCCGACGGCCCTTCTGACTATCGCTCAGTATTATGAGCGTCAGGAGCACGAGGCGAAGGGCCAGGAAGAGAAGAAATCGAAAGACCTCAAGACTAAGGTGATGTTAGCACAAGTATATGGCCCGCCCCGACGGGGGAATAATAGAGGAAGGGGCGGATCTTATGGTCCCCCTTCGGGCCGATCTGATTTGAATAGGAACCAGTGTGCGTATTGTAAGCAATTGGGCCATTGGGCCAGGGATTGCCCAGTGTTGCGTGCTTCACGTCAGGGGCATACTCCGGGTGGCCCGAGAGGTAGAGGGGGTTCCTCGAACTTTAGAGGGAATTCTAATGATAATGCCTGTTTCGATACTGCTGGGCAGCACCGAGATAGCTCAAATGTGTTCGATCGCCAGCACCAGTATCATGTGTCGGACATCGATCGATCGGGATATCACGATTCGCAGCATGCATAGGAATGCGTTGGATGGGGGTCTGAATCAGTTGAGGTGCCGGTCGATCAGACGGGTCCTTATGTATCGGCTGAGGTTTTAGGTTCTACTGATCAGTTCCTAGTAGATACAGGAGCGACACGTAGTGCATTGTCTAGGTACTTGGTTCCGGGGGCTCCCCCATCCGGCTCAGTGGTTACATCGGTAGGGTTTGACGGTACACTCTCCCGAAGCCCTCTTTCACAGCCCCTTACATTTAAGGTTGATTCTTTTTCTGCGCCCTGTCCGTTTCTGCTTGCTCCGTACACACCGGATAACATTATGGGCCTTGATATGTTAAAGTACTTTAGGGCTACAATCCGCTGCTCCCCTGAGGGTGTGAGGGTGATCTTAAATGACAACTACCCCCGGTCTGGGCGGATGTGTACGATATCAGAGGATGCGTTGTTGGCTACCCTCCCCCGAGCTTTATGGGCGACTTCGGACACAGATGTGGGACAAATGGTGATTCCTCCGGTCCACATTAGTGTCCAGAAGGGGGCGGTGTTACCACGCCTCCCGCAGTATCGTATTTCCCAGGAGGGCGAGGAGGCTCTCATACAGATTGTGCAAGACTTGATCGCAGTAGGGGTAGTGGAAGAAGTTCCCTATAATATCTGTAACAGTCCGATTCTCCCTATTCTGAAAAAGGACACGGATGCAAAGGTCTATCGGTTCATAATTGATTTGAGGGAGGTGAACAAGATCGTGATACCTCAGTACCCGGTGGTTTCCGATATTACGACGTTGCTTACCTTGGTCCCGCCTACGGCGACCATGTTTTCAGTGATTGATTTGAAGAATGCCTTCTTTTCCATTCCCATTCATCCTGATAGCCGATTTCTTTTTGGGTTCACATTAAATAATAGATCTTATCGTTTTTGTAGAATTCCCCAAGGCTACACAGAAAGCCCTAGTATTTACAGTCAGGCTTTGAAACGACAGTTGGATTCTTTTGTTTTACTCGAGGGGGTCGCCCTCATTCAATATGTCGATGACATCTTGTTGGCGGCTGACACCCTGGAGTTGTGTGAGACGAGCACGTTATCCCTACTTTCCTTTTTAGCATCCCACAATCATAAAGTATCTAGGAAGAAATTGCAATTCTGTAGACCAAAGGTGACTTATTTAGGTCACCTTTTGTCTAAGGAGGGGCGTGCACTCACACCAGATCGTATTCAAGTAATTTTGGACACACCGAGACCATCCACGCAGAAGGATGTGCGTGCATTTTTGGGCCTTGTTTCTTTTTGTAGACAGTGGATATTGGGGTTTTCACACATAGCTAAGCCATTACTAGCTCTTTTGACAAAAGACACGCCTATCCCAATCCCTTGGTCAGATGAGTGTGATGCTGCTTTTCAGCAACTGCGACAGGCCCTTTGTTCAGCACCAGTGTTAGGGACCCCTGATTATGCAAAACCCTTTTCGTTGTATGTGCATGAGAAAGATGGATGTGCATTATCAGTTTTAGTACAGATGCACGGCGACAAGCAGCGCCCTTGTGCATACTTTTCGGCTGTGCTTGATCCTGTCGCCCGAGCATTACCAGGGTGTTTTCGCTCGGTAGCGGCGACAGCTGTGTCAATACGCCAAAGTGAAGGAATTGTGTTGTCCCATAAATTGTTGGTGTTAGTTCCCCATGCTGTGGATGCCCTGCTCAATCAAACAAAGACGCAGCATTTGACCAGTGCCCGCTTAACGGGATATGAGTTGACGCTTTTGGCTCCTCATATTACGTTGAAAAGGTGCGTAACGTTAAACCCGGCCACATTGTTGCCATACCCCGAGACCCAGCCTGAGGCGCAGAAAGCGCATGATTGTATTCTTGTGACTGAGGAACAAAGAAAGGGTCGTATTGATCTCCAGGATACGCCCTTTTCAGATGTAGATGGAGAGTTGTGGGTAGACGGATCATGCCTGAAGCTACCAGATGGTACGACTTCAGCAGCGTATGCAATTACCACATTACACACGATAGTGGAGACAGCACGCATACCACAGAAATCAGCTCAAGCAGCGGAACTGATAGCATTAACACGAGCATGTGAGCTCAGTACAGGATTATGTGTGAATGTTTATACAGATAGCCGCTATGCCTTCGGAGTAGCACATGACTTCGGCCTACTCTGGAAGGAGAGAGGTTTTTTAACGTCACATGGAGTACAGATAATGCATGGAGAGTTAGTTCATAATCTTTTAACTGCATTGACATACCCAAAGAAAATTGCTATCGTTAAGTGTAGCGCCCATAGGAAAGTGGTTGATAAAGTTGGAGAAGGGAATGCGTTAGCGGATCGAGTAGCACGGGAGACTGCGATGCAGCCCGGCGCTACTGCCATGTATGTAGTAAAATCACAGGTGGAGAGATGGCGTGATGCGAAGGAGGAAGTGCGAGAAATGCAAAGGACCGCTTCTGATAAAGAGCGGGAGAAATGGGCTAGCGAGGGAGAGTTGGATGATGAGGGTTGTTGGAGAAATAAACAGATGGATAGATGGAAGTTACCCACGGCTTTCGTACAACCTATGGTTCAGATGGCACATGGGCTAGCACATGTTGGAGCTTCCGCAATTGTGAAATTGCTTACCCAAGTCTGGGAGCATCCAGAGATTGCTAGCACGGCAAAGAGGGTGGTGCAGACCTGTATGATCTGTCTGAAGTATAACCCAGGGAAAGGCACTCGAACTCCAGCAGGAGGATTTGCGACACCTACTGCACCCTTTGAGGTTCTGCAGATGGATTACATCCAGCTTGAGCGCTGTAACAATTTGAAGTATGTTCTAGTAGTGGTTTGCGCTTTCAGCAAATGGGTTGAGGCGTACCCTACGAAAGACAATACTGCAATGACCACGGCGAAGCTACTGCTAAAAGAGTTTTTCCCTCGATACGGCGTCTGTAGACTTCTGTGGAGTGATAATGGCCCTCACTTTGTAGCGGATGTTATAAAGTATGTCTTGAAGGGCCTAGGCATCACTCAGAAGTTTCATGCCGTGTTTCACCCCCAGTCTGCCGGACTAGTCGAGAAGTATAATGGTACACTGAAGCTTAAGATAGCCAAAATCCAAGCTTCAACGTCTTTGACTTGGCCAGACGCCCTGCCACTGGCGTTATTGTCAATTAGGTCAGTGCCACACTCTCGAACCGGCCTTACGCCGTACGAAATAGTATTCGGACGCCCAATGAACATTTGGGGTCTACCAAGGCCTAAGGCTGTGTATGATGTACCTTGTGTAATGATGAGCGATTATCTGGCACAGTTAACGGATAACTTGGTTTCTATTCATCAACAGGTTCGAGAGGCGCTCCCTGATCGGTCTACCGGCGAAGGACATGGTCTCCGGCCTGGAGATCATGTTATGGTGAAAGTCTTCGACAGAACGAACAGTTTGGAGCCGAGGTGGGTAGGACCTGAACAAGTCCTCCTTGCAACGAGGACGGCTGTGCGAGTCTCGAACCGAAAGAATTGGATCCATTCCTTGCACTGTCGAAAGGTACCGCCCGGATTGGTGGAGTCTGCCGTGCTGACCGATCAACGAGAAATCCTAGCAGCAGAGACAGGCCGTGCTGCTGAGCCACGAGACACTGAGGAGCTCTTTCCGGACCACACGACTTCTGGAGGAAGGCGATATCATCTTCGACCAAGGAAGTAAGGTTTCCAGTGCCGGGACATACTGTCAGAACGGCCCTTGGGTTAGTGAAACGGAGAGCCGATGAGGCAAGGGGGGGGGGATCAGCCCTGCATTAGTGTAGTGACACCCGTCTTGGCCCGCTGGTGAAGAAATCAACCGCTGCCCAAGGGGAAGAGTTCTGACAGACCTTTTTAGTTTCAGGAAGATATCAGGGTATTGTTTCTTTTGACATGGAGAAGAAGAAAATCCTTTGTGCGTCGGGGTTCATGCTAACAGTAGCTATTGTTGGGATAACCACATGGTTTGTGGAGGAGGTAACTCCTGCTCGGAAAACACTTGTGTTGACAACTCCGGTGCCTGAGGAGCACTACTTTTATACATTACCGTATCAAGAGTTGAAGCATCGACAATCTTACTTGAACAACACTTTCATCCAGATGCTGCATCATACCCACGTTGCTACGAACGCTACGAACTGTTGGATATGTGGGATGATGCCGGCTCATCAGAAGAAAGGAGGTACGCCATTCATACCACTCCCTTTCTCTCATAATGGCTCTTGTAGAGCATGGTACACTTTGCTTTTTGCCACTCGGAAACCGACAGTGGGTCGATTGCTTTTTAGACTTAATAGAGAATGCCATCAAGACAAGAATGGGTATCCACAAGCGAATGGGACAATTTGGGAATGGGAAGAGTACCGACCGGACAATGAATCCATTCCCTATATCTTCACGAACACCAGAGACACTGTGGGGAAGGACAAATTCGTGATCCAAGTGGCACAAGCTCAAGCGGACCTGTGTGTCCAGAGTGTGGGTTTTATCCCTGTTGGTGTCAGTGATTGCATAACTGTACTGAATATTGACGGGTTGAACAACAGTACCTTCCTAGCGTCCCATAATACTTACTTTGTATGTGGAAATAAAGGTTATTACCGTTTGCCGGCTGGATGGTCTGGGGTATGCTATGTATCATTCCTATTACCTCCTGTATTTCTAGCACCCGCGTCATATCATAAGGATTTGAAATTGTTGAATAATGTGACTGTAAATAGGTATAAACGTACTCTATCAATTGATGATGTGGACCAAACCGATACCAGCTTGCAACAGTATATTGATTTTAACTTAGGACTGTTTTTCTTTGTTGGAGCCGCTTTGAATAGTAGGAAGATCCGAAGATTAACAAGAGTGGTAGAAGCTGTGACCAATCAGACTGCTGCTGCTCTTGGGAATCTTACGGAAGAGTTACAAATAACTAGGATTGTTGCATTACAGAATCGTATGGTATTAGATGTAATGCTAGCTGATCGAGGTGGAGCCTGTAAAATTATTGGAAGTAGCTGCTGTGTGTTCATCCCTGATCATACGCCATCCGTTTATAACGCCATTAACAAGCTGCATAAAATAGCAGCTGAAATCCACACAGAAAACGGCACTTGGTCCTTTTCTGGATGGTTTTGGGCGTTGGTTACTGCCTGGGGATGGAAGGTCTTAACTGGTCTCTGTATTATTATAGCAATTCTGTTCTTCTTCTGTATGTGTGTTCAATGTGGACCATTGTTCTGTTCCGTATGCATTTCATTCTGCATTCCGGATAAGAAAGCTATTGCCGATGTTGCTCATCAGAAGCGTCTAGCTAAAGAGGTTAAAGGAATGATGATAATTGACATATATGATGATTTTTTGGAAACCGGATGTCTTCAGTAAATGCTGAAAGGGTCGTCTGTTGTAAATTGAAACAGAATGTGATTAAGCATTTACTAAAGACATTAATGCTTTCCCTTTAGATCATGTTTTCTTCGTTATGTTGACCGAAGTCCGGACTCCATTTTGTATTGACATGCTGCCATGTGTTCACCACGAGGAGAGTCCGACCTCTGTGTTAGTTGCTCTTGTAATCTGCCTAGTAACAGTTTATAAATAGCTCTCTCCTGTCCATCTGGCGCATGCCCAGACTTGACCACATCTGTTATAATTAGCCTTGCTTGACCATGTGTTTTCACGGGCTCAAGGAGTGTGTTGGCTCCGCCCATGTATTGATTCAGTATTGAGAATGACCATAAATGGTAATGTTCTTCGGCCTCATGTTGTATCCACCCACTTATGAGCCCCTCTGTTGTGTATAAAAGGGGACTGTGTACGAATGTTCTGTGTGCTACTCCATGCAATACTGAAGAGTGTTGCGTGGATTGTAGGACCACCCTTAAGGGTTAATAAATGCTGTGTTTGTACTTTGCAGTTTCCGTGCCAACTTCCTTATAGATTCCGTTACAGGAGAGCGAACCCTTGTGTCCTGCGGGCCTAGCTGGGGCCTGTATTCATCAGGCCTACTAGCTATGAATAGATGTTGAGGTGAGATGTCTATTTTGACATATGCTGGTGTCTGTGAAAGAGAAAGACTAGGTCATCCGCAAAATCAATATCCTTCAGTGTCGTGAATAAGGTCCACCTGATGCCTCTGGCTTGTTCTTCAGTTATGCATCTCATGACCCAGTCAATGAATAATGCAAAAAGTTTAGATGATTTTACGGAATGCTGAATAAATCAAACATTCATCCCCAGTCACAGATCTGGGTTAATTCCATAGTTTTTTTGCATGCCACGCCATTCCAGTTTAGACCCAGCCACATGCAAATTAGTCTTGACCCTGTTCCCCATGGGAACAGTCCAACCCAAACTGCCAGGCAAGGTCTTCCCTGGACCAGAAACAAGCATCCTGGAACTGGTTTTGGGGTAACACCTCTCATCAGCCAGGCTAGCTTGAATCTGGGGACATAGTGAGCAAGGGACTCACGTCTGGGAATACCCTTCCCACTTAGGGCTATAAATAAAAAAAGATCGGTTGATGGATAGAATGCTGAATAAGTCAAACCTGCACCCCCAGTCACAGATTTGGGTTAAATCAGTTTTTTTGCATGCTACGCAATTCCAGTTTAGACCCAGCCATATGCAAATCAGTCTTGACCCTGTTCTCCATGTGTGTCTTTTCCTTTCTCGCCATAAATGCACCAGGTGTGCCCAGACGCGTGTCCTGGGCTCACTGTGTTACTGGATTCAAGCTAGCCTGGCTGATGAGGGGTGATGGCCCAAAACGGGTCCCAGGATGCTTGTTTCCAGTCCAGTGAGGACCTGGCTTGGCCGTTCGGGCTGGACTATTCCCATGAGGCACAGGGTCAAGATGGATTTGCATTTGGCTGGGTCTAAACTGGGGTGACATGATGAGCAAACGAATGATGGATTTAACCCAGAGCTATTGACTGGGGGTGAATGCTTGATTTGCCCTGCATTCCGTCTATCATCTGTGTGTCTTTTGCTTTCTCACCGTAAGTGCGTCGGGTATAGCCAGACGTGGGTCCCAGGCTCACGGTGTTGCTGGGTTCAATCTAGCCTGGCTAATGAGAGGTGATGCCCCAAAACCGGTCCCAGGATGCTTTTTTTATGTCAAGGGAGGACCTGGCTTGGCAGTTTGGGCTGGACTGTTCCCATGAGGCACAGGGTCAAGACTGATTTGCATATGGCTGGGTCTAAACTAGGGTGGCATGGTGAGCAAAAGAACAATGAATTTAACCCAGATCTATTGACTGGTGGTAAATGTTTAATTTGATCTGCATTCAATCCATCATCTATGTGTCTTTTTCATTCAATGATTAGGCTGAAGAAAAACGCTGACATCATGCACCCATGTCTCATGCCAGTCTTGATTTTGAAGCTAGACTTGTTATCTCCCACCTTTGCAACATCCACACAACTCTTAATAACAGTACAACAAATAATCTTTAACAGAAATTAGAGATTCCTGTAAAAAAAACAATTGCAAGGAGCCATTTTCTTTTCAAAATCAAGACCTCAATTTCAGATAGGAATCCACTCTCAAATATTCCTTCTCTGGTATAGCTCCTACAATGTGGAATGTTGCCCCATCCCACAGAAAATATTCCGCCTTTCTTCACTGTCTTTCAACTAACCCTAAAAAACATTTCTTTTTTCTCATGGCATATACTCTCATGACAAATAACCCATCACCTCCATTTCTATTTCATTGTTTCTGAAATTCTTGAATAATCCTCCTTGATACATTTTCTGGAATCAATCCAGAATACAGCCCGAGATTTTAATAGACCAGAGGTCTGCAAACGTTTTTGCTCTGACCCCCCCTACCCAAAATGTTTTGAAGTCAGGCCCTCCTCCATAACTTCATAGAAAGACTTAGAGACTTGGGGGAGCAGTAGGGTCAGGGCTGAGCACAAGGGGGAGCTTATAAGATAATTTTAGGGATACTTTTACAATAGCTCATAATCCACAATAAAGGAAAGACTTAGGAAACAGCAAATGCATAAAGAAATGCAATAGATAAATGAACGCTACTCCCATTAACTGGGATCTTGTGAGCCACTCACACTCCTGGGCCCCAAAACAACTGCACTTTCTGCACTAATGATATTTGTGGCCCTAAGTAACAGGCTGTCCCTCTGCCTCTTTAACCCCTTCTCCACCAGTGCTGGCCATCACTCAAATCTTGAAACAAACTCTCTGTCCCTTTCAGAGAAAATGTGTTGCCCACCTTTTTGCAGTGAGCGTGCCTCAGCCCAAATGCCCCACCTGACCTCTATTGTAAAATTCAAACAATCATAATTGTAATGCAGGGGGCCCCTTCACACTGCTGAATCCCTGTGCCACTGCACCTGCCTAACCAATGAGAGCTACTGCCTTGCAATGTGGGCAGTCTCATCTGCTCCTTGTTGAACCTCTTTCATGCTTTTTTTTTAGACCTAGGCCCTCTCTTGGGCAATTGGTCCAATGCCCAAACCAACACTGGCACAGCAAGGGTGGACTGAGCCCAGGTACATACAAGAAATGATCATACAATAGCCATAGTAGGGGTTTAGTTGGGCCCTCACCCCCCCCTTTGGTCTAGTAACATGTTCATAATTTGGGTGAAGTGCCCCCTACACCATTGCCCCACTGTCAATGCACCTGCTGCACCAATAATATAGATGGCCCTTTAAAAAAGAAAATAAATGACCAGCATTTTACAATACTGTTGTAATCTCTCTCCTTTTCCCTTGTTACCTTCCCTGACGTGTTTTCCTGTTTCCTTTCCCAGTGGTAGCTTCCTCTCCTCCCCCGCCTTTCCTCCCTCTTGGGACGGTCCTTGAGAGTTCACCTTGGAATGTTCAACAGGCTGTCAGTAGCGGAGAGTGGATGACAGAATAAAGACGCTTGAACTTCACACGCTTCAGAGTGTCTTCTTTACAACAAATACCTTCTTCAGGGCTTCTCTCTGAAGAAGTGGTAAGATATCTCTGTCCATTTGAAAATGAAAAACTAAACTCCACGCAGGTGCCCCGATCTGGTTTATCTCTTTGAGGCTATCCATGAATTTTGCTGCTTTCAGATTTCTCCTGGGTCATTACTCTGAGGCCCCAGGGAACTAGACGATCAAGACTCTGAATATGACCCTTTTGGCTTCCTCCGTGCCACCCCCTTCACTCATGTGAAAGTACATCTGCATGTAAACAAAGGTCGAAGATGTCCAGGTGTATGAGGATAAAGATGCTCATGTGTTTCCAACTTTACAAAATCAGTTCCCATGCTTTCTGCTTAAAACAACCGTCCCTGAATTGGTAATGGGAAACTGGAGTGAGAGTGAAAAGGGGTGGGACTAAAGAACTTTCATTTATAGATTCACTTGAAGCATCATGATGCCAAAGATTTATTAGTTTTGAGAGGCAATGTAAGGATGCTGAGTTTTGGAGGGTGTCCTTTTAATGTCTGCACTGGATACAGTCTGGTTAGCTATTAATAATATATATTCCTTGAAATCACTTGTTTTATCATATGCACTGAATCATTGTGTGGCAGCCTATCTTACACTGTGTGTAACAAAACAAATTACTTAAATGTTCACAGTGCTTTCGATTACATGCTGTGACTTCTTAGCACTATAAATACACAAATCAATATTCTGCACTACGCCATCCAGGATTCAATCCTGTGACTTTCTGGTTTCACAAACAGACATCTGCAGTGTTCACATTAACCAACTGACATTTCATAACGTCAGTATGTGCATTTCCCACCAATTAGTTTAATTTGCATTTACTCTTCATTAAAGATGTGTGTGTGTGCTTTAATTTATTGGCAGTTGCTGTGAAGGTAAAAAAAAATCAAGATACTTATAGAATATGTTGTTGTTTTTAGCCATGTCTTTGACTCCACCATCACAGGACTCAGGATCGCAGTTGCCATACTTTTGTTATGCACTTCAACGGCATCATGTAAATGAAAAGGGCCTGGAAATAAACAAAGTTGCGCTTTCAGGCGATTTTAATTTACAAGTAATTACTATAGCATTTGCGCTCCCCCTGGGAACGCTGCCATGGATCCACAGGGCAACAAGCCCCCAGTTTGTAAACTCTGCTGTAAACCCTCTGGAATCATGACACAAAAAATCCTATGGAATGTAGCCTATGCAACAAACTGTGCATGACTTGAGGAAGGTGCATATCAGGCAACAATCTTCCCTGTTAGATTCACAGGAGTATTTGTTATTGGTGGACTCCAAATCTCTTTTCACCATGACTAGGCATCCTCAAGAATTTATACTACGAGCATTCTTTTATGATTCTATTTAAACCAAAACCTATTGAATGCACCCACTATGTTTTGTAGCTACTATGAAGACAAACAAGATATTGATGATGATATTTTCTAACTGTAGGAATTTGGGGTTATTAGTTGTGTGGCTTGCTCAAGTAATAGGTCCACAATTTCACCTTCCTGGGAACCAAGCATTCCTCTGGTAGCACTTCACTCTCTCACACCCTTCCCACTCGGGGTGACAAATGCAAAAACAAGAGTTGATGGACAAAATGCAGAACAATGTCATACATTCACCCCAGTACAGAGATCTGGGCCTAAATCCATCGTTTTTTTGCTCACCATGCCGTTCCAGTTTGAACCCAGCCATATGCAAATCAGTCTTGACCCTGTGCCTCATGGGAACAGTCCAGCCCGAACTGCCAAGCCAAGTCCTTCCTGGACAGGAAACAAGCATCCTAGGACCATTTTCGGGGTTTCACCCCTCTTCAGCCAGGATAGCTTGATTCCAGTGGCATGGAGAGCACAGGACCCACGTCTGAGCATACCCTTCCCACTCGGGGTGACAAATGCAAAAACAAAAGTTGATGGACAGAATGCAGAACAATGTCATACATTCACCCCAGATCTCTTGACTGGTGGTGAATGTTTTAATTTGTTCTGCATTCCGTCCATCAATTGTGTGTCTTTTGCTTCCCCACCCACGGAGTGTGCAGAGATTTACCTACTCCACGTTCTGCGAAGAACGCAAAGTATAGTGCAAAACTCTGACTCCGCAGCGGAGTGGAGTTGGCCAGCCCGCGCCTCCACCCCCCTATTAAAAATTAATTATACATGAATAAAAAACACAAAATAAACACTTACCTGTACCGCGGTGTCCCCGGGCTGCCCTCCTCCTCTTCCTCGCTGTCTCTCTCCTACTTGGGTCGATCATCTTACAAAAACTATGCATGTGCGCGCATGCGCATTTCTTGCAAAAAATGCGAGGGCGTGCGCGCATGTGCAGTTTTTGCAAGATGATTGACCGAAGTAGGAGACAGATGGCGAGGTAGAGGAGGAGGACAGCCCGGGGACGCTGCAGTACAGGTCAGTGTTTATTTAGTTGTTTTTATTAATTTATCATTCATTTTTAATAGGGGGGTGGGTGGAGGCGGGTGGCAGAGCGGGTGGGAGTTCCACAGAGTTTGTTTCCAACTCCGTGGACCTTCGCCAGTTCTGCCTGGGGTTAATGGAACTCATCACTGTGTTCGCTCTCTGCATGTTCCTGGGATTTTTACTGAACATTATGTGCAAGGTCGAACAACAATGCCCCTTGTTATTTTGTTCTGGCCAGACTTTTAGCCCTTAGACAAAACATACTGATGCAGCTGTTGTTTGGACAGCGTAATTGGGTTATTAGTGGGGCACACGAATAATGTGACACACACTTGAAGAGGGACCTTTGCAGGGAGAAGAGCGTGACAGCACCTATGGTATAGATCTACCATCTATAGGCTAAGGTATGGGGTCTGCTGAAAAAGACGAGAGATATTCTATTATATAATAATACTTCTTCTTAGCAAGGGGAGGGAGGTTAGGCACTATGGTCTTTTCATGTCTCTGTCAGATCTTATTGTGGACAAGAACAAGTGTGTGAGTGAAAGGCTGTTTCTTCTTCCCGCAAATCCTGAGAGATCTGGGAGTGTTGTGTTCTGGGGTGTCTAATCATTTGCTTCTCTGTGAGTGAGTAGGAGAGCAAGTGAGACTCTATAGCTAGTCGGTCCTAGGTTGGTGTGTACTAAGGTGGTATGAAGACCCAGTCCCTATACATCAAGGTCCCTCATGCCTGCACATAGTTCTGTGTTTGTGCAGAATCCCTGCAACACAACATTTTATACATATATGTCAAGAAATTCCTATTTTCTCATAGTTCATAGAACATTTGAATAGAATAACTTGTGCATCATAATTCTTGTTCATATTAAATGGAATACATTACCTTACAATACATTTTGCCTTTTAGTTATTAGTTCATTGTTCTCACAGAGAAACAAATTGAGATGTAGAAGGTTGACCTATGCTAAAATGCCTACTGGAAGTAAGCCTTATGTTTCCACACTCTAACTATGCAATACTGTCTTTAGGTAATCTTGCAATACAATTTTGCCAGTGGTATGTATTTTCATGGGAACGGGGGACCTGAACCTGCTTACAGAAGAATGCTGCCATCTTATTGGTCAATGGAGGAAGATGCCTGATACTATGTTTTAACACATTTTCCTGGCTTGTATATTGGGTCATGTAGATGCAACGCTTTTCCTTTTTCCCTTGCTGGATCCCTGACGGTTGTGACTACTGTTGCTACTGTTTCTCTTTTGCATCTCTTTGCTATTTGAGTTTTGGAAGGTTTATACCACAACTGAATGCTGATCTACTCAGATTTAATGAGACTCAGCTGAGTTTTATGAGCTAACCTTTAAAAGAAGTTCTGCTGTTCTGATTTTATTTTGAAGCTATATGCTTCTCTGATCGCACTCTTTCCAGTTTGATTCTGAGCGCTTTATGGTTACCTCAAATCTAAAAACTCTGATTTTGATCTTTAGAATAGGAAATTATTCCTTTATGGAATGTGATTACTGAAATATTTGATGCTTTATTCTAACCATGCTTTTATGATATTTATGTAGATTAATTTGGTTGATGGACTAACTGAAATAAAGACGAAATACAAAGAAGAACTTACTAATCACTTAATAAGACTAAAGGTTTAAAAAATCGACCCTAATTCTTATCATTGACTGAACATAAACTGTTGATACAATATATTTGAAAAGTAAAATTTTGTTTCTTGACATCTAATACAATATTCAAAGATCCATCATGGGAAGAAAGAAAATGCCATCATCAAATGGTATTTCTTATTTGCTGAGATTTTTGTGGTGTAGAATGTAATGTACCATCACCTACACAATTGTGATAGAAATACTAATAATCTGTTGTGGTTGTCTAACATTGATCAATGTTAGCAGAACCTATTCGCGCAAAAAGGTGATGCAGCATTGATTAGGGGGATTTCACGCTGGTCGAAAATTCACTTGCAAATGAAATTTCTGTTTATTTATGATAAAAGTCGGAAAGTGTAAAAACTTTAATATTCAAGTAGTTGAATTGATTATTGTGTTCCTTTCGATAAACAAGAATTGATATATGTTTTGTTTTACGTTTTGAAAAGTTCTTTTGCTGGTTTGTGTAAGTACAAGAGAAATTGTAAAGGAGGGCGAACATCTGCAAATAGCGAGATCATACGTCATAGTGCTCCTCGCTGAGATTGGTTGCTTGATGTGCTTTCGCACTGCGATTGGTTGTTGACTTCAAGGTGCCGTGCGGTGATAGATAAGTGATTGTGGGAATATTGCACTGGAATTTGTTAACAGGATTGTGATATATGTCAATTGAGACCGAATTGGAGAGGAGAAATGTGATATTTAAAGAATAGAATCATAACATTAAATTGTGAACTGCTTAATTTGCAAATCTTGGGAAAACCTGACATTTCTTAAAGGATTTATGAGTTTTGTGAGAGGTGATGTTACAGTTCTGGTATGGGAAGATGAAAAGGCACCTTCTGAGGGTATGCCTGCAGATTTTAAGTTAAACAAACTGGGATTAAATACATGTTTATGGCTTCGTCAATGGTGCAAAATTACTGAGAAAGAGGGTCCATTGAGATTTCCAAAATATAGGAGTTTTAAACTGAAATGTATTGACAATTTAAGATAAAAGCTATGTTAGATAAAGCCACCACCTAGACCTTTACAATTTTAAACTTTAAGTATGTAGGACAAGGCAGCAACAGACAAAGATAGATAAAAATTCCAGAAAATGACAAAGCGAGCAATGCATAAGTATGCAGATGCTCAAAGGGCTGAGGATCAGCATAGATGGAGGAAACCCTTAGCTGAAGGGACTAGATTATATCCAGTGATTTCTACTGAAATGCTGAAAAAAGTAAGAAGGAAAATACTCAGGGGGAAGAAGAAGAGGAAAATGAATATGAGACTGATAGTGATTTTGTGGATGATATATAAGAAGAGATGTTGGCTGCACAATCCCCACCGTATGCAACTCCAGCTGATAGTAGTGGAAGTAGTGCCACAACCAGCAGTGAAATAGCAACTGCCCCTGTAGAAACTAGAGTGGTACAAGTTGAGAGACCTTTTCACAGACTACAAATTGCGCCACCACAACATGCTCAGACACAGATTGTTCCTCCACCTGTGGCAAATCCACTGTTATGCGTGGATTGATGCAAGCTCCACTAGTAGTGAATGTAGACAGTGCCTAGACCAGTGTCAAATGTCCCTGAGACAAAAGGAGTTGTAGGAGGTTTAATAGTGACAGGATTTGTCCTAACTTCTCAGAATTCACAGATTTTTGGTAAAGACTACCTCAGACAGTACAAGCTCCAAGAGATGAGGGATGAATTGTCTTTACGGCACCAATGACCAAGGAGGAAACTAACTTATTTAAAGATAGGATTTTTCCACCATGGTTTAAGGAAGCTGTAGGTATTGGAGAGACAGAAAGCACAGGGCAGGTGACCAGCCAAGAAACTCATAAAGGGAGAGCATTAAACATCCTTAAGGTCAAAGTTGAAGTTAAAGAAATTATTAGGGGACATTTGGATATAGAATTCTTAAATATGTTTGTTGAGAAATAACTGATTTACCTGTGTAAAGAAATTACAAGACGAGCAACAGTAACACATGAGAAACTGACAGAGTTGGCCCAGATATATGATGTTAAAATTCCAAAATGCACTCCTTTTCAGAAAAGGTTCTTCAGGAATGTATTTACACATTACTGAATTAATAAAAAGCATTACTAAATGAAGTGATTTCAAGAAATTATAAAGCAAATGGGTAACAAAATGAAAAAACAGATAGAAATAAGAAAGGAAATTAAGTACCAGGCTGAGGAAGCAGCTTCAGCTTATCCATTGAGAGAAATAGTGGGAGGAGTATTTGTCCATGTGCCTTGGAGCAGAGGGTATCTTGCAGCTTTTACAAACCATTTCCTAAAACTGAGAAACAAACCCGTGCAGTGGTATACCCAAGTTGATCGAATTGTGAAAATTTCAAAGGTGTTGTGGGCTGATTTCGATACATTATTTCATATTGAGATGCCAAGTGATTTGTGGACTGAGTGTAAAACTGTTGTACAATGGACATGTGATGAACTATTGAGGGATACATGCACTACTGCACCATCTCCTGTTAATTATCGAAAAATATGAAGCAATGATTACTTTCCTGAAAGACAGAGGGCCTCCAAAAGACTTAGGGCCTAATTACAAGTTTGGCGGTCCATATGAAACGGTCAGGGAGCACCGCACCAATGGTCTGACCGCTGTATAACAAATACGGTGGTTGGACCTCCATAACCGCTAGGCATCTGCAATAACTGGTGGTGGCACGGCGGTCTGAGGGCTGAAATATGGTGGCCTGAGGATGCATGCATGGGGGCACATGATGTGTCTCCCAGTATGCATGCAAATCCTTTCCTGCACGTCATGGACTGCACAGTCCATGCAGTGTAGGAACGGGGTTTGGCATTCCCATGACGCTGCCTTTTTAATAGACACTGCATGGGAACACCAAAAGACCGCTCACCAGGCACAAGAAAACTCATAATCTGGAGGGCAGCCAGCAGTTTGGGAGCAGGCGGTGGTGTGCCGCTCTGCTCCCACACCGCAAAACTCATAATCAGGCCCTTACATTGGTTGAAAATTAATCAAATGACACAAGAAGCAAAAGACTCACTTCATGAGTATTATAAATGTTTGTTATAGGTGTTTCAACAGCACAGTGGAAGAGAACACCCTGAAGAACAGGACATGGGGATTTTTGTATCTCAATTTGTTTTAGGATTAAGACCAGAAATCAATCCCATATAACACAAAATGGCAGAATATTGGCAGAGTAAGCCTTTTGATAAGATCCTGCGGTATTCAAAATATTAAAGTGAGGATTTGGATATGAAGCAGAAAAAAGATTAATGAGAAATTCATGTTGGCTCAAACTAAATTGGCTCAGAAAAGTCTCCAGAATTTTTCTTTTGCAGGAAATCAAGGAGGTATGCAAGGTGATGTTGTTCCACAGACTGGTTTCCAAGGAAATTCAGGAGGTGTTGGTGTTTCACTGGGTAGAGGCATTGGTGTGCCAGGTTCAGGAATGGAGGTTGCAGCATTAAAGAAAATGACTCCTTGTCACATCTGTCACAGGGTCGAACATTGGAAGAGAGAGTGTGGATTTAATCCTGATAATGCAAATAGGAATGCACCAATACAGAGGGGAGTTCAGATGCAAAAGATAACAGTACAACAGATGTATATGCCAATGCAAAAATAAGTCCTGATATTGCAAGGGTACACAGGCTCAAATGGTTACACAAAATATGGGAAATCCAAAATTCAATGTACACCAGATGCTGAAAGCAAACACAAATCCCATTCAGAATATAACCCAAAATATGTTCACAGTTCCCTAACACACGTCAGAATGCTTTTCAGCAATTTCCAGTTTTTGAGAGTGATGGCTTCGGCTCTGATACTTCTCAATGATGGTGCCTGAGAGGGAAGGAAGACTGTGTGTTTGGTGCAGTCTTTGAGGTAGACCAGAGTGGTCAATTTGTAGACAGTAAATGGCCATCCCAAATAATTTCCTATAGATACTGGTGCTACCGGATCTACTGTTAGAAATGTGAAAGTCCCAGACCTACCCCTCCCAGAAAAGAAGATCCACATTTTAGGTGTTTCAAATAGACAGATTACCAATCCTGTTTCAGAGAAGGCCGCTATAAAAATCGGCTCTTTTGAGGAAAGTCACCAATATGTTGTTAAATTGCAACACAAGTCTTGTAAGCTTGTTAGGGACAGATTTGTTGTGCAAGTTAAATTGTACAATATACTGCACTCCCGATGGTGTGGAAATTAAGACTCATGATGAAGATGCAGAATTTAAAACTATTCAACAAAAAGCAGTAGCAGGGATGTTTCCATCAATAACAATTGAAGAACTGCCTGCTTTCTTGAGAGAAACTGTGAGCCTAGAAGTGTGGGATTTCACAGGAAAATACATTGGACTGGTTGAAGCAGTAGAACCAGTCCAGTTTACCGAAAAGGCAAATGTGGTGTCACCAGAAACAATTGCAAGAATTACACCTGTAATAGTGGATATGATACAGAAAGGGATTTTGAGGCAATTCACTGGGAGCCCATGTAACCCTCTGATCATGGGTTTACAGAAACCAAATGGGAAACATCTGATTGTGCAGGAATTTAGGAAAATTAATGAGTTAGTTGTCCCATGTGGTCCCATGGTACCGGTTCCAGACACTATATTGTTTCAAATTCCTTGTACTGCAGACTGGTTTACTATCATCAATCTTTGCAAGGCTTTCTTCTCAGTGCCATTGCATGAAGATAGCCAGTTCCTCTTTTTCCATCGTGTTTCAGCAGAGAGTTTTGGCATGGTGCAGAAATTCATAAGGGTATACTGAGAGTCAATCAATTTTTAACTACTTTTTGGAAAATATTCTGGAGCCATTACAGGTGCCTTATAGATCAGTACTTGTGCAGTATATTGATGACCGACTTGTGGCATGAGAGATACAAGAGGATTGTAAACACTTTCTTAAATCACTTGGCTGAGAACAGACATTAAGTTTCTCCAGGTAAACTGCGGTACTGACAGAAAGAAGTGCATTATCTGGGACACATAATTGAGAAGGGAAGTAGAAAGGTGTCACCAGGCAGAGCGGAAGCAATTCTTCAGATGAATCCACCTGAACACAGAAGGAAGTTAGGATGTTTCTGGGAATGGCTGGTTTCTGTAGACAGTAGATACTAAACATTTCCCTATTGGCAAATCCTTTGTTGAGGCTTACACACATGGATGTGTCTGATCTGATTTCATGGACTAACAAATGTTTGAAAGCCTTCCTAGAGTTGAGAGAAAAATGCTGTTGTGCCCCAGCACTAGGACTGTCAGATTACAGTAAAGATTTTTTTTATTTTGCAGTGAGAGGTAGGGCTGCACTCTCTCAGTGCTTACTCAGATGCATGGTGATGCTCGGAAACCTGTGGCTTATTTGAACCTCCCGAGACCCTGTCTCACTGTCTTAAAGCTGTTGCTGCAGTGAGCACTAATCTGGAAAAGAGTGAGAGCATAATGATGGGATATCCTGTAAATGTAAGTGTCCCTAACTCTGTGGAGCTACTATTGACAAGATCAAAAACATAGCATATGTTCCATAATCACCTGGCAAATTATGAGTAGAGAATATTGTCTTGAGAGAATTCTGTAATCAGAAGATGCCAGATTTGGAACCCTGCTACTTCACTTCCAGCAAATGATGATGGTTGCACTGAAATTGAAAATGATTGCCTAAATGTCACGGATTTGTGCAAAAAGCCTAGACCTAATATTAAAGATGACCCTTCGATTGCGCCAGCGCATGTTTGAGAAACAGTGAAGGTAGCCTGAGAGCAGCTTATACTGTAAGGGGTTACCTCAGTACAATTTGCAGAATTTATTGCCCTTACCAGAGCATACCGTTTAACTGCTCAAACAAGAGTGACTATATTTACAGATAAAAGGAACAAATGATGGACGGAATGTTGAACAGACGGAAATATTCATTCCCAGTCACAAAGATCTGGGTTTAATCCATCATTTTTTTGCTCACCACGCCTCCCCAGTTTGGAACTAGCCATATGCAAATTAGTCTTGACCCTGTTCCTCATGGGAACAGTCCAGCCTGAACTGCCAAGCCAGGTCAGCCCTGGACAACAAACAAGAATCCTGGGACCGGGTTAGGGGCATCACCCCTTATCAGCCAGGCAAGTTTGAATTCAGTGGCGCAGTGAGCATTGGACCCACGTCTGGGCATACCCTCCCCACTTAGAGCAACAAAAGTAAAAGGAACAAATGATGGACGGAATGTTGTACAATGCAAACACTGTTATTGCCCCCTTAGTGTGTGGAGGCTTCTGTTCCTGATGCTGGAGAGAAATATAATCAACCAGGCTCAGCAGGGTGACATAAGGCCTGTGCTCTGATCCTGAGCTGAGCTCGAGAAATATGGCAGTTCTGGACAAGCCATGAATTATACAGATATCTTTTTGGAACTTGCAGAATTGTTTTACCCACTCAGGTTAAACCCCATTTTGATAAGCCACTGGTCTCTGTAGGCTAAAGGGAAGCAAAACTGCACTATATGGTAGTTTCCCCCCATTTGTATAAAAAGTGTCACACTAACTTTCCCTATTAGTGTACACTAATATTATAAACCCTACCCCAGGTCAAAATGTAATCCTGAAGAGTACACTCTGCTCCAGGCAACCTGTGCATAGTTACAAGGCTGCACATGACAGTAGTGTCCCAAGTTCAGCCCACACACGTGTCCCCATGCATATGTGCACATGTTCACATGTAACCAGTCAAGTTCTCCTTACTACGTCGCAGTGGCCTCATCCTAAAAGGCGGACAATGGCGGTAAACTTGTGCAGTTCAATTGCAGTGTGGAGTACTGTGGGTGAGACACATGCAGTGAGACCCACAATAAATACTCCAAAACCAGGTGATCTAAAAAAGCATGTACTGATTGGGCGAAGCCCAATTGAAACACTAACAAACAGAAAATTATAAAATAATTCAATATCAAGAGTAGCTAAGAATTTCTCAGCTTTGTTTCTCCAACCCTTTCTTTCTCTCTCTAAGTAAGCTACTCTAAACCCAAAAAAACCTGCATAAGTTTCTTAGATGGCCTTGCTCTCACTCTTATACCTTAGTGGATCAACAGAAGTATTGTTAATTATAAGGCAGTTGCTACTTCTGTCTCTGCTCTCAGCAGCTCTAGTCTCTCCAGGCAAGTTAAGACTGTCTGTAGCTGGATGTGCTTCCTTTTACCCATAGAAAGGAAAAGGTGTTAAGAAACTTTTGTCTGCAAGACCCTCAGCTTACTGTTCTCTGGGAGCTAAGCGTGCTCTCTCTACTAAAAACATTGTATTACAGCTTATATTCTTTGCTTCAACTTTGCTGAATGTTATTGAAACAATCAAATAATGTAGGAGCCCTAATGCCCTTTCATCTACATATATTCATGCAAAACATTGTTTACTATTAAAGAAAAATGTCTGGAAATGGAGATTTTCACAGCCTGATGGGCATAAAATCTCCTTTTATTGCCCGCTCACAGCAGCAACAATGGAAATAATTCAGAACTTTTAAAACATTCCAATCATCTATATAGTACAGCAACAAGCAGCCATCTTCCTTCTTTTGTTGCTGCTGCTCACCAGATAAGTACCCTATCTTATATTCCTTAAACTCTTGTCTATTATGCTTATATATATATATATATATACAGTGACTGTGGAGGCTGGGCCAACATTATACTCCAATCAGAGTGGACTGTGACCCTTTTAAACTGGCCCCCAGGTGGAATCACATCGCTTGATGGAACAGGCACTGAGGAAACCCGTCAGGCTGAAATGCGTCTGCCTAGCGTTTCAATCAACATTCACCCTGAGCGCGTGAAATCTTGAAATTTTGGCAATAAAACCAGTTGACAGCACTGAGCATGTGTCGGACCTGTTTTTTCTGGAAGAGGGGACTGGAGTTTACGTATATATATATTCAATGAAAAAACCAAAGGTTTCACACATGTTATAGTTAGCTGGACATTTCACTCGTAAAAAAACAATGAAATTCCCCCGTTATAGTTAGTTCAGCTAACTATAACTCGCGCGCCCGCAATGCACTACTGATGACGTCACATATTACATCACTCATGACATGGTCACTGATATCACTCATGACATCACTGATGACATCTCAAATGACATCACTGATGACATCACTGATGACATCATCCAGTGATTGTGTGTTTTTCTGAAAATTAAATATGTTTTATATTTATGTATATCTCAAGGTCAATGGAAGAATAAATGGGTATATAAGTGTCTAAATGGATGCTTTTTTTTAAAAAAAAAATTTGTGTAACTGACTAATTAAGTGTATCATAGTGAATACATGGCTTACTGAGTAATCTTTAAATATGAAATTATCTGTATCAGTTTCTTACTTTGTGTATAAGTGGCTGCATGGGTTGGTGAGTAGCTACATGAGTGTCTATATAGGTTATTAGTTGGTTTTTTATCAGTATGAGTGTCTGAGTTTCTGTATGGTTCGGTGGGGGGTATTACTTAGTGGATGGGTGCATGAATGAGTGACTCACTGTTTGTATGTGTTGAATACAGCATGTGTGCAGGACTGTATGGGTGGATGAGTGTGTGCATGGGTGTGTTAGTGAGTGAATGACTGTCTCTATAGTGTCTTTATGAGTAACTACATATGTTTTAAACTAGTATATGTGACTATTGGTGTATATAAGTGAGTATATGTGAGAGTGAGAGATTGGAAGAGTTCCTGTATGAATAAGTATGTATTTCTATAAGTTATTGTTTAAAAGAGTAAGTATATGTAAGTTTCTGTAGAAGTAAGTGTGGTGGTGTGTGTATAACTGTATATGCAAGTAAATGGATGTTTGATTCTTTATTAGCATGAGTGACTATGTGTGTGAGTAACTCTATGGATGAGTGGCGTTGTGTAACAGGATGTATAGGTGTATGAATACATATGATGAGTGAGTACATGTATGAGTGACTGTAGAGGACTGTTGGTGAATGACTGTATGTGTATGTGGTTCTTAGAATTACTGAATAGGTTGTTGTAACTGATATTGATATGTTCATTATTTTGAACATTTTAGTTTCTATTTTTGAATGTGTGTTTCAATGGTTATATTAGGGGAAGAGGAGGTCTGCCACTCTATCACAAGGATGATGTCATCAGTGATGTCATCAGTGATGTAATTTGAGATGTCATCAGTGATGTCATGAGTGATGTCAGTGACCATGTCATGAGTGATGTAATATGTGACGTCATCAGTAGTGCATTGCGGGCGCGCGAGTTATAGTTAGCTGAACTAACTATAACGGGGGAATTTCATTGGTTTTTTACGAGTGAAATGTCCAGCTAACTATAACATGTGTGAAACCTTTGGTTTTTTCATTGAATTTCTAAGGTTTTTTAAATGCTAATTCCTAACTATAACGTGTGTGAAACCCATGTTTTTTTCAGTGAATTTGCAAGGTTTTTTAAATGCTAATTCCTAACTATAACGTGAGTGAAACCCATGGTTTTTTCAGTGAATTTGCAAGGTTTTTTAAATGCTAATTTTTTTTTTTTTTCTTTTTTTTTTTACATATTTTTATTTTAATTTTCTATCCTTTTTTAAAGACTACGGTTAAATTTTCAAAATTCTACAATATGTTTTTTTTTACCATTTTTATAAAATAAACAGGTAAGATTTATTAGTATAACATTTTTTTTTTTCCTTTTTTTTTTTTTTTTTTTTAACATGCGCGTACGGTAAGCGCACGTCTTGCGTTAATTACGTTAGATTTCTACGCTGTTTGCGTTAATTTACGCAATTTGCATAGACGCACGTCACGCGCGCACAGCGCGTAACGCGTACGCTGCACGCGCACGTTACGCGGAAGTGAAGGGGCGTGCCTGTTTTGCGCATGCACGCGTGCGCGTGTCTTTTTTACGCGCATGCGTACTTTTGCCGTAAGCGCTCCGTAAGCGCACCGTAAGCGTAACGTACGCGCACGGTAGATCATGTGATCAAGAAACAAGACTTTTGATTGGTTTTTACAACTTTCAGTTCTAGAACTCTCCTACACCACACCCATTCCCCTCATTTCTGCTTGTGATCCCTTAGGAGAAGGAGCTGGGTTGTCTTTGTGATACGATGGCAGAACAGCAGAACTCTTCTGAGAGTGAGGCTAGCAGCACTACCTTGAGGCAGAGAAGGAGGAAACAAAAGACCTCTTTCATATGGGAGTATTTTACTTTTCCAGAGGGCAAGAAAAAGGTAAATGCACCCTTAGTGACTTGTAAGCTGTGTAAGCGTGTACTTTCAAGAGGGAATCCCAACAAGAAGTATTCCTTCGGGAATCACACCATGTTGAGACACCTTAAGGATGTACACGGAAGGACACAGGCTCAACATACTGAAGGTAACCCTTCAGTAAGTCAACCAAGCACATCCACAGCAGCTCAGCCTTGACCATCATCTGCAGGGCCGAGTCCATCTTCGGCAGGTCAGGTGAGCCCTTCATCTGTGGGGGGAGCATCTCCTTTTTCTCGTCCTCTGGAAATTAACCCTCGGTTTCTGAGGGTTGAAATACGGTGCGCCACTTGTCATGATCTAATTTGTCATAGGGAGACCAGTATTTCCCTAGTGAACAATAAAATAGATCAGCACATTTGTCGTACCGACTAATATTCCCATTCTTTCTTTCCTCTGTCCCTGCATGAACACAACGGCTCTTTTAAGAGCCAACCTTACCTTTCAACTTTTTTAATATATTTTTTTAAACTTTTTTTTTATTTTTTTTTTACCGTACGCGTACGGTACGCGTAATTATTTGTTTTTTTTTAAAAAAAACACTAAAAATCAATTATCACATTACAAGGTCCTTGAGAGACTACAATGAAAAACTGAAAATGTGATTGTGGAGAAGTGGAAAAAAGGGACCATGAAATTTTTGACTTACCATACCCACTCAAAAAAATATTTATTCATTTAAATTGTTTTTTAATTGCTTTAAAAATGGTTCTAGTTTTCGAAAATCTGAAAAAAAAGAAAAAAGTATTAATATTTAATAAAACATTTTATAATACAGTACACATATTTACATATTTTTCACACAAAAAAATTGCCTTTTTTTTGCTGTTTTCAGAATATATTGCATTTCACTATAAATTGTGAAAGCAATTGCATTCATCATTTAACAGCGGGCAAAAAAAAAATTAACAATCTCAAAGATTGTTTTAAAAAAGCCC
This sequence comes from Triturus cristatus, assembly GCF_964204655.1. NCBI lineage: Eukaryota > Metazoa > Chordata > Amphibia > Caudata > Salamandridae > Triturus > Triturus cristatus. The sequence continues at coordinate 837,349,823 of NC_140582.1, read as the reverse complement.
ACAATCTCTTTTTGCATAAACATAACTTTATAGAAATGCATAATATTCTTAAAAAATATCATCTAATATCAATACTTATTTCTTTAAAATACCGTCTGACATTTTTGTTTCAGAAGTATAATCACAAAAATATATCTCAAATAACTCCACAATACATCTGGTTCCATTTCCTTTAGGCCAAATAGTAATTTTAAAATTATTTTTTGATTAAATTTCCAATGGTAATCCAATAAAAACCTAAAGTTTAAATTGTACAGATCTCACCGATTGTCTGTAACATTTTGGTTTCCGAAAGATTAATTAATAATTAAATAAGTCCACAATAGAATTGTTTACCTTTCCACATGGCCAAATAGTAATTTTAAAAATCTTTTTTGAATAAATTTCCAATGGCAATCCAATAACATTCCAAAATTTAAATTGTGCAGATGTTACCGATTTTTTCAAAATTTTTGGTTTTCCAACGTTTCATTAAAAATTGAAAAAGTCCACATTACAATTGGTTACCTTTCCATTAGGCCAAATGATAATTTGTAAAATCATTTTTTTTGAAAATTCCAATGGTAATCCAATAAAATGGTAAAATTGTTTTGTACAGATGTTGCCAAATCTCTCTAAAATTTAGGTTTCAGGAAGATTAGATAGGAATTTGCTAAATCAAAAGGCAAACGTTGCTTAAAAATCAATTGGGAATCATTACACAGTGTCCAGCCTTTTTCACATTTAAGATAAACTGTGTAATGACCAGAAGTTACAGTAGGTCCATCATGGAAAATTATTGCAACTGTTACAAAAGTTTTTCCTGAAATTGATAATTGCTGTCCTGTAAACTTCTTTATTAAAGTATCTAATTTTGAACCATCAGCTTTACAGCGTTGCATCATTAAAATTACATACTGTCCGTATTCCTTTAAAATTAACGTTGAAAACATGTCAGATTGACACTCACTGCATTCCATGCTATGATTAGCATCTTTAACTAATTTAGCAAAAGTGACTGTTTTACTTTCTGGCAATGTTAAATAAATAAACCTTTCAGAATCAACATTAGAGCCACATATATTATAACAGTTTTCACAACTATGTTCCCATTTATAAGAGAGACCAAATACATTTTCAATGGGAACCCCTTCTTCTTCCAGTACCTGAAGAAAAAACATCAAGAATTCCTGTGCGTCTTGCTGTACATTTTGAGAAAACTGTGTTCGTCCTGAACATACATCTAAAAGTTTTCTAATTTCAGTAGCACTTTCTATTTGAGTTTTATCATTACTCAGCTTTTGAAAAAGGAGACTCAACTCAGAACAGAATCTTTTTCCCTGATTTACTACTATCTGCTCTTGCACACTTTCCAGATAAAATGCAACATTCAGCACTACATTAGCGTAGCAGTTGACACCAGAGCTATTTTCAAAATGACATCCTACAACATGTTCTTCATTTTCCTTTTTCTTTTTGCTTGCAATTACATCACTCCTCTTTTTTTTCCTCCTCTCTACATCTTCATTACAGATATTCTCATTTCTCCTTTTACGAGAAACTACACGTTTCTCCAACACAGGATACTGACCTAAATGAGGAGCATAGCTTCTTCTTAATCTATTATACTCCTTTACACAATTTGTATCAGCACTAACTTTTGAGTCATCAAAGTCTATCATGAATAAACCTGATAATGTTTTCACTCGTGACAAAGCAACATATGCCATACCTTCTTTGAACACAGTTGAACCAATGTTCACAAATGCACAATCTACAGTCAATCCTTGAGACTTGTGAATAGTTACAGCATATGCTAGAGAAAACGGAAACTGCTTCCTACGTACATATAAGTCTTTCACAAGCATGAAACGAACTGAACAACGACAAATGTCTTTAACTTCTTCTATCTGATCAAATTTTATTTTTAAACATTCAATTCCATCTTTTTTCTGATAATTAATAAAACCCACAACTCTTCCCATAGCTCCATTAACTAAACCTTTTTCAACATCCAAATTTCTCCTTAAAAATACTCTACAGTTCATGCAAACATATAGATTTTTTTCTAATCCAGCTGTTTTGGAAATGTTCTTCTCTAGTGAATCCAATTTATTTTTCAGTGTGCCTGTTAATGTGACAGTAATTCTTCCATCCTCAATTTTGTCCACTGCTTCCAATTTCCTGATATCTTCCTTTTCCAATTTCAAAAGCTCCTCATTGAATATTGAGCATTCACGTAGAGTTGGCATTAAGCAGATGACACTTTTCTTTTCTGCAATGTTCTTGTATATCTTCTCTGCAACTATTTCTTCCTTTGGAAATAAATTATGTAGCAGCCGACTCTGTAATGCTTTCGTGCCAGCTTCAGTGAGTAGTCCAATTCTGATATCTTTCAGAATACTTCCATATTCTTCATCGTTTGCTTGCCTCATATTAGTAGTAAGTTCCTTGTACTCAAAGAAGGACCAAATATTTGCATTACCGATGCTTCCCAATGACTTCTTCGTGTCTTCATGTGTCACAGTATTAAACACTGGTTGTCCTTTAACTGGAGTAAGTTGCAAAAGATCTCCAAAAACTATGACGTGTTTTCCTCCAAATAACACGTCATAGTCTGTCTTCAGAATTTGCTGCATTCTTAAATGCACAAAGGCAAGCATTAAGTTTGATACCATGCTCACCTCATCAATAATGAGAACTTGCATCTTCTTCAATACTCTTGAAACTTCCAAGCATGCTTCTCCAGTTAGCTTGTTGTATTGTATTTTGTTCTCATGCTCCACTGGTAACATTAGCAAACGATGTAAAGTAATTCCTTTTATGTTATATGCTGCTAACCCAGTTGGAGCAGTAACCACACAAGACAAAGTAGAATCCGTTTTTTGCTGTAGGTAGCTTCTGATGACTTTTATAAGGAAACTTTTTCCAGTTCCAGCTTGTCCGCTTACATACATCCTGATTGGATGAAATGATGTGCATGAGCACTCTTTTTTTTCATGTAGAAATCCGTGATCAATTTTGTTTCTGATCTCTTCATAAATTTGTTGCTGCTCTTCGTTCAGTTGTCTTTCCAAATTTTGTAAGTCTATAAATTCTTCTTGAGCTTGATTCATAGCCGTTTCCACTTCATTCATGGCTATTGATGCTTAATTTTCAACGATTGGTTGTCCTAGGGGATCTTGACTGAGTGTTCCTGAACTTTGGCTGTCCTGAGAACTGTCTCTAGCTATTTCTGCTGCAATTGTAGTTTCCTGTTCAATTTCTTCATTTAACATTTGCAGATAAGTTGAGAATGTACTGCATTGTATGCTGTCTTTGCAAGCATTAAAAGAATCTTCATAGCTTTGAAATTCTCCCAGTAGTTCATCCTCTGTACGCCATGGTTTAAACAGCTGTAAAAGAGCCAAGTAGTAAAATTCCTTTTTGTCAGTACTGTCGCACCTCAGCTTCCTGTGATTTATCAAACTTCCTTTTGTTTGCTTCACCAAACATCCTTCCTCACCAATGACTTTATATTTTCCATTGTTGATGTCTTCTGCGGCTTTCCGTGAATAAATGTAGTTCTGCAGCACTTCATAGAGACACATGTTCTCCAGATGATGACTTCTCTTGGGATAATATGTGTCCAACATGTTTGATTTCAAAATATCTGTACTTTCTGGGTCATTCTCGGCCAAATATTCAATTTCTCCAACAGATTTCAGTACCCGATTTCTCATTGCTGCAAGGCCTAAACTTGCCCAAATTATTCTTCTTGATTTCGAGTAGAGACTTGCAGAAGATAACCTATCTGAACATTCGTAGGATCCAATTTCTCGATGCGATAACATCTTCAAACTGAAACTGTACAGCTTCTTACTGACAGTTTTCTCGTGAGAAATCTCTTCCCACATTTCCTTCAATTCTGTTTTTTCTGATTCCGTAATGTAAGACGTTACATATCGAGCAACAGCAATGGAATTGTCAGCTACATACTGTATATCCATGTTAGCATTCCACATGGATAAAATGACTGGGTTGTAGTCATTTATATTTTTTGATTCTTCTTTTCTTTTAAGGTTGTAGGTATTCTTAGGTGATTTTCTTGTGATAGTATGTCTCACAGATGACATAAAACTGTTTACTCTTCCATTTGAAAGAACAGGTCTAGGAAATCCAAATCGACATTTAGTGTAGTATTTATCTTTGCTCTTGTATTTCCGTCGACAGTATTTTCCACACCGATGACTTTGGAAACGTAAAACTTGCTCCTTTAACTTTTTCTCTTCTGTGCTTTTTGGTATAGCACATGTTGCATATTCTTCAATGTAAGATAACACTGCTTCATCAGCATCTGTTCCAAACTTTGGGGCATCCTTGATCCACAACAGCATATGAATATGAGGAGCACCTCTTGCCTGGTACTCTTTTCTCCAAAAGAAATCCACTACTTCTCCTAGAGGTGGATTTTTTTTATTGCAGATGAAGGACATCATAGCCTCAAATCTATGATTGAAATATCTGCAAACATTAACCGGATCCAATGAGCACAGTTCTCCTGCTGTCTTGTATTCGATGTTTTTAATGTTTGAATTTGCCTCTCGTAGAAAATCCAGTAAATCATCCCAAGCGTACTCAGCACAGCTTAGGGTAACGAACCATGTTGGTCTTCCTAAATTCCGTAACATGCATTTTAATTCACCATGGCGTCTGTACCAATATTCATTTGTCCCACGCTGACAAGCCATCAGATTGATCAGTTGTGTTTCCAAATGATCATCTCGGTGCTGCACTTTCTCCATAAAATCCTTAGCAGACACATTTTGTAAATGTACTCCACTTTTTAAAATGTGATTTACTGCATAAGACAGTGCAGACAAGTCGCTTTCAAATAAAAGATGGAACAAATAAGGAATACTTTGTCGAAATCTGGGATCTTCAGCATATAGTCTTGTAGTCCGATACTCAGAAGCTGGAATCTGTTCCGGACGTTCATCGTATCGTCCTCCTTTTCCTTTAGGAAACAGCTGGGGAAAACATCGAGCTTCCAAGCTCTCCTCCCATACACTCACGGGAGTTCCTTTTGCTTTCTTCATCTGAAACAGATCAATATTGTCTCCCATAACTTCTTTTGAATGAAGAGGATGTATGCTAAAATGTTCATAAATTTCTTCTTCCTTTGACTTGTCCACTTTTTCAATTTGTCCAGTTGGTGTTTCTGTGTCTTCTTGTAAATCTTCTTCTTCTTCTTCTTCTATATAAATTGATTCATACCATTTGTTATTCCTTTTCAAATACAAATTTGCTCTTTGTACTTTCCGTACATCTACCAGCTCCTGCCAAATCTTCTTATTCTTTGTAGGTACACCATTAACCAGAATAATTAATGGTTCAGTTTCCAAAGTATCCGCATCAATAGTTTCCATATTTTTTTTCAAATCCAAGGGCAAATACACCACTCTACCTTTTAAACCTCTCAGTAAATCTGAAGGAGGTAATTTACCAGTTTTGGGCTCCATACGTACTATGGTCTGGAACGGATGAACACATTGAATGAGTATAGACTCATATGTATTTAATTCAGAAAGTTCAGCAGGAATAGCATCCAATTCTAAATTATTATGTACAGCTCTGGTCGGCATTCTATTTTCCTCTAACTTGTTGTAACAGTATTTACAAATACGCTGATCTTCACCCAATTCAAAACAATTTTCAAGAAATATATATGTGGCAAAATCCTTCCACTTATAATTATCTTCATTTTCACTCTTTCTGTAGAGATCAACATTCCTAGTTTGTTTTCTATAATGAGTTCTGCGGCAACAAATACAAGTAATATTTGGTCTTTCATTAGAGATTATTGCAAATTTTGTTATGTGATCATTAAATGTCTTACTTACAGAGGGTTCTACATTCTCTTCCACTTCTTCCTCATTTACTGTGTCCTTTTCTGCACTGTTTTGTTCAGGACCAAAGTAACAAAACTGAATTTCATCAACAACCTTCTCTACATCTGATACCGATCCACGGAACAGAGCCCTATTCAATTCATCTAACTTTATTGCTGGACTTTTAGCAAAATACAACCGTCTCACAAACTTTCTCATTTCAGTATGATGAACAGCCAGCATCCTAAAATGATGGAAAACACTATTACACACTTTTCTAGATAGACAAGCCAGAGAATGACCCTGCAAACCAGTATTCTCTCTCACTCTGCATGGATCTAGACTTTGAAGCACCTTAATCTTCTGTTTTACACTTTTTTTACTATATTCTCTTAGAAACTCACGAAATTTATCAATAGATTCCTGACGCACAGTGCAAATACTACTACAATTTCAAGTGTACACTGGGACTTTAGGACGTCTCCCCATAGCCTCATCCGCCATCACTTGTACCTCATCTCTTGGAACCATTATCTCCTTCTCCATTATGCAACCATTTTTTACTTCGTAAGCACGACCTCTGGTGTCAACTGCATGCAGCAAACTATTACTTTGAAAATGGCTCTCTTCATTAAAAAAAGGTTCACTACTTGAACTATGCATCCATTTTCCTAAAAACACATTACAAAAGTTTGTTCTGTTCACTACTCTTTTCCTTTTGCTTTGTGATTTCAGTACATTAACCATTTTATCTAATGTACGCATCCTATTCAAAATTAAAATGAATAGTTTCCTTTTTAATTCTAATGCCTTTGCTGCAATGGCTTCAATTTCTTTTTTTCTCTTATAAAACTTAGCCTTTTGCTTATATTTCTTCACATCCTTTATCAAATTGGACATAACTCTTCTCTGAAACATTTTTCTACGTATCTCTTTAAACGCTGTTTTTCTGTTTAAGTTAATCTTTTTAGTTGCAGAAGGTATATTTGCATTAACTAAATTCTCAATTTTTTCCTCTCCTTTTCTATTGAAAACATTCTTTCCAGTACAGACATTTTGTACATTTTTCCTTTTTTTGAATATGTTTTTTAAAAAAAATTTTGTCTGCTTACCAGAAGATTTTTTCTTTTTCCCAACATGAGCATCTCCAACTAACTTAGGTCCTCCAGTTGTCTTCAAATATAGGTTTTTTTTGTGGTCTTTCTTTACTCTGGATTTTGTAGGCATCTTAAATTTTGTTCACTGCTCTTCAGCAATACCTGAAAAAAACTAAAAAAAAATTCCTTTATTTTATTTAAATATATTACTACATTTTTTATGTTCTTTAGAAATCTTAAAATACTATAAACCCCTTTCCTATAAATGAAAATCACAATAACACCTTCACCAATTAAATATCTAAAAACAATTCCTGTGTGCACACAGAGTCATGCTTTGAAATTAGGCAGAAAACGAAATTTCTTTGCCAATTGCAAAGCATACTTTCTACTACTTTTTAGGCAAGTGAAAAGTACTTTTACAGACTGACACATTATGAATCCACTTTTTAGATTCTTAAAAAAGCACATGTCCAAACTGCTTTTTCAGACCAGCACCATGTGTAACCTGGGTAACTGACTACACTCCAGCAAGGGCAACCAGCCTTAGTGATGCTGAATGTATTTGCATTACTGACTGAAACCTCAAACCCCACTCGCTTGTGAATACTGTGCATGATTCCACAGGGTAAGCAGCTGGGTGTGTGCTAAGAGTGTGCTTCTGCACAAAAAAAATGGCTCCCCCTTTCCATCTAATGCAACTGTGAAATCACCAGAGCAATACGCAATAAATCTCTGCCTGTAATTCCTATTTGCACACAGAGTCATGTTTTCACATTAGTCACAAAACGAAATTTCTTTGCCAATTTGAAAGCACACTTACTACTCTTTTTTTTTGGCAAGTGATAAACACTTTTACAGACTGACACATTTTAAACCAACTTTTCAGATTCTTAAAAAAGCACATGTCCAAACTGCTTTTTCAGACCAGCACCATGTGTAACCTGGGTGACTGACTACACTCCAGCAAGGGCAACCAGCCTTAGTGATGCTGAATGTTTTCGCATTACTAACTGAAACCTCAAACCCCACTCGCTTGTGAATACTGTGCATGATTCCACAGGGTAAGCAGCTGGGTGTGTGCTAAGAGTCTGCTTCTGCACCAAAAAATGGCTCCCCCTTTCCATCTAATGCAACTGTGAAATCACCAGAGCAATACGCAATAAATCTCTGCCTGTAATTCCTCTTTGCACACAGAGTCATGTTTTCATATTAGTCACAAAACGAAATTTCTTTGCCATTTTGAAAGCACACTTACTACTCTTTTTTTTGGCAAGTGATAAACACTTTTACAGACTAACACATTTTAAACCAACTTTTCAGATTCTTAAAAAAGCACATGTCCAAACAGCTTTTTCAGACCAGCACCATGTGTAACCTGGGTGACTGACTACACTCCAGCAAGGGCAACCAACCTTAGTGATGCTGAATGTATTTGCATTACTGACTGAAACCTCAAACCCCACTCGCTTGTGAATACTGTGCATGATTCCACAGGGTAAGCAGCTGAGTGTGTGCTAAGAGTCTGCTTCTGCACCAAAAAATGGCTCCCCCTTTCCATCTAATGCAACTGTGAAATCACCAGAGCAATACGCAATAAATCTCTGCCTGTAATTCCTATTTGCACACAGAGTCATGTTTTCACATTAGTCACAAAACGAAATTTCTTTGCCAATTTGAAAGCACACTTACTACTCTTTTTTTTGGCAAGTGATAAACACTTTTACAGACTGACACATTATGAATCCACTTTTTAGATTCTTAAAAAAGCACATGTCCAAACTGCTTTTTCAGACCAGCACCATGTGTAACCTGGGTAACTGACTACACTCCAGCAAGGGCAACCAGCCTTAGTGATGCTGAATGTATTTGCATTACTGACTGAAACCTCAAACCCCACTCGCTTGTGAATACTGTGCATGATTCCACAGGGTAAGCAGCTGGGTGTGTGCTAAGAGTCTGCTTCTGCACCAAAAAATGGCTCCCCCTTTCCATCTAATGCAACTGTGAAATCACCAGAGCAATACGCAATAAATCTCTGCCTGTAATTCCTATTTGCACACAGAGTCATGTTTTCACATTAGTCACAAAACGAAATTTCTTTGCCAATTTGAAAGCACACTTACTACTCTTTTTTTTGGCAAGTGATAAACACTTTTACAGACTGACACATTATGAATCCACTTTTTAGATTCTTAAAAAAGCACATGTCCAAACTGCTTTTTCAGACCAGCACCATGTGTAACCTGGGTAACTGACTACACTCCAGCAAGGGCAACCAGCCTTAGTGATGCTGAATGTATTTGCATTACTGACTGAAACCTCAAACCCCACTCGCTTGTGAATACTGTGCATGATTCCACAGGGTAAGCAGCTGGGTGTGTGCTAAGAGTCTGCTTCTGCACCAAAAAATGGCTCCCCCTTTCCATCTAATGCAACTGTGAAATCACCAGAGCAATACGCAATAAATCTCTGCCTGTAATTCCTATATGCACACAGAGTCATGTTTTCACATTAGTCACAAAACGAAATTTCTTTGCCAATTTGAAAGCACACTTACTACTCTTTTTTTTGGCAAGTGATAAACACTTTTACAGACTGACACATTTTAAACCAACTTTTCAGATTCTTAAAAAAGCACACGTCCAAACAGCTTTTTCAGACCAGCACCATGGGTAACCTGGGTGACTGACTACACTCCAGCAAGGGCAACCAGCCTTAGTGATGCTGAATGTATTTGCATTACTGACTGAAACCTCAAACCCCACTCGCTTGTGAATACTGTGCATGATTCCACAGGGTAAGCAGCTGGGTGTGTGCTAAGAGTCTGCTTCTGCACCAAAAAATGGCTCCCCCTTTCCATCTAATGCAACTGTGAAATCACCAGAGCAATACGCAATAAATCTCTGCCTGTAATTCCTATTTGCACACAGAGTCATGTTTTCACATTAGTCACAAAACGAAATTTCTTTGCCATTTTGAAAGCACACTTACTACTCTTTTTTTTGGCAAGTGATAAACACTTTTACAGTCTGTCACATTTTGAATCCACTTTTCAGATTCTTAAAAAAGCACATGTCCAAACTGCTTTTTCAGACCAGCACCATGTGTAACCTGGGTGACTGCCTACACTCCAGCAAGGGCAACCAGCCTTACTGATGCTGTATGTATTTGCATTACTGAGTCCAACCTCAAACCCTTAAAGTATTCTTTATTTTTACCAGTACACCTTAATTTATCGTGAAAACATAGTCCATATTATTTTACATGTTCCTCACATTTAAATTTCTCCCAAAACAGAAAATAATAAACACAACTTCAACAAAAGGAATTCCATTTCTATTATTCATTTCTTAATTTACCATATACATCCCCTCTCAAACTCTAAACTCACCTTTAAAATTAGTTAGCTGTGAAAGAAATGTGGCACTCAAACAGCAGATTATCAGAGCCAGGATCTCTGTTCTTTACACCTCTCTCCTCTCAGCAGAACCAGATAATGGCAAACTTTCCCTCTCTTTTTCCACACATATACATGTTAATTTCAAATCTCAGTGCTTCCCCCTTTTTTTCAAATGTAATCACACATTTCTATTGGTTGAAAACCAACCCTTTTCCAAAAGTACCCTTCCCCCAACTTGACTTCTGCCTAGTACCCTTCCCCCAACTTGACTTCTGCCTGCTACCATAGCAACAGCTCATGGAACACTGCTGTGTGGAGTTAGGTCAGAAGTTCACCAAACAATGTTTCAATTCCACAGAGCAAGAGTGCTTGACTTTTCAAACCTAACAGCAAATCCATAGTACTGTTCTTTGGTAACACATTTTTCTGTACCAATACAAAACATGCTTCTATTAATTTACACATACAGCCAAGTTTTTATTCTAGAATGGTATGAAACAGCCAATCAGTTCTTTTTTTTATGAGAAAAATATGTATGCCTCCATTTCCAAACTGTCTTTCATTTCTTTTTACCATTCTACTGAATTACACCTCCTGAGTGCATCCAGTTCTCCTTTGAAGATGTTCACAGTGTGGATTGTAGGGCACAGCTATGTCTTCTGGAGTGAAAAGTATGCAGAGAAAACAGATATGGTGAGAGACCTTGCTTTGCCAAATGTAGACATTAAATGGATTGGTCAGAGAGGGTTAAAGTGGCACCAATTGATGCCATTGGTGAAATCCTTCATGCAAATCCAACACCCTGACCTCATAATAGTGCACTGTGGTGGCAATGACCTAGGCACTTTGACTGGGGTAGGTCTGGAAATGCTTATGAAGGACACCTTTGCACAACTGTTTTCACTTTTCCCTAAAACTGCCTTTGTGTTTTCTAACATATGCCAAAGGCAAAAATGGAACTGGTCCAATCATTTCTGTCCGCAGATTGACAAAGCAAGAAAGCACGTCAACAAATCTGTTTCTGCTTTCCTCCGTGACTATGGTATGGGTTCCATTTACCACAACAACTTGCGTTACGACATGCAAGACATTTATAGAGGAGATGGTGTGCACTTCAATGATGAAGGGAACAGAGTCTTCCTCTTGAACCTTAGACTCTGCATCGGTACTTACTTGTAGGTACCACTAAAAAATCACTTCATAAACACAACGGCTCTTTTTAGAGCCCCCTAATATCTAAACTTTTAAATCTGCATTTCATTTCTTTTTTTTTCTTTTTTTTCTACCGTACGCGTACGTTGAGCTTACCGTACGCGTACCCCGCGATTTTTTTTAAAATCAATAATTTTTTTCTTTGTACTTTTCTGTCCTTCTTTGACCCCCTTACAAATGTTAGGGGGTCTGTAACTCTCTCCCTTGCCCCCTTTTCAAGATATCACTCTTTTTTTTCTGAGTGAAACACACGAAATGGCGGCCGCCGCTTCCTGGTTTCGACCGATTCGAATGTTTACTAAGATCTAAGAGCCAATCAGAATCGCGCTCGCGCACGCCACCGTACGCGTACGGTAAGGGCACCGTAAGCGCACCGTAAGCTGGCTCAGATATATATATTGATTTAAAAGCTATTTTCTCAGAATCTACTGAACAGATTTACACCAAACCTACAAAAGGCACTTCCTTGACCTGAGGACTACCTCTCTGCCAAATTTCAAGTAATTCTGTTCAGCCGTTCGGGCTGTAGCTGTGTCTAAAGGTCCTATGGAAAAATGCATGGGAAAAACGCGTTTTGGGACCCCCCTTTTATCTCAGCCCCCGCTTGACGAATCCCCCCGAGACTTTCAGGGTAGGAGCGGAGCGTAGCGCCCCACCTATTTTGAAAAATTCGCGAGGATTCGTCGACCGGCGCCAAAGTTATTCAAAATAGAATGTTGCGGATTTCCTATGGAAACGTGGTCCTAACTATAACTACCTACTGGCGACCGCCAGTAGGTAATATATATATATACATATATATATATATATATATATTCACTGTAAGACCCATAGGGTTCAGGGACATTGTGATTAGTTGGATGTTTCACTCGTACAAAACCATAGAAATTCCACCATTATAGTTAGTTCAGCTAACTATAACTCGAGCCCCCGCAATGCACTGCTGATGACGTCACTATCACATCATTCATGACATGGTCAGTGACATCACTGATGACATTCAAATGACATCACTGATGACATCATCCAGTGACCGTGTTTTTCTTTAAAGTTTAAATATGTATTATATATATGCCAAGGTGTATTGAAGAATGAATGGGTGTATAAGTGTCTGGATGGAGGATTTAGTAGGTGTGTGTCTGACTGTATCAGTAAGTGATTACATGTGTCTTACTGAATGCATGGGTTAGTTACTAAACTGTGTGAATGTCTGTATCAGTCTGTCTGTTGTTGTATAACTTGCTGCATGGGTTGGTCAGTAGCTATATGAGTGTCTATAAGGGTTATCGATTAGTTGACTGAGTATTTGTATGGGTGCCTGAGTGTGTATGTGGGTGGGTGGGAGGTGTTTGACTCTATGCATAGATGTTTTAGTGGTTGTTTCACTGGGTGTATGGGTTCAATAGTGCATGTGGAAACAGCTGTATGGGTGGGTGAGTGTGTGTATGGGTGTGTTGGTGAGTGAATGGATGTCTCAGGGGTACATGTCCAAGTAACTATATATGTAAAAGGTAGTGTATGTGAGAGTTGGAGTATATAAATGACTATACGTGAGAGTCAGTGATTGTGAGAGTGGCTGTATGGATGAGTGTGTACTTGTATCAGTGATTGTATAAGAGAGTAAGTATGCATTTGTTTCTGTTTGAATAAGTGATGTGGTATGTGTATAACTCTATAGGTGAGTAAAAGGAAGTGTGATTGTTTCTTTGCATGACTGACTAGGTGTGTGAGTAACTATGGAGTGGCGGTGTGTGAGTGTCTGTATATGTGTATGAGCGCATATGATATTGCTGTATTGATGAGTGACTACATGTATGAGTGACTGTATGGGTGAATGAGTGGATGTGTGTATGTAGTTACTGGTATTGGTGTGTCTATGGTTTCGAGAAGGGTAGTATGTATTTTAGAGTGGGTGTATCAAATGTTATATTAGGAAACGAGGAGGTGCATCAGATTATCACCTGGATGATGTCATCAGTGATGTAATTTGAGATGTCATCAGTGATGTTATCAGTGATGTCACTGACCATGTCATGAGTGATGTAATATGCGACATCATCAGCGTCAGTTATAGTTAGCTCAACTAACTATACTGGCCGAATTTCTCTGGTTTTGTACAAGTGAAATGTCTAATTAACTATAATGTCCCTAAAACCTTGAAACCTGTGGTTTTTCAGTGAATTTATAAGGTTTTTTAAATGCTAATTTCTAACTACAACATCCCTGAAACCTATGGTTTTTTCAGTGAATTTATAAGGTTTTTTAAATGCTTATTTCTAACTATAATGTCCCTGAAACCCGAAGATTTTTCTGTGAATTTCTAAGGTTTTTTTAAAAATGCTAATATCTAACTATAACATCCCTGAAACCTATAGTTTTTTCAGTGAATTTCAAAGGTTTTTAAATGCTAATTTCTAACTATAACATCCCTGAAACCTATGGTTTTTCCACTGAATTTCAAAGGTTTTCTAAATTCTAATTTGTCACTATAACCTCCCTGAAACCTATGGTTTTTTTAGTGAATTTCAAAAAACTTTTAAATGCTAATTTCTAAGTATAATGTCCCAAAAATGTGTGTCTTAGTTTTCTAATTCTTATACTAATAATGTAATATTTTCTATTTTCTTAAATATAAATATACATATTAGTTGCTTTTTTTAAATAAAATAGTGGATTCCCGCACAGATCATGTACGTCTCTCGGTGCGTGCCCGAATCCAAGCAGCCAAATTGGATTAAGTCGTGTAGGATGCGCGCTTCATAAGTGACCTGTGTGTGAATTTCCGCCCCGCGTAACGTTGCGTACGTAGTTGCGGAGGTCGCGCCGGGTGCGCGAATCCATCGCAAATCTTTAACTTTGAAAAGTATATCTTTATAACTTTATTATATATAATAAACAAAGAGATTATGTAATATAACTGTAATTATCATTTATATATAATTGTAATAAAGATATATTATTGTTAAGTATATTTTTCAAAAATCACGCCGGGTGTGCGCTCGTGTGCGCCAGATGGGCGAATCCCATGTCACTTTAAAATAAAGCATTTGATTGGTTAAAAAGCTCTTGAATCTAGACTTGAAGGACCACACCATAATTTTTTATTCTTTCAACTGCATCTCAGGAGTGACAACTCTTCTGTCTTGCTCTCCTTCTTTGGATTTTTTTGCAGTTTTTTTCTAATTCGTCAGAAATGGTTGCTTCAAATCCAGCACAGTAGCTTGCACCTGAAGAAGAAGATGACTTGGAAGAACCGGTCAAGGTGAAGTATGAAAGCATTGTATGGGCTTTTTTTACCTTTCCACCTGAGGAGAAGAAAGTTAACGCCCGTAAGGTAACTTATGCAAAAATGTCCTGTCACAAGGATCTGAATAAAATACTTCTGTGGCACCTCCTCAATGCTTAAGCATTTACAGACTATCCATTTGCGACGTCTTGCAAGTGAGCAGCGCAGACGTGACCTGAAAAAGCAAGCTGCACAGGACAACAGTGGCCAACAAAGCACTTCATCTGGTTCGACTGCATCATCAACACTGCAGATTGTACCTCAATTTGCTAGAATGCAGCAAACTTGCATCAAATGAAAAGCAATCTTGTGCCATGGCGAGCAATCATTGAATGCAGTAGTTGTTGCAATTGATAACCACCGTTGTTCATTTTTTTCTTCTTTTGCTTTTTGCAATGACTTTGAAATTGCATATTGTTTTTTAATGTTTCACTGTTGGCTCAGTACATTTTTTCATTCTTTTAAAAAAACACCCACAATTTTTTAAAAAGAGTTGAAAAAAACACAAAAAATAAAAGAAAACAAATTGTTCTTTTCAGAACCACCTATTTGGTTTAAAAATAGATACATTTGTAACTGTTGTATAAATTGTGGTAAATGTCATATATGGAGAAGTGAATGGGTTCTGCATGTGTGATTGATTGTATGAATGTATTTATAGTGCTTTGGTGACTGGAGATATGCAAGTGTACTACCTGAGTGATTACATGATTATGTGCCTAATATTGGGAGTTTGTAAGACCGCATGGGCAGTGGGTGTATAATTTATTGCATGACTGCAGTGGTAGTGTCTGAGTGATTGAAGAAGTGCATGAGTGATGCCTGTGTGATTTTGTAAGTGCATGGGTAATGCCTGCATGATTGCATGAGTTTATGGGTAATGCCTAGATGATTACATGAGTGCATGGGTAGTGCCTGAGTGATTGCATGAGTACATGGATAGTGCATGGGTGATTGCATGAGTGCATGGGTAGTGCTTGGGTGATTGGAGGAGTGCAAGGATACTGTATGGTGATTTTATAAGTGCATGGGTAGTGACTGGGTGATTGGAGGAGTGCATGGCCACTGGCTGGGTAATTGATGGAGTAAATGAGTGGTGTCTGGGTGATTAAATGAGTGTATGGGTAGTGCATAGTTGATTGCAGCACTGCATGGGTAGTAGCTGGGTTACTGCATGAGTGGATGAGTAGAGCCTGGGTGATTGGAGGAGTGCATGGGTAGTGCACAGGTGATTGGAGCAGTGCATAGGCAGTGCCTCGGTTATTGATTGAGTGGATGATTAGTGCCTGGGTGGTTGCAGGAGTACAAGCTAGTCACTGGATGATTTTATAACTGCATGGGTATTGCTTGGGTGATTTTGTAAGTGCATGGGTAATTCCTATGTAACTACATGAGTTTATGGGTACTGCCTGGTTGTTTGGAGGAGTGTAAAGATAATATATAGTTATTTAATAAGTGCAAGAGTAGTGACTGGGTAATTGAAGGAGTGCATGGGTACTGGCTGGGTAATTGATGGAATAAATGAATAGTGTTTGGGTGATTAGAGGAGTGTATGGGTAGTGTATGGCTGATTGCGGCAGTGCATGGGTAGAACCTCGGTTATTGCATGAGTGGATGAGTAGAGCCTGGGTGATTGGAGGAGTGTAAAGATAGTGTATGGTGATTTTATAGGTGCATTAGCAGTGACTGGGTGATTGGAGGAGTGCATGGCTACTGGCTGGGTAATTGAAGGAGTAAATCAGTACCGTCTGGGTGATTAGAGGAGTGCATAGGTAGTAGACAGGTGATTGGAGCAGTGCATGGGTAGTGTCTGGGTTACTGCATGAGTGGATGGGTAGTGCCTAGGTGATTGCAAGATTACATGGGTACTGGCTGGATGATTTTGTAACTGCATGGGTATTGATTGGGTGATTTTTAAGTGTATGGGCAATGCCTTAGTAATTACATAACTTTATTTGTAATGCCTGGATGATTGCATGAATGCATGATTAGTATCATGGGTTCTGCCTGAGTGTTTGGATGAGTGTAAAGATAGTGTATGGTGATTTTATAAGTGCATGAGTAGTAACTGGGTAATTGGAGGAGTGCATAGGTAGTGCCTGAGTAATCGAAGGAGTGAATGAGTAGTGTCTAGGTGATTAGAAGAGCGCATGGGTAGTATCTGGGTTATTCCATGAGTGGATGACTACTGCCTGAATGATTGCAGACGTGTATCGGTACTGCCTGGGTGATTTTGTTAGTGGATAGGTATTATTTGGATCATTCGACAAGTGTATAGGTAATATCAGTGTGATTGCATGAGTGCATGGTTACTGTTTGGGTGATTCCATCAGAGCAAGACTAATGTGTAGATAATAGAAGGAGTGGATAGGTAATACCTGGGTGATTGCAAAACTGTAGAAGTAATTTCTAGATGATTTGAGGAGTGTATAGGTACTGTCACACTGATTAAAGGTGTGGATTAGTATTGCCTGGTTGATTGAGATGACTGAGTATGAAAAAAGGAATAACTGCAATAAAATTGATTGTAAACATTATCTCCTATTATTTTGTTTATTTCATTATTTCATCTTACCTTCTTTATTGAAGTAGGTATCAATCTCATTGAAACTATTTTACAAATGTTTCATTGTAAAGTAAATATAAAATATTTTCAAAGTTTACTTTTACTTTCTGTAAAAAAAAAGAAAATATACTGTTATTGCAAATAATATTATAGGTTTAAGAACACAACATAATTTTAGAATTGCCTAACATATTCAGGTACTCTTTTTTGCTGTTTTCAGATTCTATTGAATTTCATCATACACAGTGTGTTCAATATTGATCATCATATAACAGCGGGCAAAAAAATACAATCAATAAGATTGTTAAAAAAAATAAAATCTGCGTTCAAAATATTTACAACAAACTCAACTATCTGTTTACATCTTCAAAAATAAACACTCTCATTTACATTGCATACAATACGAATATCAAATATTTTAACTACTTTTTTCAAACACAATTCTCCAAATGCAATATCAATAAAACAGAAACGATAATGCAAACACTAATTGTTGACATCTTCCTAATATGCCGAATGATGTCCCAAAGTCATTTGAATTGAAAATATCCAAAATAAACTTGTTAATTCATGTTTACACTTCCCAATAGGCTGAATTATGTTTTTTTTTTTTTTTAAAGTTCTTTTTATTTGCATTTTTCAATAACAAACTTAAAACAATACAACTCACTGCTGTGTACATATATTCAGCGATGACAATGCGTCTCCCCTCCAGCATAGCATCAAATAGAAGGTTGCAAGGAAACTCACTCAGTGTTATACAACAGTCTGCACTTCACCCAGCTGTCCAACTTTCTCCCCCTCCCGTACGCACCCACCCAACCCATCGTATGCTAATACTCCCCACGGGCCAATGTAATGACCACCATCTCCCTCCTGCCCTAGGGGATAGCAGCGAGTTACAGCGCCTGCATCAGAGCGTGCTCCAACCAGTGTGTGAAGGGCCCCCAGATATCCCTAGGCCTCGATCGCATCGGCATAAGCTCCCAGTACAAGGCGAGCTGCGTCTGGCAGTAGACAGCGCTTCTGACCCAATCCCTAACGCTAGGCGACGTACCAACTCCCCAATGCATAGCAACTTGTCGTTTGGCCAGTAATAATAGCATCGCTGGCAGCTTACGGTGTTTGGGCTCGACCATATGTAAAATTCCCAGCAGTGTGACTTGTAGTGTGCATGGTATCTGTAGGCCCGTGGTTTCGCATACTATCGTCACCACCCTAGTCCAGAAGGTCGCCAATGTGGGACGAATGATGTTTTTAAAACTTTGGCATCAAAAATATCAGATAAGAATTTGGTAACTCGTAAGGCAACCGACATTTAAAATACACGATGTTCACAAGTACATTAGCATAGCAGTTGATACCTGTACTATTTTCTAACTGATGTCCTACAATATCATCAACAGTGTCCATTTTCATTTTCTTTGCAGCAGAACATTCTCTTGAATTGTTTTCTTCTTTCCAACCTCACTAGAGTGTTTCTCATATGTTCGTTTTGGACATACTACACACTTTTCATATATGGGATACTCACCTAAGTTAGGAGCGTACAATCTTCTTAACCGATTATACTCTCTTACACAATATGCATATGTCCTAACCTTTTTCTCATCAAAATCAATCAAATACAATCCAGATAATGTTCTTACTCATGACAATGCAACATATGCCATACCCTCTTAAAAAAACTGTGTTTCCAATGTTTACCAAAGCACTGTCTACACTTAAACCTTGAGATTTATGAATGGTCACTGCATATGCTAAAGAATGAGGAAACTGTTTTCTACCAACATACAAGTCTTTAACAAGCAAAACACTAACAGCACAACATCCAATCGGTTTTACCTCTTCAATCTGGTCAAATATAATCTTCAAGAATTCAATTCCATCTATGTTTGGATAATAGACAAAATCAACAACTTTTCCCATTGCTCCATTTACTAAACATTTTTCTACATCCAAATTACGCCATAACATTAACAGACAGTTTTCACATGCAAATAAATTCCTTTCTAAACGAACAGTCTTAGATATAGACTTTTCCAAAGAATACAATTTTGATAGTAATTCCTTCGTGTTCAATTTTATCAATGGCTTCCATTTTCATTATTTGTTGTTTTTCCAGCTTCAAAAGTTTGTGATTGAATGTAGAACACTCTTGCAGTGTTGGCATTAGGCAAATTATAGACTTCTTTTCTCCAATTTATTTGCACATTATTTCAGGACCAACATTTTCATTTGGAAACAAGTTTGTGAGTAGCCGACTTTGTAAAGCTTCTTTACCATGTTTTGTCAAAACACCAATTCTTATATCTTAAAGAATGCTTCCATAATCTTCATCAGTTGCTTGTCGCATATTCTTAATAAGTTCTTTAAATTCAAAATGAGATTAAATGTTGACATTTCCAATACTTCCCAAAGATTTCCTAGTATCTTCATGCATAAGTGTTTTAAAAACTGGTTGTCCTTTCACAGGAGTAAGTTGTAGTAGATCGCCGAATACAATTACATGTTTTCCTCCAAATAAAACATCATAATCTTTTTTTAAAATCTGCTGTATTCTTAAATGTACAATAGCAAGCATTAAGTTTGAGACCATGCTAACCTCATCAATGAGCAGAAGTTTCCTTTTCTTTAGTATTCTTGAAACTTCATAACAGGCTTCTCCAGAGAGCTTGTGATGTTCCAACTTATTTTCATGTTCAACTGGTAGCATCAGTAAATGATGTAATGTAATCCCTTTAATGTTGTGTGCTGCTAACCCAGTTGGGGAGGTTACAACACAAGGTAAATGTGATTCAATGGTTTTCTGTAGATAACTGGTCAAAACTTTAATTAAGAAACTTTTTCCTGTGCCAGCCTGACCACTGATATACATGTGAATAGGTTTAAAGCAACGCCGTCTACCTCGGTGCCCCCGAATCCACCATGGCGAAACTCCAACGCACTCAAAACGCGACGGCGCGGCTCATTATGAGTCTCCCCCCCCAGAGCTTCTGCCAGGCCTGCCCTCAAGGCTCTACATTGGCTGCCTGTGCGCCAGAGGGTAGAATTCAAGGCTATGTGTACTGCCCACAAACTCATCAACGGTGTAGGCCCAGCTGCCCTGAAAGACATGGTCACCCCCTACAAAGCTCCCAGACTCCTGCGCTTGGACAACGAATGCCTGGCCACTGTCCCTAGATTCAGGAAGGTACGCACCGGTGGGCGACGCTTTGCGGTCAAAGCGTCCTCAGGATGGAACTCACTTCCTCGCAGCCTGCGTCTGGAATCCTGTCACCTCCTCTTTCGTAAAAAATTGAAAACTTTCCTTTTTCCCAAATAGTATCCCTCCCCCTCCCCTCAGCTCTCCACTGATCTCATAGCGCGGGGATGCCTCCGGGTCACCAGGCGCTCTATAAATCGCTAAATAAATAAATAAATAAATAAAGGATGTGCAGTTGCGTTCTTTTTTTCTTGAAGTAAACCATGCTCTGTCTGTTGTGTAACTTGCTAATATATTTCTTTCTGTTTACTATTTAGTTGTTCTTCTAATTTTCCCAACTCCATAATATCCTGTTGTGCTTATTGCATTGCCGTTTCTTTTTCGACGATACCAATATTCATTAGTACCACATTGACACGCCATCAAATTAATCAATCGAGATTCTGAATGTTCATCTCTTTGTTGTACTTTGTCGATGAAACATGTGTATGATGAACTCCTATTTTTAATATGTGGTTCACTGCATATGAAAGTCCAGACAAGTCACTTTCAAACAGAAGATGAAATATATATGGAATACACTGTT
Source organism: Triturus cristatus (assembly GCF_964204655.1). Taxonomy (NCBI): domain Eukaryota; kingdom Metazoa; phylum Chordata; class Amphibia; order Caudata; family Salamandridae; genus Triturus; species Triturus cristatus. Next base: position 837,328,619 of record NC_140582.1, on the reverse strand, counting down.
GAAATCTTGGATCTTCTGAGTACAGTCTTGTTGTACAATATTGTGAAGCAGGAATCTGCACGGGTCATTTGTCATATCGTCCACCTTTTCCAGTGGGGCGGAGCTGTGGAAAACAACAGGCTTCTAAACTTGTTTCCCAAACACTCATAGGAGTTCCCTCCGCTTTCTTCATTTGGAATAATTCAATAGTATTTCCAATCACTTATTTTGAATGTAGAGGATTTATACAATAATGTTCATAAATTTGCTCACTTCTAGAGATATCCACTTTTTCGATTTGGCCAGTAGAAATTTCTCTATCATCTCCTACAAAAATGTCTTATTCTTCCACATATACATTTTTATAATAAATATTGTTTTTCATAAGAAATAATATAGGCTTTTGAACTTTGTTGACATCTACTAACTCTTCCCATATTTTCCGACTCTTTGTTGGAACACCATTAACTAGAATAACTACAGGTTCAGTTTCCTTTTTCTCTACATCAATAGTTTCAATATTTGTTTTAAAATCTAATGCTAAATACACAACTCTTCCTTTTAATCCTCTTTGTAAATCTGAGGGAGGCAACTTACCTGTTTTAGGCTCCATACGAACTATAGCCTGAAATAGGTGTACAGATTGAATAAGAATAGACTCATCTGTATTTAAATCCACCAGTTCCGGAGGAAAGGAACAGCTACCAACACTAGGATATTATGTACAGCTCTAGCTGGCATTTTGTTCTCTTCTAATTCACTGTAATAATATTTAGAAATACGTTGATCACTACCCAACTGAAAACGATTTTCCACCAACAAATAAGCACCAAATTGCTTCCACTTATCATTGTTTTCCTTTTCACTTTTTAAATACACATCAACATTCCTAGTTTGACTTCTATAGTGACTACGTCGACAACAAATACAAACATAGTTTGGTTTTTCACAACTAATTACCTTAAACTTTGTAATTTCTTCTACAAACTTCTCAGTAGTACTATCTTCCACCTCTTCCTCAACACCTACACTTATCAAACTGTCACTTTCTCTACACTCCCCTTCAGGAGCAAAGAAACAAAACTCTATATCATCACAAACTTTTTGTACATCCAATACTGAACCATGCAAAAGAGCAGTGTTTATTTCACTTAGACATAATGCAGGACTCTTTACGTACGAAATTTCGAAAAATATTAATGGATTCCTGTTGTATACTACAAGTACTACTACAATCTCACGTATACACTGGAGCTTGTGAATGTCTCCCTTGAACTTCTTCAGCTATTACTTCTTCCACATTTCTAGGAACCATCTTTCCTTTTTCATTTGCACAACCGTTCTTAATCTCATAAGCATGACCACTGGTATCAACTGCATGAACTAATGTATTGTTTTGAAAATAGCTCTCTTCATTAAAAAAAGGTTCTGAACTAGAAGTGTGCTTCCATTCTCCCAAAAATATTTTACAAAAATTAGTTCTGTTAATCAGTCTTTTCCTTCATAGGATGCATTGGTTTATTCAATGTTCACATTCTTTACAAAACTAATATAAACAATCTTCTTTTCAATTCAAAAGTCTTTTCGACTATACTTTCAATCTGTTGTTTCTTTCTATATTTCTTGCAATCTTTCAATACATTTTGTAGTACTCAACTTTTATACATACGTTTCCTAGTATCCTTAAATTGTTTCATCCTTCTATCAACATAGATTGTTTTTTCATTTCCTGAATTTCCATTAATTTGTCCTTTTTTCATTTTATTCTTCTTGGTTCTACAACTATTCTTTCTATTATCAGCATTTTCAAAATTCTTTCCAGTCCTGAAAAGTCTTTTAATAAAATATTTTTGTTATCTAACCAGAAGATTTTTCTTCAATTTCACATGTTGTACTTCTTCTAATGTCTGCTTTTGTCTTTGCTTTAAATAGTACTGTTTTCTTTGTTCTTTTGCGCTTTTCTTGTCATGCTGAATGTTTCTTAATAATAATGGAGAATATCTAAAAAAAATATATATATATTATTAAAATTATTATATTCTTATCTATTACTAAAGAAACACTTTCTATTTAAAAGCTACAAACAAATGCATATATGGTTTTCTGAACATGGTAACACTTATACTTCAGCTGCAAAATAAGGGAAAGGGGTGCACAAACAGAGAAGAGGAATGCAGAAAGAAGCAAAAGATGTACAGAAAGAAAAGTACACAAAAAAGGAACAGAGGTGCAGAAAGAGACAATAGGATTGCAGAAAGAGGCAAGAGGAAGCAAAAATTTGGAACTGAGGAGCAGGAACAAGCCAGAGCAGTGCAGAAAGAACCAACAGAAGTGCACAAAGAGAGAACACATAGGAAGACTGAGGCAACTGAGGTGTAAAAAGAGGGAACAGGGCTGCAGAAAAAAGCAAGAGGGATGCAAAAATTGAGAACAAAAGAGGAGGAAGATGCTATAGCAGTGCATAAAGAACCAACAAAGGTGCACAAAGAGTCAAGTGAAATATAAAATGAACCAAAACAGGTGCAGAAATAAATAAAAAAATTACAGAAAGAAGGAACAGAGGTGCACAAACAAGCATTAGGGATACATAAAGACATAAAAGGAGTACATAAAGAAGCGAGAGATGAAATAAGATACAAGAAAAGTACTGAAAGAAGGAACAGAGGTGCAGAGTCCATGCATACTACCTAAGTAATCGAAAGAGTGCATTAGTAATGCCTGGATGATTGCATGACTGCAGAGGTAATGTGTGGGATATTGGCAAAGTGTATCAGTACAGTGTGGGTGATTACATTAGTGCAAGAGAAATGTATGAGAGGTTGTGTATGAGTATGAGTATACTGGTAGTGTATCTATGATAGACTGCAACGGTAGTGCCTAGGTGATCATATCAATGCATAAGTAGTGTCTACATGATCAAAAAAGTGCATGAGTGCATAGATAGTGCCTAAATGATTGCATCAGTGCAGCAGTAATGCCTGAGTGACTACAGCACTGCATATGCAGTGCCTGCATCATTGTAAGAGTGCATGACGAGTACTTGGGTGTTTTTATAACTGCATGAAAGTTGGGCCTAGCCAACTATAAAGCAGCAGACTGTTTCATGACTCACAATATTCTTAAAAGCACGCATACATATGTCTCTACCTTTTCAAATCATCATGATATCTAAAAGAAATATGGATACAATATTTCTGAAATATAGTAAAACCTAGAAACTGAGACATGTACTAGATCAGCTTGAGTGATTCCAGAAGTCTATGGATAGTGCTTGGGTGATTGTATGAGTGCAACGGTAGTCACTGGATAATTACAGGAGAAGATGGATAGGGACTAGCTAATTGCATGAGTGCAAACATACACATTCACTGCATGGATAAGTGTATAAATAGCACTTGAAGGGATCTATGAGTCATTGTGTACTACCTTGGTGAATAGATGAATGCAACAGAAGGGCATGGGTGATTTTACGACTGCAAGGGTAGTGTGTAGGTTATTACATGACTGCATAGGTACAGCCTGCATGATTGCATGACTGTAGGGAAAGTACATAACTAGACCCTGGATGATTACATGCCTGCAAAGGTAATATCTGGTGGATTACTGAAGTAAATGGCAAGTGAGTGGGTGATTTTAGAAGTTCATGAGTACCGCCTGGGTGATTACTGAACTACTAAAATACTACCTGAGTGATTACAGGAGTGCAAAGGTAGTGACTAGGTGATTTTAAAAGTACATGACTACTGGCTGAATGATTACATAAGTAAAAGAAAAGTGCGTATGTGATTGAAAGAGTACAAGGGAATTAAAGGACTACATGGGTAATAGCTCGCCGATTGCATGACTGCAGGGATAATGTCTGGGGCTCTACATGACTACATAGCAACTGACTGGGTGATTTTATAAGTGCATGGGTACTTCTTGGCTGATTACAGGACACCTGAGGTACAATCTACCCAAACACAAATAAGGAATTCTTCACATATCTTTAGTAAAAGTCTCAGCATATTACTAAAAGCATACATAAATATATCTGTATCATAACACTATCCAAACCTTAAAAATTGAAAGAACAAACTTATAATTTCAACCAATTATCTAAAATTATGCAGCGTCTTTCAACTATACCTTTCTACAGGCTAGAAAAAAGAAGCCTAATTAATAGCACCTTATGTAAGCATCTTTCAAAACACACTTTTGTGCTACATCTTCACCATTCTATCTAAAAATATGCGGCATCATTCAACTATACCTTTCTACAGACTATAAAAAATAAGTTTAATTAATAACACCTTATATGAGCATCTTTCAAACCACACTTTTGGGTTGCATCTTAACTTTTCTATGTAAAATTATGCGGCATCATTCAACAATACCTTTGTACAGTCTAGAAAAAAGAAGCCTAATTAATAACACCTGATATAAGCATCTTTCAAAGCACACTTTTGTACTGCATCTTCACTTGCTATCTAAAATCATGCAGCATCATTCAACTATACCTTTGTACAGGCTAGAAAAAAGAAGCCTAATTAATAACACCTTATATGATCATCTTTGAAACCCCACTTTTGTGCTGCATCTTCACCAATCTATCTAAAAATATGCGGCATCGTTCAACTATACCTTTCTACAGTCTAGAAAAAAGAAGTCTAATTAATTACACCTTATATGAGCATCTTTGAAACCTCACATTTCTGCTGCATTTTCCCCATTCTATCTAAAATTTTGCGGCATCATTCAACTATACCTTTCTACACACTAGAAGAAGAAGCCTAATTAATAATACCTTATGTGAGCATCTTTCAAACCACACTTTTGTGCTGTATCTTCACCATTCCACTAGTACTCACACTCTTGGCCCTACCACATAAACAGATCTTTCTTATACATCATGCACCTTACAATGTATAAGACATATGAAAATACATATATGAGAAGAAACATACTAGAGACAGAAGTCCATGCACACCTTAAAACTTGACAGACTCCACCTCCAACTATAATTATGCGGTATACTACAAATATAGATATCCAGACACTAAAACGAACTACCAATCAGTAATCCATCTTGCAAAATACACATATTACTATACAGAATCTTTTTTAAACAACAATTAAGTACAATAAACAAACTGCAATACACATCTCTACATTTAATATTATATTTCAAACAACACAGTTCTTGAATAATTTTAAAAGTTTAGAAATAAACCTCACAAATATATAACTCACCTTCCAAATAGATTTGTAGAATTTAAAATATCACAAACTCTTAAAGGATTTTCTATTGCACACAATCAATATAATGCACCAGTCTCAGCAAGGTACAACCAGTAATGGCAAAGTTTCCCACTCTTTCTCCACACATATACATGTAAATAATAACTTCCAGACTTCCAATACAAGTAAATAACAAATCACATTGATTCCTACATTATTTCAAATTGTAAAACACATGTTTATTGGTTACACGTATTAAGCCTTAGCAACTGACTTCTAAAAGTGCCCAAACCGTTTCTACATTTGTTTGGGAAGTGGCGATTCCACTGTGCACCACCGCATTGGAGCTGCGAATTCATACAGGAGTTAAAATATATTACAAATACATTTACCATTATTTTTGAATAACACACCACTTCTAAAGATAGTACTGACTTGGGAAATGTCACTGTAGTAACATATTACTTATATATAAATTACAAATTCACATTTTAAGTCCACAGTTAAGTTTCAACCCTACCCCCATTCTGCTTAATGCCAGTTTCCATAATTTAACTGACCGGTCACAAGTTCACCATATTTTCAAGTTCACCACACAATGTTGCAAATGCAAACAGCAGGTGTGGTTGACTTTGCAAAATATGATCTTATCCTTTCAATTGTACCCTTCAAATATTTTTTACTAACCAATAAGAAACATGCTTTTTTAAAAGACTAAAATGCACCCTATTTTTGAATGTACAATATTCTTAAACAGCCAATCAACTTTTTTAAAAACAGCATCTTGTCCACCATTTTACATATCTCTCATTCTACCAACTGACTACCTTAGCTACAGATATCTTTTCATTACTTCCAAACATCCCTTCAAGATGCTTACAGTGTGGATTGTTGGACACAGCTATGTTTTCTTGTGCAAAAGGTATGCTGAACGCAGAGGTATTTACAAAAACCTAGCTTTGCAAAATGTGGATATTAAATGGATTGCACAGAGAGGATTAAAGTGGCACCAATTGATGCCTTTGGTTAAAACCTTTTTGCATCTCCAACCCCCTGACCTCGTGATTGTGCACTGTGGTTGAAATGACCTAGGCTCATTGACTGGGGTAGGTCTGGAAATGCTAATGAAGGACACCTTTGCACAATTGATGTTGCTTTTATCTAAAACTGCCTTTGTATACTCTAACCTATTGCCAAAGACAGAAATGGAAATGGTCTAATCAATTCTGTCCAAAGATTGAGAAATCTAGAAAAATGTCAATAAAACAACAATCTACGTTTTTTTATGGATGGCATCTACAGAAGTTATAGAGTGCACTTCACAGATCAGGGAAAACGAGTCCTTCTCAACAACCTAAAGCTCTGCATCAGCACTTACATGTAGCTACAACAAACTCAGAATGAAAACAAGGGCTCTTTTTAGAGCCACGCTATAACTTAATACTGATTATAATATTTTTTTACATATACATTTTTTTGGGGGGGGGGCTTTGCGCACCCAGCGCAAATTTACAAAATAAAAACACAAACACAATGCACTACAACACAACACACTTTTCAACTTTAACTATTATTTTTAAATTTTATATATTTTTAACAACTCTATCAATTGTTATCTTGTCATTAACTTCAATCACAGTACCTTTTTAAAACAACTTCACAAATACAACACTACCATCTACATTATATTTAGGGCTCCCGGTTTTATGGTATTTATTTTTTTGTCATTTCCGTCTGTATTTATCCATATTTATTTTTTGCTAAATTTATCTGTATTTATCCATATTTATTTTGGGTTTTGTGGAAAAATTAAGCTGAAATTAGTATATTTCAACATTTATTTAACCGGTAAATATGCACTCATGCTTCAATACCTACTAGGTTTCAGTGCTGTAAACACAAGCAGAAGATAAATCAATGCACTCATAAGCAAATATGCAAATTTCAGTGTTAACCTTGTGCTTATCTACTGCTGTTAAAGCCTCTTTACTATAATTCCTTTCTTTTTCAGGCCCCTTACTTATCCATCCACACAGCTAATGGCCTGGGAGTCATAACAGACAGTATTTAGAATTACTCAAAAAGTAACCCAATTTCCTTTTTTATCCACATTTAATAATAAATACAGACAAGAAAATACATGTTTTCTGTCTGTATTTATCTGTAAAATTCTGTAAAAACGGAAAACAGGGAGCCTTAATTATATTCTAATTCATTATTTATATAAGGTGGATTCGCAAAGCCAACGCGAAGTTACACGGCGTGCCACACTGAGAGTCGCGCTGGAGTCGTGACTCAAAACTCAAAATAAAAACAAACTATCACCTTTAATTATTTCGCATTCGCCCCAGGGACCCTATCCCCCAGGGCCTGCCACCATTTTATCTCTAATAAAAAAAAAGAAGGGGGATTGCGTTGCGCCCCTCCTCAGGCCAATACTGGCCCTCCTCAAGCCTCTTCTTTTAAAAAAGATTAGAAGAGGGGGCAGCGTGCCACCCTCCTAGCCACTTCTGGCACCGGGGACTCCATCCCCTGGGGCCAGCCCTTTGCATTAGGGACCGTGGGGGGAGCCCCAATGCCCCCACGGTCCCGCCGGCTCCCTGTCTCCTGTGGGAGCCGGCATTGATTTTGAGCAAGGGGAGCTGCTGACATGTAGTTCCCCTTTCTCAAAATCAATCCTGTTTTGCTTCAACAAAGCAAAACAGTGTTTGCTATGTCAGGGCGGGAGCCGTGCTCCCGCCCTGCCATAGCAAACAGCAATGTCCCAGGGCTGGGCACCCAGGGACATTGCAGGAGCCGACCCTGGGGGGTTGCGGTTCCCATGGCCATCAAGGGCTCCAGGAGGGAGGCAGCGCAACCCTGCCCCCTTCATTCATAAAGCCCCGGGGAGGTGGTGGTTGCTGGGGGTCCATAATGGACCCCCGATTTTGAATAATTAGTGCCCCAGGGAGGTGGTTTTCCCCGGGGCAGTGAGGGGGGCAGAAGCTCCCCCACACCTATTTTCTATTTATTTAAGCCCTGGGGAGGTGGCAGTCGCTGGGGCTGTGGAGGAGCCACATGCCCCCGTGCATAATCAAATAAAGCCCCTGAGAGGTGGCAGTGCCCGGGGCTTGGGGGGCCCCCACATCCAATTAAAGAAGCCCTGGGGAGGTGGCGGTCCACGGGGCTGCAGGGGCCATGTGCCCCCCACATTCACACAACTAAGCCCCAGGCAAGTGGCTGTCCCTGGGCCCCCGCAATTCAATTTGGCATTGCCCCCAGGACCTGGCCCACCCCGGGCCTTAAGAATAAAAAATAAAAAAATTCTTGTCTGGATTCACGCACCCAGCGCAACTTCGGATGTTTTTAAAAAGAAAAAAACATGCAGGGGGTCAGGGTGTTTCTTTTCCACTCTTTTCTCTTGACTCGGTTACCGAGTCACAAGATGGCTGCCAACACTTCCTGGTTTGGAGTGTTGGCAGCCAATCAGGAGTCACCTTGTGCTCAGGAGGGGTCACGACTCCTCGGTGAACAGATATCGATATTTTTCTTTTTTTTATTTCTCAGGAACTACTGAACGGATTAACACCATTTAAAAAAATGTCCCTTTCTGAACCAAGGGCTACCTTTTTGCCAAATTTAGTGTAATTCCATTCAGCAGTTCGGAATGTAACCTCTTTCAAAATTCCTATGGAAATTAACATGGGGAAAACATGTTTTGGGACCCTCCTTTTTTCTTGGCCTCCGCTTGACGAATCACCCCGAAACTTTCAAGACAGGAGCTGACCTGAGTGAGTGGAAAATATGTTTTGAACATTTCGTGAAGATTCGTCAGACGGCGCCAAAGATATTGGCAAAAGAAAAAATGCTTTGTGAATAGAAACAAGGTCCTAACTCTAACTATCTGCTGGCGACCGCCGGTAGGTAATAAATAAATATATATATATATACATATATATATATATATATATATATATATATATATATATATATATATATATATATATATATATATCTAGTACGATATATATATATATAAATATATATATATATATATTACCTACTGGCGGTCGCCAGTAGGTAGTTATAGTTAGGACTTATTTTCCATAGGAAATCCGCAACATTCTATTTCCAATAACTTTGGCGCCGGTCAACGAATCTTCGCAAAATTTTCAAAACTCGTGGGGCGCTCCAGTCCGCGCCTAACCTGAAAGGTTTGGGGTGATTCAAAAGCGGGGGCTGAGAGCAAAGGGGGGTCCCAAAACGTGTTTTTCCCATGCAATTTTACATGGAAACTTTAGCCGCGGCTACAGCCCGAACTGCTGAACGGAATTACCCCAAATTTGACAAAGAGGTAGCCCTTGGTTCAAAAAGGTGCCTTTTTGTTAAATGGTGTAAATCCGTTCAGTAGTTCATGAGAAATTATCAAAAGAAAAAATATCGATATCTGGGCGGAGCATAACGACACATCTCATCGTGAGATCTGATTGGCTCTCAGCACTTCATCCTGGAATTCCTGGCAGCCATCTTGGGACCAATATACAAGATAGCACCTCATTGAAATGCATTGTAGTGAATAAAAGGTTTTGAGGGTCACCAAAAGGAGAACTATAAAAGGTAATAACAGACTTTAGTTACATTAGACTTCATTTGTTGATGGTACCATACTAATTTTAGGAATTGTTTTGTGTTCTAAGGCGATTTTACCTTGTGAAAAACCTTCTGCTGGGATATCATGAATCATGTTTGAGAGAAAACTATTTTCTCATGCTTGTCCCATAGAGGTTTGGAAGGTACTCCAGAAGCTAAAATTAGAGAATATTTTCTGTAAATTCACATTATCTTTCTCAGTCATGTGGGAATGAAGTCTGACATTCTCAGTAAAAAATGTACATCCAACAAGGGCAGAGACTGTCAATTGATTCCTTTGTGTTCTACTGCAGCTTCCTAGAGTGTTCTAAAGAACAACTAGAGCGCTAACAGCCTTACTTATGACAAAAGTATGGCACACCTGAAGCCATCTTGATTGGAATATACTGATAACAATTAAAACATTTAATTTAAAAAGGAATAAAATGCGGGGGTTCATTTTGTCCTAGAAATTATGGTTAGTGCTGTAGAAAGAAAAATTAGGACATGTTTTGAGTGAGATCTCAAATATCTTCCTGTTTTATTTCAACAGGAGCAGCCTGGCAGTTGATTCCTTTGTGTTCTACTGCAGCTTCCCAGACTGTTCTAAAGAACAACTAGAGCGCTAACAGCCTTACTTATGACAAAAGTATGGCACACCTGAAGCCATCTTGATTGGATTATACTGGTAACACTTAAAACATTTAATTTAAAAATGAATAAAACGAGGGGGTTCATTTTGTCCTAGAAATTATGGTTAGTGTAGAAAGAAAAATTAGGACATGTTTTAAGTGAGATCTCAAATATCTGCCTGTTATATTTCAACAGGAGCAGCCTGGCAGTTGATTCCTTTGTGTTCTACTCCAGCTTCCCAGAGTGTTCTAAAGAACAATTAGAGCGCTAACAGTCTTACTTATGACAAAATTATGGCACACCTGAAGCCATTTTGATTGAAATAAACTGGTAACACTTAAAACATTTAATTTAAAAAGGAACACAATGAGGGGGTTCATTTTGTCATAAAAATTATGGTTAGTGCTGTAGAAAGAAAAATTAGGTCATGTTTTAAGAGAGATCGCAAATCCTCTTCTATTTAATTTGAAATTTCTGACATGCAGACTGAACAATCACTTTCAATGCAAGCAGTAGACTTCCAGTTAACTCCCTGGTGAGCACTACCCCCTACACTCCCAAACACCACTGCACTACCCTAAACCCTAAAACACTACCCCCTACAGTATACAAACACCACTGTGCTTCCCTTAACCCTAAAACACTATCCCCAGCATGACCTCCTATACTACCCAAACACCACTGCGCTACCCTAAACACTACAACACTAACCCAGCATGACCCCCTACACTACCCAAACACCTCTGCACTGCCCTAAGCCCTAAAACACTACCCCAGCATGTTCCCCTACACTACCCAAACACCATTACACTACCCTAAACCCTAAATCTACCCCCAGCACGACCCCCTACACTACCCAAACACCACTGTGCTACACTAAACCCTAATACACTACCCCCAGCATGACCCCCTACACTACACAAACACAACTGTACTACCCTAAACTCTAAAACACTACCCCCAGCACGAACCCACAAACACTACCCTAAACCCTAAATCTACCAGCACAACCACCTATACTACCCAAACACCACTGCACTACCCAAAACCCTAAATCTACCCTCAGCATGACCCCTTATACTACCCAAACCCCACTGCACTACCCTAAACCCTAAAACACTACCCCCAGCATGACCCCCTACACTACCCAAACACCACTGCACTACCCTAAACCCTAAAACACTACCCTCGGCACGACCCCCTACACTACACAAACACCACTGTGCTACCTTAAACCCTAAAACACTACCCACGGCAAGACCCCCTACACTACACAAACACCACTGCCCTACCCTAAACCCTAAAACACTACCCCCGCACGACCCCCTACACTATCCAAACACCCCTGTGCTACCATAAACCCTAAAACACTACCCCCGGCATGGCCCCCTACACTACCCAAACACCACTGTGCTACCCTAAACCCTAAAACACTACCCCCAGCACGACCCTTGCCGAAACACCACTGCGCTACCCTAAACACTAAAACACTACCCCCGGCACGACCCCCTACACTACACAAACACCACTGCGCTACCCTAAACCCTAAAACACTACCCCAGGATGACCCCCTACACTACCCAAACACCACTACACTACCCTAAATCCTAAAGCACTACCCCAGCACGACCCCCTATACTACACAAACACCACTGCACTACCCTAAACTCTAAATCTACCCCCAGAACGACACCCTACGCTACACAAACACTACTGCACTACCCTAAACCCTAAATCTACCCCAGCATGACCCCCTACACTACCCAAACATCACTACACTACCCTAAATCCTAAAGCACTACCCCAGCACGACCCCCTATACTACACAAACACCACTGCACTACCCTAAACTCTAAATCTACCCCCAGAACGACACCCTACGCTACACAAACACTACTGCACTACCCTAAACCCTAAATCTACCCCCAGCACGACCCCCTACACTACACAAACACCACTGCACTACCCTAAACCCTAAAACATTACCCCCAGCACGACCCCTACACTACACAAACACCACTGCACTACCCTAGACCCTAAAACACTACCCCCAGCATGACCCCCTACACTACCTGAACACCACTGCCCTACCCTAAACCCTAAAACACTACCCCCAGCACAACCCCCTACACTACATGAACACCACTGCACTGCCCTAAACCCTAAAACACTACCCCTACACTACACAAACACCACTGCACTACCCTAAACCCTAAAACCCTACCCCCAGCACAACCCCCTACACTACACAAACACCACTGCACTACCCTAAACCCTAAAACCCTACCCCCAGCACGACCCCCTATACTACACAAACACCATTGCACTACCCTAAACCTTAAATCTACCCCAGCACGAACCCCTACACTACCCAAACACCACTGCACTACCCTAAACCCTAAAACCCTACCCCTACACTACACAAACACTACTGCACTACCCCCAGCATGACCCCTACACTACCCAAATACCACTGCACTACGCTAAACCCTAAAACACTACCCCCAGCACGACCCCCTACACTACCCAAACACCACTGCGCTACCCTAAACCCTAAAACACTACCCCCAGCACGACCCCCTATACTACACAAATACCACGGCACTACCCTAAACCCTAAAACACTACCCCAGCACGACCCCCTACATGATGTGGAATTTATGCAGTGCCTCGTTTCGTATCTTCCTTTACAAAGATGTCTGTTTGCAGTTTCACGGTTTCGCTTTTAGCACAGTTTGTTTCCATGCCTCTAGACTGAAGAAAAGTATTTCACTAGAGTGATGTCACATAATTGAGCCCTCCATTCAGACCTATGAAAGTGCCTCAGTCCTTTTTCAAAGGTTTGTCACGGATATTTCTGCAGGCAGTTTGTGCAAATATAGACATTATTCAGAAAATGCTAAGCAGTAGCACAGTTGAACTCTGATAGATCGCTCGCCACTTAAACGGTAAGGCAGGTGTAAAAAGGGGCGTGGCCTCCGACCACCTCTCTGCAATGCAGCTCTGTGGCGCTTACTGGAGGTACCTGGTGGGCTAGTTGGCCGTCAGGGACCCTCAGGATTCAACATTCGAATCGGTCGAAATCAGGAAGTGTCGGCCGCCATTTTGTGTGTCTCACACTGATGAACAAAGGTGGAGAACGTGAAAAGGGGGCAACGAAGAGAGTTGCAGACCCCCTAGCGTTTTTCAGGGGGTCCAAGAAGGACCCAAAAGTATGAAAAATACAATTTAACATTTTTTTTAAAAATCGCGGGGTGCGCGTACGGTAAGCTTACCGTACGCGCACGGCAGAAAAAAATCATTAAAAAAAATAGAATTAAAAATCAAATTTAAGTGTTTAGATATTAGGGGGCTCTAAAAAGAGCCGTTGTGTTGATGAAGTGTTTTTTTGTGGTACCTACAAGTAAGTACCGATGCAGAGTCTAAAGTTCAAGAGGAAGACTCTGTTGCCTTCATCTGTGAAATGTACGCCGTCTCCTCTATAAATGCCTTGCATGTTGTAACGCAAGTTGTTGTGGTATATAGAACCCATACCATAGTCTCTGAGGAAAGCAGAAATAGATTTGTTGACGTGCTTTCTTGCTTTGTCAATCTGTGGACAAAATTGGTTGGACCAGTTCCACTTTTGCCTTTGGCATATATTAGAATATACAAAGGCAGATTGTGGAAAAAGCGACATCAATTGCACAAAGGTGTCCTCAACAAGCATTTCCAGACCTACCCCAGTTAAAGTGCCTAGGTCATTTCCAACACAGTGCACAATAATAAGGTTAGGCTGTTGGAGGTGTAGAAAAGATTTCACCAAAGGCATCAGTTGGTGCCACTTTAACCCTCTCTGACCAATCCATTTAATGTCTACATTTGGCAAAGCAAGGTCTCTCACCATACCTCTTTTTTCTGCATATTTTTCACTCCAGAAGACATAGCTGTGACCTACAATCCACACAGTGAAGATCTTCAAAGGAGATCTGGATGCACTCAGGAGGTGTCTTTCAGTAGAATCGCTATATGAAATGAAAGACAGTTGTAAAATGGAGGCATACATATTTTTTTAATAAAAAGAACTCATTGGCTGTTTCAGACCATTCAACAGTAAAAACTAGGCTGTATGTTTAGATTTTTACATGCATGTTTTGTATTGGTTCAGAAAATTGTGTTCCCACAGAAGATTAATTTGGATTTGCTGTTAGGTTTGACAGGTCAAGCACTCTTGCTCTTTGGAATAGAAACATTGTGTGCTGAACTTCTGACCTCTCTGCTCACACCAGTGTTCCATGAGCTGTTGCTATGGTAGCAGGCAGAAGTCAAGTTGGGGGAAGGGTTCATTTGGAAAAGGGTTGAAGTTTTCAACCAATAGAAATGTGTGATTTCATTTGAAAAAATGTGGGAAGCACTGAGATTTGTACTTAACATGTATATGTGTGAAAAAAGAGAGGGAAACATTGCCATTTACTGGTTCTGGTGAGAGGAGAGAGGTGTACAGTTCTGAGATTCTGACTTTGATAATCTGCTGTTTGAGTGCCACATTTCTTTATCAACTAACTAATTTTAAAGGTGAGATATGAGTTTGAGAGGGGATGTATGTGGTGAATGTTGATATAAAAAATAGAATTGTGATTCTTCTTTAAAAGTTGTGTTTTACATTTTGTGGTTTGGGAGATATTTAACTGTCTTGAACTTGGAAAATATTATGGAGTATGTTTTCACCATAAGTTAAGGTGTACTGGTATCACTGAGGAATACTGTTTTGTGCCTAGAATCAAACCATGAGTCTGTGTGCACAAAGGAATTGTTGTCAGAGATTTTAATAGTGTTGGTCCGGTTCTGTAAGAATGGCATTTCTAGGAAAGGGTCAGCTTTTCTTTTGTAAAAGTGATGGTTTCCATTCAGCATAAATCAGTAACACAAAAATAGGAGGCAAATGCTAACATAATTGATATAGTAGATTTTGCTTCTAATCATGCAATGGGTGAGCTTGGTCCTACATATAGAAAACTCCAATTAACCCTTGCCACACATGTAGTTTTACATACATTACTACAATGTTTATGCTGTTATGGATGCATTCATGCATATGTCTCTTGTAACTGAAAATACACAGTCTGGAGAAGCAGACTCTTAGCACACACCAAGCAGTTTATCCTGTAGAATCATGCTTAGTATTCACAAGTGAGTGGTGTTTCAGGTATCAGTGAGTAACGCTAATACATTCAACATCACTAAGGTTGATTTCCTTTGCTGGAGTGTAGTCAGTCACCCAGGTTACACATGTTCATGGTCTCAAAGAGCTGTTTCGACATGTGCTCTTTTCTGCCTCTCTAAACTATAAGGAAAATGTCTCAGACTGTTAGAGTAATTAACACTTGCTCTACCACAGTAGTAAGTGTGCTTTCAAATTGCCAGGACATGTGCTCTTTTCTGTTTCTGAAAATTGTAATGAAAATGTTTCAGACTGTTAGAGTACTTATCACTTGCAAAAAAAACAGCAGTAAGTGTGCTTTCAAATTGGCAATCAAATTTTGTTTTCTGCCTAGAATCACACCATGAGTCTGTGTGCACACAGGAATTGTTGTCAGAGATTTATTTCGTGTCACTCTGGTTCTTTTAGAATTGCATTCGTAGGAAAGGGGAAGCTTGTTTTCTTCAACTATGATGGTTAGCATTCAGCCCAAATCAGTATCTCAAATGAGAGGCAAATGCTAACATATTTGAAATCAACATGGTAGATTTTCCTTCCACTCGTGCAATGGGTCATGTAGTTGCTACATGCTAAAAACTCATATTAACCCTTACCACACATGTAGTCTTACATACATCTCTGCAGTCTTCATGCAGTTCTGCAAGCGTCCATGCTGATCTCTCTTGCACCTGACAATACACAGTCTCCAGAAGTACACTCTTAGCACACAGGCAGCTGATTTTCCTGCACTCCCATGCTTACTATTCAGCACTGTGTGGTATTTCAGATAGCAGTGTGTAACACTAACACATTCAACATCACCAAGGCTCATTTCCTTTGCTCTAGTCTAATCACTCACCCAGGTTCCACATGCTCATGCTCTCAAGTAGCTGTTAGGACATGTGCTCTTTTCTGTCTCTCTAAACTATAAGGAAAATGTGTCAGGCTGTTACAGTAATTATCACTTGCAAAACCACAGCGGTAAATGTGCTTTGAAATTGCCAATGAAAAATCGTTTTCTGCCTAGAATCACACCAGAATTGTTCTTAGAGATATAATTCGTGTTGGTTTTATTGTGTGTTTCACTTGTAGGAAAGGGGTAGATAGTATTATAAGAT
Source organism: Triturus cristatus (assembly GCF_964204655.1). Classification (NCBI taxonomy): domain Eukaryota; kingdom Metazoa; phylum Chordata; class Amphibia; order Caudata; family Salamandridae; genus Triturus; species Triturus cristatus. The sequence goes on along the minus strand of NC_140582.1, from coordinate 837,311,882 downwards.
TTGAAAAGCTCATAAAAACTGTAGTAATATATTTAAATTACATAAAGGTATTTTTTTTTAGTTTCTTTCAGGTATTGCTGCAGAGCAGTGAAGCAAATTTAAGATGCCTATAAAATCAAGAAAGAGAAAAGAACAGAAAAAACATGTATATTTGAAGACAACTGGAGGACCCGAGTTAGTTGAAGATGCTCATGTTGGAAAAAAGAAAAAGTCTTCTGGTAAGCAGACAAAGGAATTCTTTAAAAATATCTTCAAAAAAAGGAAAAATTTAAAAAATGTCTCCACTGGAAATACTGTTTCAAGTAGAAAACAACTGGACCAAAGTGAGAATTTACTAAATGCTAATGTACAATCAGAAGCAATAAAGATTGACTTTAAAAGAAAAACAGCATTTAAAGAGATCCGTAGAAAAATGTTTCAGAGAAGAGTGATGTCCAATTTGCTAAAGGATGTGAAAAAATATAAGAAAAAAGCGAAATTTTACAAGAGAAAAAAAGATATTGAAGCCATTGTAGCTAAGGCTTTAGAATTAAAAAGAAAACTATTCATTTTAATTTTGAACAGGATGCGTACATTAGATAAAATGGTCAATGTAATGAAGTCACAAAGCAAAACGAAAAGAGTAGTGAAAAGAAGTAACTTTTGTAAAGTGTTTTTAGGAGAATGGATGCATAGTTCAAGTACTGAACCATTTTTTAATGAAGAGAGTTATTTTCAAAGTAATAGTTTGCTGCATGCAGTTGACACCAGTGGCCGAGCTTATGTAGTGAAAGATGGTTGTATAATGGAAAAGGAGAAAATGGTTCCAAGAAATGAGGAAGAAGTGATGGCGGATGAGGTTATGGGGAGACGTCCTAAAGCCCCAGTGTATACTTGGAATTGTAGTAGTATTTGTACTTTGCAACAGGAATCTATTGATAAATTACGTGAGTTTTTAAGAGAATATAGTAAAAAAAGTGTTAAACAGAAGATTAAGGTGCTTCAAAGACTAGATCCATGCAGAGTGAGAGAGAATACTGGTTTGCAAGGACACTCTCTGGCTTGTCTATCTAGGAAAGTTTGTCAAAGTGTTTTTCACCATTTTAGGATGCTGGCAGTACATCATACTGAAATAAGAAAATTTGTGAGAAGATTGTATTCTGCTAAAAGTCCAGCACTAAAATTAAATGAGTTGAATAGGGCTCTGTTCCGTGGAACTGTATCAGATGTTGAGAAGGTTACTGATGAAATTCAGTTTAGTTACTTTGGTCCGGAACAAGAAAGTGCAGGTAATGACACAGTTATTGAGGAAAATGTGGAAGAGAATGTACAACCCTCCGTAAGTAAGAAATTTGAAGATCAAATGACAAAATTTGCTATCATCTCTAATGAAAGACCAAATATTACTTGTATTTGTTGCCGGAGAAGCCATTATAAAACTCAAACAAGGAATGTTGATCTCTACAAAAAAAGTGAAGAAGAAGAAAATTATAAGTGGAAGGATTTTGCAACATATATATTTCTTGAAAATTGTTTTGATTTGGGTGAAGATCAGCGTATTTGTAAATACTGGTATAACAAGTTAGAAGAAAATAAAATGCCAGCTAGAGCTGTACATAATATTTTAGAATTGGTTGATATTCCTGCTGAACTGTCTGATTTAAATACGTATGAGTCTATACTCATTCAATGTGTTCATCCGTTCCAGACTATAGTACGTATGGAGCCCAAAACCGGTAAATTACCTCCTTCAGATTTACAGAGAGGTTTAAAAGGAAGAGTTGTCTATTTGCCGTTGGATTTGAAAAAAAATATGGAAACTATTGATGCAGATACTTTGGAAACTGAACCATTAGTTATTCTGGTTAATGGTGTACCTACAAAGAATAAGAAAATTTGGCAGGAGCTGGTGATGTACGGAAAGTACAAAGAGAAAATTTATATTTGAAAAGGAATAATAAATGGTATGAATCAATTTATATAGATGAAGATGAAGAAGATTTACTAGGAGACACAGAAACACCAACTGAGCAAATTGAAAAAGTGGACAAGTCAAAAGAAGAAGAAATTTATGAACATTTCAGCATACATTCTCTTCATTCAAAAGAAGTTATGGCAAACACTATTGATCTGTTTCAGATGAAAAAAGCCAAAGGAACTCCCGTGAGTGTATGGAAGGAGAGCTTGGAAGCTTGTTGTTTTCCCCAGCTGTTTCCTACAGGAAAAGGTGGACGATATGATGAACGTCCAGTACAGATTCCTGCTTCTGAGTATCGGACTACAAGATTATATGCAGAAGATCCCAGATTTCGTCAAAGTATTCCATATTTGTTCCATCTGTTATTTGAAAGTGACTTGTCTGCACTATCTTATGCAGTAAATCACATTTTAAAAAGTGGAGTACATCTACATAATGTGTCTGCTAAGGATTTTATGAACAAAGTGCAGCAGCGAGATGATCATTTGGAATCACAATTGATCAATCTGATGGCTCGTCAGCGTGGGACAAATGAATATTGGTACCGACGCCATGGAGAATTGAAATGTATGTTACGGAATTTAGGAACACCTACATGGTTCCTTACCCTAAGCTGTGCCGAGTACGCTTGGGATGATTTACTGGATTTTCTTCGAGAGGCAAATTCAAACATTAAAAACATCGAATACAAGACAGCAGGAGAACTGTGCTCATTGGATCCGGTTAATGTTTGCAGATATTTCAATCATAGATTTGAGGCTATGATGTCCTTCATCTGCAATAAAAAAAATCCAACTCTTGGAGAAGTTGTGGATTTCTTTTGGAGAAAAGAGTACCAAGCAAGAGGTGCTCCTCATATTCATATGCTGTTGTGGATCAAGGATGCCCCAACATTTGGAACAGATGCTGATGAAGCAGTTTTATCTTTCATTGAATAATATGCAACATGTGCTATACCTAAAAGCACAGAAGAGAAAAAGTTAAAAGAGCAAGTTTTACGTTTCCAAAGTCATCGGTGTGGAAAATACTGTCGACGGAAGTACAAGAGCAAAGATAAATTCTACACAAAATGTCGATTTGGATTTCCCAGACCTGTTCTTTCAAAAGGAAGAGTAAACAGTTTTATGTCAGCTGTGCAACATACCATTACAAGAAAATCTCCAAAAAATACGTACAACCTAAGAAGAAAAGAAGAGTCAAAATATATAAATGACTACAACCCAGTCATTTTATCGATGTGGAATGCTAACATGGATATTCAGTATGTGGCAGACAATTCTATTGCTGTTGCTCGGTATGTCACATCGTACATCACTAAATCTAAGAAAACGGAATTGAAGGAAATGTGGGAAGAGATTTCTCACGAGAAAAGTGTCAGTAAGAAGCTATACAGTTTCAGTTTAAAGATGTTATCGCATCGAGAAATTGGATCCTACGAATGCTCAGATAGGTTATCATCTGTAAATCTGTACTCGAATTCAAGAAGAATAATTTGGGTGAGTTTAGGCCTTGCAGCAATGCGAAATCGGGTACTGAAATCTGTTGGAGAAATTGAATATTTGGCCGAGAACGAGCCGGAAAGTACAGATATTTTGAAATCAAACATGTTGGACACGTATTACCCAAAAAGAAGTTGTCATCTTGAGAACATGTGTCTCTATGAAGTGCTGCAGAACTACATTTTTTCACGGAAAGCCACAGAAGACATCAACAATGGAAAATATAAAGTTGTTGGTGAGGAAGGATGTTTGGTGAAGCAAACAAAAGGAAGTTTGATTAATCATAGGAAGCTGAGTTGCGACACTACTGACAAAAAGGAATTTTACTACTTGGCACTTTTACAGCTGTTTAAACCATGGCGTACAGAGGACGAACTACTTGGAGAATTTCACAGCTATGAGGATTCATTTAATGCATGTAAAGATACGATTGAATGCAGTACTTTCATAAATTATGTCCAAATGTTAAATGAAGAAATTGAACAGGAAGCTACAATTGCAGCTGAAGTAGCTAGAGACAGTTCTCAAGACAGCCAAAGTTCTGGAACGCTCAGTCAAGATCCCCTAGGACAACCAATCGTAGAAAATGAAGCTGCAATAGCCATGACTGAAGTGGAAACGGCTATGAATCAAGCTCAAGAAGATTTAATAGACTTACCAAATTTGGAACAACAACTGAATGAAGAACAACAACAAATTTATGAAGAAGTCAGAAAAAAAATTGATCACGGATTACTACATGAAAATAAAGAGTGCACATGCACATCATTTGAACCAATCAGGATGTATGTGAGTGGAAAAGCTGGAACTGGAAAAAGTTTCTTAATTAAAGTCATCAGAAGCTACCTACAGCAAAAAACAGATTCAACTTTGTCTTGTGTTGTTACTGCTCCAACTGGGTTAGCAGCATATAACATAAAATGAATTACCTTACATCGATTGCTAATGTTACCAGTGGAGCATGAGAACAAAATAGAATATCACAAGCTTACAGGAGAAGCATGCTTCGAAGTTTCAAGAGTGTTGAAGAAGATGCAAGTTCTCATTATTGATGAGGTAAGCATGGTATCAAACTTAATGCTTGCCTATGTGCATTTAAGAATGCAGCAAATTCTAAAGAGAGACTATGACGTGTTATTTGGTGGAAAACATGTTATAGTTTTTGGGGATCTTCTACAGCTTACTCCAGTTAAAGGACAACCAGTGTTTAATTCTGTGACACATGAAGACACGAAGAAGTCATTAGCAAGCATTGGTAATGTGAATATTTGGTCGTTCTTTGAGTACAAAGAACTTACTACCAATATGAGGCAAGCAAACGATGAAGATTATGCAAGTATTCTGAAAGATATCAGAATTGGACTACTCACAGAAGTTGGCAGAAAAGCATTACAGAGTCGGTTGTTATATAATTTATTTCCAAAGGAAGAAATAGTTGCAGAGAAAATATATAAGAACATTGCAGAAAATAATACTGTAATCTGCTTAATGCCAACACTACGTGAATGCTCGATATTCAATGAGGAACTTTTGAAATTGGAAAAGGAAGAGATTAAAAAATGGAAGAAGTGGACAAAATTCAGCATGAAGGAATTACTATTACATTAACAGGCAAACTGAAAAATAAATTGGATTCTCTGGAGAAGAACATTTCGAAAACAGCTGGATTAGAAAAAAATCTATATCTTTGCATGAACTGTCGAGTATTTTTAAGGAGATATTTGGATGTTGAAAAAGGTTTAGTGAATGGAGCTATGGGTAAAGTTGTGGGTTTTGTGAAGTACCAGAAAAAAGATGGGATTGAATTTTTAAAAATAAAATTTGATCAGATTGAAGAGGTTAAAGAGATTTGTCGTTGTCCAGTTCGTTTCCTGCTTGTGAAAGACTTATATGTACGTAGGAAGCAGTTTCCGTTTTCTCTAGCATATGCTGTAACTATTCACAAGTCTCAAGGATTAACTGTAGATAGTGCTTTTGTAAACATTGGTTCTACTGTGTTCAAAGAAGGTATGGCATATGTTGCTTTGTCACGAGTGAAAAAATTATCTGGTTTATTCATGATAGACTTTGATGACTCAAAAGTTAGTGCAGATGCAAATTGTGTAAAGGAGTATAATAGATTAAGAAGAACCTATGCTCCTCATTTAGGTCAGTATCCTGTGTTGGAAAAACGTGTTGTTTCTCGGAAAAGGAGATTTGAGAATATCTGTAATGAGGATGTAGAGAAGAGAAAACAAAAAGAGAGTCATGTGATTGCAAGCAAAAAGAAAAAGGACAATGTTGAAGAGGTTGTTGGTTGTCATTCTGAAAATAGCTCTGGTGTCAACTGCTACGCAACTGTAGTGCTGAATGTTGTATTTTATCTTGAAAGTTTGCAAGAGGAGATAATAGTAAATCATGAAAAAAGATTCTGTTCTGTGCTAAGTCTCCTTTATGAGATGCTGAGTATTGATAAAACTAAAATAGAAAGTGCTACTGAAATTCGAAAACTTTTAGATGTATGTTCAGGACGTACACAGTTTACTCAAAATGTCCAGCAAGATGCCCAGGAATTCTTGATGTATGTCCTTATGGTACTGGAAGATGAAGGGGTAGATGTTGAGAATATGTTTGGTCTCTCTTATAAATGGGAACATACTTGTGAAAACTGTTTCTACACATGCAGCTCTAATGTTGATTCAGAAAGGTTTATCTATTTAACATTGCCAGAGAGTAAATCAGTGAGTTTTAGTAAATTAGTTAAAGATGCCAATCATAGCATGGAATGCTGTGAATGTAAATCTGACATGTTTTCAACGTTACTTTTAAAGAAATACGGACAGTATGTAATTTTATTGATGCAACGTTGTAGAGCTGATGGTTCTAAATTGGACACTTTAATAAAGAAGTTTATAGGACAGCAATTATCAATTTCAGGAAAAACTTTTGCTACAGTTGCAATAATTTTCCATGATGGACCTACTATAACTTCTGGTCATTACACAGTTTGTCTTAAATGTGAAAAAGGCTGGACACTGTGTAATGATTCTCAATTGGTTTTTAAGCAACGTTTGCCTTTTGATTTAGCAAATTCCTATTTAATTTTTCTGAAACCAAAATTTTAGATAGAAATTGCAACATCTGTACAAATTATTTTTGCAATTTTATTGGATTACCATTGGAAATTTCATCAAAAAAGAATTTAAAGATTACCATGTGGCCTAAAGGAAAGGTAACAATTTGTATTGTGGACTTCTTTGACACATATTATTTTGGTGATTATGCTTATACAACAAAATTTTCAGACGATATTTATTGGAATTAGTTATTGTTCTTAGATGATATTTTATTGAATATGTTACATTTCTATAAAGGTATGTTTTAGTGAGAAGAGATTCTGGGCTTTTTTTAAACAATCTTTCAGATTGTTATTTTTTTTTGCCCGCTGTTAAGTGATGAATGCAATTGCTTTCACGATTTACATTGAAATGCAATATATTCTGAAAACAGCAAAAAAAGGGGGAAAAAATGTTTTTTAAATATGAAAATATGTGTATTGTATTTTAAAATGTATTATTAAATATTATTACTTTTTTCTTTTTTTTCAGATTGAGAAAGAAAATTTAGGAAAAAATAAACCTTTTTTCTAGCATTTTAAATAAACCATTTATTGGTAAATTTCTATATTTATCACACATTTACTTTCATGCTCCCTTTTTTTGACTTCTCCTCTCTCTGCTTTTCTCATTTCCGTTGCAGTCCCTCAAGGACCTTGTAGGGTGAACATTTAAAAAAAAAAAAAATGCGCTTACCGTACACGCACGGTAAAAAAAAAAAAAATTAATAAAAAATAAAAAAAGTTGTGAGGTAAGGCTGGCTCTTAAAAGAGCCGTTGTGTTAATACAGGGACAGAGGAAAGAAAGAATGGGAATATTAACAAGGACCACAGATCTGCTGGTCTATCTTATTGTTTATTAGGGAAATACTGGTCTCCCCATGAACAATTAGACCATAACATCTGGTGCACCTCATTTGTACCCTCTGAAATCGAGGGTTCCTTTCCACAGGAGCAGAAGAGGGTGATGCTCCCACCGCAGAGGAAGGGCTCAGCTGAGCTGCCGAAGATGTACTCGGCTGAGCTTCTGCGGATGTGCTCGGGTGACTTACTGGAGATGTTTCTTCAGTATGTCGAGCAAAAGTCCTGGGATGTACATCCCTAATGTGTCTAACCCTAGAGTGATTACCAAAGGAATACTTCTTCCTTGGATCACCTCTAGATAAGACGCGCTCACAAAGTGAGCAGGTGACTAATGGAGCATTTACCTTTTTCTGCCCCTCTGGAAATGTAAAATATTCCCAAACAAAAGAATTCTTTTGTTTCCTCCTTCTCTGTCTAATGATGGTGCTGCCCTGCTCACTCACAGAAGAGGACTGCTGCTCTGCCATTGTATCCCAAAGACAATTCAGCTCCTTCTCCTAGGGAATCACAAGCAGTAATGAGGGGAATGGGTGTGGTGTAGGAAGATTCTGGAACTGAAAGTAGTTTAAACCAATCAAAAGTGTTGTTTCTTGATCACATGACCACCCGTACGCGCACGTTAAGCTTACGGAGCGCTTACGGTAAAAGTACGCATGCGCGAATGAAAGACACACGCAGCCGCGCATGCGCATTACAGGCACGCTCTTACGCATAACGTGCGCGCGCGTGCGCGTATGAAGCTTGCGCTTGTGCGTCGCGTAGGAAGTACGGAAGCGTCCGTAAATTGCGTAAGCATGCGCACACGGAGTATAAATATTACGTACGCTCACCGTACATAAAGTGAAGCGTGCGCTCACGGTAAGCTTACTGTACGCGCACGGTAAAAAAATAAAAAAAATAAAAATAAAAAAAAAGATAAAGGTTTGTTGAAGATATTAACTATGTTATACAACTATTTCTAACCATTTATTTAAGTAAGGTGAATCTTTCTATATTGCAGAATGCTATAAAACCATGAATATATACATAGGTAGCATAGTGTTTAAAGGGAAAAAGAAAAAGAAAAAAAAAAGATGTAAAAAACAAAGCAAATTCAATGAAAAAACCATAGGTTTCACACACAATATAGTTAGGAATTAGCATTTAAAAAACCATGCAAATTCACAGAAAAAACCATAGGTTTCACACACGTCATATTTAGGAATTTGCATTTAAAAAACCTTGCAAATTCACTGAAAAAACCATAGGTTTCACACATGTTGTAGTTAGAAATTATCATTTAAAAAAACCTTGCAAATTCACTGAAAAAACCATAGGTTTCACACACGTTATAGTTAGCTGGACATTTCTCTCGTAAAAAACCATTGAAATTCCCCCGTTATAGTTAGTTCAGCTAACTATAACTCGCGCACCCGCAATCCACTGCTGATGACGTCACATATTACATCACTCATGACATGGTCAGTGACATCACTCATGACATCACTGATGACATCTCAAATGACATCACTGGTGACATCACTGATGATGTCATCCATGTGATAAATTACCACATCTTCCCACACCCTAATATAACCTTTGATATACCGACTCAAAATTTCAGAGTTCCAATCTCAAAACCATACATAATGCAATACCAATAACTGCATACCCACTTATTAACTTTTAGGTCTTCATACACCTCCACACACTCACCTGTACAGTCACTCATACTTACAGTCACTCCATACAAAACTATCATATGAATTTATACACACACCTATATAGACACTCACACACTACCAATCATCCATAGAGGTACTCTCACACCTAGTCATTCATACAAATAATCACATTGCCATTTACTCACCTATGCAACTCAAGTTCCCTTGCTCACAAAAATAGTATCACATTCTTATGCTCTATTAGAATTATTGACAGAAGCACACACTCATCCATACAGTCACTGTCACAATCACACACTCTCACATCTCGCCACTTAAATACTCTTACACACATATATTCTGCCTTTCACATATGTAGTTAGTCACAAATGTACCACTGAGATATACATTCAATTCATAACACAGCCATACATACACTCACTCAACCATACAGTCCATCACAGATGCACTTTTAAAAACATCCACTCATAGAATCACCCACTCACTCATCTATGCAGAGTCACACACACCTTACCCACACAAACACTCAGGAACTCATACAGATACTGAGACAAGTAATCAATAACTCATATAGACACTTATATAGCTATTCACAAAACCATGCCGCCACTTATACACCAACACACAGACACATACAAACATTTATACAGTTTAGTCACTAGTCTGAAGTAAGATGCAGTTAAACGACTCACTTATCGACTCAGTTACGCAACACAGAAAATCATCCCTTTACACACTTGTACACCCACTCATTCTTTAACAGGCCTTTCCATATATATATAAAAGATATTGAAAATTTTAGGAAAACACACATTCACTGGATGACGTCATCAGTGATGTCATCAGTGATGTCATTTGAGATGTCATCAGTGATGTCATGAGTGATGTCACTGACCATGTCATGAGTGATGTAATATGTGACATCATCAGCAGTGGATTGCGGGTGCGCGAGTTATAGTTAGCTGAACTAACTATAACAGGGGAATTTCAATGGTTTTTTACGAGAGAAATTTCCAGCTAACTATAACGTGTGTGAAACCTATGGTTTTTTCAGTGAATTTGCAAGGTTTTTTAAATGCTAATTTCTAACTATAACGTGTGTGAAACCTATGGTTTTTTCAGTGAATATATATTATATATATATATATAATACATATTTAAATATAAAACAAAACAACATTCACTGGATGATGTCATCAGTGATGTCATTTGAGATGTCATCAGTGATGTCATCAGTGATGTCACTGACCAGGTCATGAATGATGTAATATGTGACATCATCAGCAGTGCATTGCGGGCACGCAAGTTATAGTTAGAAGAACTAACTATAATGGAAGAATTTCTATGGTTTTGTAAGAGTGAAATGTCCAGCTAACTACAACAGTCCTGAAACCTATGGTTTTTTCAGTGAATATATATATATATATATATATCGTACTAGATTGATAGATTACCTCTACATTACTCTCAGAGATTCTGTGTAACTTATGTTTTCAATCCATTGTAATAGTTACTACCAATATCTTTATGTAATCGTTACTACCAATTTCTTTATGTTAGAGTTACCAACTTTTAATAATTATTGAATAACCTTTCATGCAGCACCGATCTAATTTATTTAACAAAATAGAAACTTACTTTGTGTTTATTGAAGTAGGCTGACCCCGTAGTTAAAAGATGCACCGGGGCCTTTCCCGATGTAACGTGAGCCCCCTCAACGCAGACCCGCGTACAAGGCTAATGTGACCTCCCGTTTATAGAGCGTTTTGTAACCAGTGACTAATCTGGTTTAATCGCGCAAGTGGGCGCAAATGGACCGAGTTATCCAAAACACCTAACACAATGTACACGATGCGGCTGCAAATAGGGGTGCGACTGCATCGGAGTCTTTAACTTTGAGCGTCTAATTGTGGAAACATCAAATTAAAGCCGACTACGGCACACTCGTCATCATACTGATTACCAAAAGGAAAGTCCCTCAGCAATACCCCGTGTACATGTCTGCCACCACTCTAATGCATCAGAAATCGACGGTTGACAGTTTTAGCTAATTCAAAGCGAGAATGCCCCCTAGTAGTGTCTAAATAAATCAGAATAGGCTAGAATTATTGGGAAATCAACCCTTTGAGCGAGTTCCCTCTTACATTAATAACTAAAATGTCTGAGGATCAGGTAGATACAGGTATTGAAGGGAAACTAGAGGAGATAGGGTATAAGGAACAACAATGCCTCCCACGGACAATGATATGCATCTAGGGCGAGGTCCACGTACTCAAGGCACTCTTCAATAGAGTATCATGTTTATAATGGCAGGACGCTGGTACACTGTACCCCAAGTGAAACACCAGGTCCTCCTCCATGCACTCCGTGTCATTCAGTATCACTCTTCGGACAACGGGTCCAATTCCTGCGCTGTCATTTCAAATCGTTGTGCTACGCTCAGAACTAGTTGAGAGCCGTTCCCCACCACCTCCTCTTCCGGGGTTAGCTTCCAGGACAAACATGATACTCTAATGAAGAGCACCATTGGTGTTCCTTATACCCTTGTCCTGATGAGGCCCAGATGAAAAAGGGCTGAAACACATTGACTGTATGTGCATGGAAGAATCCATTAAATAAAGAAAGAGTTGTGTTAAAATTTGATATACACAATGTAAAATGGCCTCAGAGGTGTAGCTTGTACCTCATGTGTATATAGGATTACCTCGCAGTGGATTGATGTTAAAGAGCAAACACGAAAACTGAAAACTGGGCGGTAGGAAACAATATCCAACAAAGTGATTATATGTAAGTGTTTGTGTAAAAATGTTTTTGTTTTTCTTTCGCTTTGAATTTGACATTAATTAGAGAACAATTAAACGAAGATAAATAATTGTTCCAACCAGGAATAAATGTTGGTATGTGGTTTTTGATCAATAAAAGTAATTGGGATGGGATGATGTACCATTGACTAGGGAAATTTGATGTATCCTATCATTACTTTGAAATTATCTATTCCTCCACATCATTATTTTGTATAGTGTGATATTTCTTAGCCCAGATAGTGGAGGGGTATTAGTGCAAACCCCAGTGATTCATTACCCAAAGAAAAAGATCAGCAGGTGACAACCCTAAAAAAACCCACAAGAAATCAAAAGTCACAAATAAGGGGATCCCGGAGGAAGCCGGTGATGGAATCAGTGTATGTGGCACTGCAGATGAGCATGTAAAAGGCCCGGTTGTCTCTATTTCCAGCGATTCAGATAATGATGAGTTTTATGAACCCGAACTAGATCTATCCTGTTTATCAGAACTTGATTCTGACCTGGAAAACATAACAACAGAGAAAAGAGGGAATCAGAAGAGGCATTAAAGGCCTCTGGGTTCAAGATGGGGATTCTGGACCCACTAGGGGACAACATGTTCGACCCCCTCCTTATCAAGCATCCCCTGTCACCTGAGTGGGCACCTTCACAGCATGTTGCTGAATACATTACTTTCTGGTTAAGGAGGGAAATACCCAAGGAAGTAAGATCTCGCTTACGTTCAGAATGCAATCGACCATCCTTACCTGATAAGACTACCCTCATCCCAGAATTAGATCTCGAGGTGGTAAACTATATTACCAAAGGGGGCAAAGAACCTAGAAAAAGTTCATTCAGAGGACTAAAATCATTTCAGGACTATCTACTGGACATTACTGGACCACTGACCAAAATATTTGAAATGGCAGACATTGCCTACCTAAAGAACACTCAGGTTGACCCTAAAGAGCTACGAGAGTAAGCACAAAGAGCTATCTGTCTGTTAGGGAACGCTAACACAGCTCTATCTAACGAAAGAAGAAAGAGCATTCTGCTTAAACTAGACTCCAAACTCATGGAATTAGCAAACAAGGAAGGGGGCCCCTCTACCCAGGGCCAGCTCTTCGGCGATTACTTTATAAAGGAGATGCCTAAATATATAGGGATTTTTAGTTCTATCCAAAAATCCCAGAAGGAGATCAGGATAGTCTTTCACGATAGAGTTTTTCCAAGGGCCGGGAGAAAGAGGGGTTGGTTCCCGGGCCGGGGCCACCTTCCTTCAGACCCTTTATGGGACGTGGCAGCAGATTTTACCAACAATCTTGCTGTGGTATCTATCAAGGCATCCACCCCAAACAACAAAGACCCTGCGACAGAACCTTCAGAGGGTATCGGAGACAGAGAGGGTTTTCAGCAGGTAAGTCCTTTCAGAGACCCTTTAGATATCCCTATAAAGGTGGGAGGCAGACTGGTCCAGTTCTCTAGGAACTGGATGTTAGTGACACAGGACCCTTGGGTATTGGAAACCATCAGGGGATACAAACTGGAATTCATAGATACCGCGGTCAAGATAAAAACTCCCATGGATATAACATTTTCACAAGAACATTGTAAATTAGTAACAAAAGAGGTAGAGGACCTATTAACAAAAGGGGCCATCCAGAAGGCACTCAACCCTGGGGTAGGTTTTTCTTGGTGGAAAAGAGAGACAAAGGTATGAGACCTGTTATAAATTTAAAGGAATTAAACGAATGGGTGGTCTATCGTCACTTTACCTATTAAGAAACATTCTAAGAAGAGGAGACTGGTTAACAAGACTAGATCTCAAAGATGCGTACCTAACCATCCCAATTTGGCCTCCACATCGAAAATACCTCCGCTTCACTTGGAAAGGCAAACTCTGAGAGTTCTCAAGTATCCCTTTTGGACTTTCCTCAGCACCTTGGTGCATCACAAAAGTACTAAGCCCAGTGGCAGCATGGCTTTGGGCGAGGGGAGTACGATTATTAATCTGCTTGGACGATATCCTAATAATGGGTCAATCCAAGGATCTTGTAACAGAACACACAACATGGGCAATTCACATTCTAGAAATACTAGGCTGTGTAATAAATCTGAAAAATCATGCTCAACCCCAGCACAGAACACTCAGATTCGGGTATTCGTGGTGGACACAGTTCAAACAGAACTGCGACTACCAAAGGAAAAACTAAAAAGACTACGCAAAGAATTAAAAAAGGTATTCTTAGAAAAAGAAATATCATTTAAAACATTAGCAAGAATTCTGGGCCTGCTATCCTCAATGATTCAGGCAATATTTCCAGGACCCCACTATTATCGAGCCCTCCAAATATTCAAAACAAAATGCTTGCAAAAAAAACCTTCATACTCACAAATGCTGTCACTGGATTTGGAATCAAGGGGAGAACTACTTTGGTGGCACAAGAATGCACAAGCATGGAATGGAAGGGCGATTTCTGGGGAGGAACCCAAATTGATAATAGAATCAGATGCAAGTTGGGAAGGATGGGGAGTGAGATGTGGGAACTCTTCCACCGGGGGTCACTGGTCAAACCAGGAGAAAAAGTTATACATCAACTGCTTAGAACTGCTATTACGTTCCTTTGCAGTACGCAGTTTTACACAGGGAATGATGAAATGCTGTGTACTGCTACGCCTAGACAATGTATCAGCAGTGAGGTATGTCAACAAGATGAAGGACCACATTTCAAGGACCTGGCAGACCTAGCAAAGGACTTCTGGGGCTATTGTCTGAGCAAAGGGATTTTAGTTGTAACAGAACACATTCCTGGACTAAGCAATGGTGTAGCAGATTGGTTCTCTCGGAACTTCAAGGACTCCAGCAATTGGAGACTTAACAGAGAGATCTTACTCACTATCCAACACAAATGGGGCCCATTCGGGCTGGACCTCTTTGCAGACAGATTGAACACACAACTAACACACTTTTTTCAGCTGGAAACCAGACCCCAAGCCTCTGGGGTAGATGCTTTCCAGCAGAATTGGAAAGGTCTGACACCATATGCCTTTCCGCTGTTTGCCATGCTACCAAGAGTTCTACTGCAAACACGCAGATACAGGGAAACCGTAGCAGTGATAACTAGGCCTGGGCGGTAAATTCCGTTACGCTCGTGGAATTTGCGGAATTTGGGTAATTTCGCGTTCCACGGAGAACGCGGAATAGCTGAAAATTCCGCGTTCTGTGGCTTCGTGGAATTTTTTGCTTGTTCGCACTTTCAAAATGTGTGTTCGCAAGATATTTCCCCCCGAGCACGCAAACAGTGTTCGCACACAGGAAAAAAGCATCACGAACGGGCGGAACAAGCAATTCCACGTGTTCGCGGAACTCTTCGTGCTCACGGAGATTTTTTACCGTTTCGCGGAGCTTTGCTTAGCATGACTATGCAAATTCCGCCCACCCCTAGTGATAACCACATTATGGAGGTCACAAGCCTGGTTCCCGATAATGCTAGAAATGTCAATTGACTTCCCATTACTAATACCAAAGTTCAGGAATGTAATCCAAGGCCCTCAGGGAGAAATTCACCCTGTAATGCAAGAGGATTCTCTCACTCTGATGGCATGGATGATTTCAGGAGACAGTGGGAAATCCCTGGGCTTTCGGCAGATGCTTTCACACTCATGTCAGTGTCGTGGGCATCTGGGACAAGGAAATCATATCGACTGGCTTGGAATAAATGGGTTCATTGGTGTCTTCAATGGGGTTTCAATTCCATTTCAACTGATGTAGTACACATAATGAATTACTTAACAGAGTTGTTTAGATCAAGCTTGTCCTACAGAACAGTAAATGTCTATAGTCAGCTATCTCAGCTGGTCACTGTTTGATAGACGGCTTACCTGTCAGCCAAAATGTATTAACAAGAAAAATAATGCGAATCATGAGAGTCCTAAATCCACCCTCAGCGAAATATACCTCATTGTGGGATGTTAAAGTTGTTTTACAAGTAATTAAATATTGGGGTGATAATCACCTTTTATCACTAAAAGAACTCTCCTACAAAATGCTAATCCTATTATGTCTGGTATCCTTTAGATGTACCTCAGATGTAAGAGCCTTAGATATTACTACTAAAGAATACCAACCCGAAGGGATCTGTTTCTATATTATAAGAAGAATAAAGACTCTATCATCAACTATATTCAATCCTTACTTTCAAGGAAATCTAAGACTGTGTGTGGTTAAATGTTTAAAAGAATAAGAAAAAAGAACTGAAAATGTGACAAATGGTGTTACACGACTGCTAATCTCTCACAAATGGCCTCATAGAGCTGTTTCTCCCCCCACCTTAGCAAGATGGGTGGAAGGTGTGATGAAAGAGGCTGGTGTGGATGTTTCTAAATTTGGAGTGCATTCACTCAGGAGTGCATCAGCCTCTAAAGCTTTTGTCTTGGGAGGCGGATTGCAAGATATTTTGAGAGCGGCGGATTGGTCAAATGAAACATGTTTAGAAGCTGGTATTTTAAACCAATGCCTAATGCAATTGATAATGTGTTGAATGCACTTTTAACTTGCATAATATTAACCTCCGTGTCATGCCATAAAATGTAGATTTTTCACAGCCTGATGGGCATAAACTCTGGATTTTATTAAAGACACGGAGGTTAAGATTCCCACCACATATACCCACCCGGGTAAATTAACTTTATATTTTTTTTATACTTTCTTTCAGACTAATAAGGATTGGATTCCTATTTACGACATGTTCTTCAATAAGCATTCAATTTTTAAATATAATTGGACATTTGAGTTTATCTTGTTCTCAGAGCAGGAAGAAGGAAGATGGCTGCGTGTTGCTGTACTATATAGATGATTGGAATGTTTTAAAAGTTCTGAATTATTTCCATTGTTGCTGCTCAAGATCAAGATATCAACTTATTCGAAAGTAAACATCAAACCATATATTCCAGCAAGCTGAATTATCACACTGCAATGAAACAATCATTAAACAAAACTAACTACTGTGCATTCATAAGGAAAGAACATGCATTTAAATAAAGTAATTTATGGAATAGATTGAGAAGCACCTAAACTAGAAAAATATCAAGACTATATCACCATCTTCCTCTCCTATAATCAATTCTTCATTTGTTTGACCCATATTATCCTGTATTCACCTCTCCTATCATCTAGCTCACGGAACATGATAAAATATGCTCAATGTATACCTTATTTATTTTCCATTTGCTTTGTGGAATGCTACATCAAGTGGCATATCATCCCAGCAATTTAAATTGCCTTTTACACACTTATAATTACTCCTTTAGATATATGTGCCTACTTTTAATGCTACCCATTATCCTTCTTGATGTGTATACCAGGCTTTCAGTTATCGCCATGCTGTCAGGTAATATATCTCAAGTAGCATCCCTTGTAGAATACATTCCTTTAAATGTTAGCACCCCAAAATGCTGCCTTTCAAGCTTGCTGGCCAGGTATCTCCTTGTCTTCATTCCTGCTGTGGTGTTTTAACAGTGTACACAATATATTCAATTTAAATTTCTAATTATCATTATTCGGTCAGGAGGGAAATATGACCATAAAGATGAAAATACATTTGTGAACAATTATAAACAGGATCAGGATAAAAAATAATACAATTAATACTAATAATAAATGGTAGGCAATCTTATGCTACATATTAAAGGAGCACACAGTTTGATAGCATCCTTCCATCCTAGCTTTGTAGCAGTGATAATATAATTATGGACGCAAAACAAGTTGCAAGGGAGACTAGACTCTGCAACAAACAGCCCATCTTAATAAGAAGTAAGGTTCTTGTCAAATAAAGTTAGACGTTTAAAGCGGGCTCTTAAAGTGTGGTACAAAATGCAAAAATCCTTAAAGTGTGCCGTGGGTTAGGAAGAATGTAAAAAGACAAATGATGGACAGAATGCAGAACAATGTCATGCATTCACCCCAGTACAGAGATCTGGGCCTAAATCCATCGTTTTTTTGCTCCCCATGCCATTCCAGTTTGAACCCAGCCATATGCAAATCAGTCTTGACCCTGCGACCAATGGTATCAGTCCAGCCCAAACTGCCAGGCCAGGTCCTCCCTGGACTGGAAACAAGCATTCTCGGACCGGTTTTGGGGTTTTACCCCTCATCAGCCAGGATAGCATGACTCCAGTGGCATGGAAAGCACGAGACCCATGTCTGGGCATACCCGTCCTACTCGGGGTGACAAACGCAAAAAGGCAAATGATGGACAGAATGCACAACAATATCATACCTTCACCCCAGTACAGAGATCTGGGCCTAAATCCATCGCTTTTTTGCTCCCCATGCCATTCCAGTTTTAACCCAGCCATATGCAAATCAGTCTTGACCCTGCACCAAATAGGAACAGTCCAGTCCGAATTGCCAGGCCAGTTCCTCCCTGGACTGGAAACCAGCATCCTAGGACCGGTTTCGGGGTTTCACCCCTCATCAGCCAGGATAGCATGACTCCATTGGCATGGAGATCACGGGACCCACGCCTGGGCATACCCGTCCCACTCGGGGTGACAAATGCAAAAAGACAAATGATGGACAGAATGCAGAACAATGTCATACATTCACCCCAGTATAGAGATCTGGGCCAAAACCCATAATTTTTTTGCTCCCCAGGCCATTTCAGTTTGAACCCAGCCACCATATGCAAATCAGTCTTGACCCTGCTCTAAATGAGAACAGTCCTGCCCGACTGTCAGGCCAGGTCCTCCCTGGACTGGAAACAAGCATCCTAGGACCGGTTTCGGGGTTTGCCCCCTCATCAGCCAGGATAACATGACTCCAGTGGCATGGAGCGCACGGGACCCACGTGTGGGCATACCCGTTCCACAAGGGGTGGCAAATGCAAAAAGACAAATGATGGATAGAATGCAGAACAATGTCATACATTCACCCCAGTACAGAGATCTGGGCCTAAATCCATCGTTTTTTAGCTCCCCATGCCATTCCAGTTAGAACCCAGCCATATGCAAATCATTCTTGACCCTGCGCCCAATAGGAACAGTCCAGCCCATCCGTCCATCATTTGTTTGTGTAGTGGGTTAGGAAGAAGCAGCAAGACATGAGCAGCATGGAAGAAAGGCAAACCAAGTGCCCATAGAGGGAAAGGCAACAAGGAATCTTTAGAAACAGAACGCAATCTTACACACCATTTGCAGTTATAAAGCATACTTCCTTCTTAGCTTTATAGCAGCGATGATATAATTAAGCACCACAAAACAAGTTGCAGGGGAAACTGGACTTTTTAAGAAAATTAGCCTTTTGAGGGAAAAGCAACTAGGAAGAGGACTGTCACACACCAGAAAGGATGCAGGGTCAGATATTCAGTGAAACTTATGTTTTTTTAATTAACTAAGTCCGACTCGGTGTCTCTGGATTTGCTCATGTTCTTGGTCCTTTAAGGTGGGTCTTGGCTCAGGGATCCTGGTGTCGTAGCACGGGCCTTCTGGTGTTTCTCTCTCTCTGGGAAGGGTGCCTTCTGTCGGGGTCTCTGCCTTGTACTGTGACCCGGCAATGGGGTCACGGCTGTCTCTTCCTCCACGCCTTCCTGAGGGATGTCTCCCTGGAGCTCCTTGTCTTGTTTTTTCCATGTCCTTCCTTACACGTCTGTATAACAACCCTTTGGACTTGTAGAAACAGGGGCCTACCTGGTCGTCGTCTTCTGGGACTACCTGAGACCAGGCGTTTCGTAAGAAGGGGTCCTCAGCTTGTGTGGCTCTGAAGCTGCGGGGTCTTCCTATCTCACCGTCTGTAACAGAGGAGGAGGCAGAAAGAGGGTTAGCGAGCCCATTGAACACCACTTCTTGGTTGTGTTTTCTTTTGGTGCTGCGGGTTTTCTTCACCAGGTACCTACCCCCTTCTATCTCTGCAGCGTAAAAGGGTGCGGTTTTGAGCAGCGTGCACTCTTCTTCCTGTTTGATGGCCTTATCAAGAAGGATGGGAAGTCGGGGCAGTCCATCCGAATAATACATTCTTCCACTAGCTTAGGGATCACCCCCACCCTTAGGCCTCTTTCTACTTCATTGTCCGTAAGGACCACCTCGGCTACCGAGTAGGTCTTTTGGTCCCCATGGACACAGGTAATGGACACCTTCTCTTCTGTTTTCCACTGTTGTGCTAGGACCCGGGGTTTGAGTAAGAACCGAGTGTCGGCATCCAGAGTCTATGAGAGCGTTAACGGGTCTGCCATTGATGACAAGCTCAAGGTGATAGGCTTTGCTCCAGTCTCCAACCAGCAGAACCCTTCCTCTGGTGTAACCCACCTCCATCGGTTCGGTCGTGTTATACCGTTGGGGACAGAGGCGGACGACATGCCCCCACTCGGCACAGTGGAAACACTGGGGTCCTGTGGTCCCTTCTCCTGGTACAGGACGGGGAAGAAAGGCGGGATCAATGAGGGGCCGGATCGGAGGGTTGTTAGGGCTTGGTGTAGGGGCTCTCCACCGGGGCGTATTGTTTGTGGACGCCCGGATTGCTGGGACCCTTATCTCTGGGGCTCTCTGGTGGGCGCAAGCCAGCTCCAATGCGTCTGTAATCGACAGTTTGGGATGTTGCTTCAACCAAGCGTGTGTAGGAGCAGGAAGGGCGTCCAGATACTGCTCCAGAAGGACCTTCTCCATTACCTGCTCCATGGAGGAGCTATGGGGCTGTAGCCATCTGTTTCCTAAGTCCTGCACCCTGTAGAACAAGGCCCAGGGGTTGTCTTGGGGCAGCCATCTTTCCTTACGAAACATAATACGGTAGTACTCTTGGTCACAACCCAGCCTCTCAAGGATGGCATTTTTCACAATATCATACGGGTTGGTGCTGGCTGGGTTGGCAGCCTGATAAGCGGTCTGTAACTCCCCTGACAACAAAGGGCCCACATATTGTCCCCAGCGCTCAGCCGGCCACTGGGCAGTGCTTGCAACCCTCTCGAAATTCGTAAAAAAAAAAGTCTGGGTCCTCACCGGGCTGGAACTTTTTCAGGACCGAGCTGGGTACGTTAGGGTGTACCTTACTGCTAGCGATGGTGTTCGTCAGCCTCTGAATAGCGGTGTCTTGGACAGCCTGGTTCTGTACTATGTGTCCTGCCTGAGCCTGGAGGGCTTCCAGCAGGTGCTCTTGGTCAGTTTTGGCCTCAGTTGCTTGTCCCTCCACGTCCAGCTGGAGATGGCGCTGACCTTCTGCCAACTGCTTTAACATGTCCGCGAGGCCTATGGGGTGGCTAATTTTCCTGGCGTGTGACGGGATAGAAGGGAGATCCAACTTCTGCCACCACTTGTCACACACCAGAAAGGACGCAGGGTCAGGAGTTCAGTGAAACTTATGTTCTTTTTATTAACTAAGCCCAACTCGGTGTCTCTGGATTTGCTCGTGTTCTTGGTCCTTTAAGGTGGGACTTGGCTCAGGCATCCTGGTGTCGTAGCACAGGCCTTCCGGTGTCTCTCTCTCTCTGGGAAGGGTGCCTTCTGTCGGGGTCTCCGCTTTGTACCTTGACCCGGCAACGGGGTCACGGCTGTCTCGTCCTCCATGCCTTCCCGAGGGGTGTCTCCCTGGAGCTCCTTGCCGCCGCCGTCCGCCGCTTCTTGTTCTGCCTCGTTGCCGCTCCTTTGGTCTGGCTTGGGATCTTCATGCCTCCCGGTGCTTTCCCCGTTTGTGCCGCGGTCGTTCTCCTCGGAGCCGAATGCTCCGTCTTTCTCCACCACGCCGCAGTCGTTCTCCTCGATACCCAGTGTTCCGTCCTTTTCCACCACACTGCAGAACACCACTGGTTCTGTCTCTTCCTCTTTTCTGCTTCCATCCGGGTCGAGGGCTGGCCTTCCAGACGACGGGAGTGTGTTCCTGGCGGTGCCCCCGGGGCGTCGTGGATCCGCCCCCATGGCTGCCCTGTCACAAGGACCATGTTTAGTCTTCACCTGGTTAGATAGAGTCTGTGTTCAGGATTCATGTCAGGTAAAATTCCATCCCTGGGGTGGTGGAAATTGGCACATATCTAAGGACAGCGGTCATGTTGAGTGACTTCTCTCCTCTTGCCTCCTCGCTATGTGGTAAGAATCTTAGTTTGACCAGGTCTTTCGTTTAAGGGCCAATATTTTCAGGAGAATCGAAAATCCGAAATTGTTAAAAGTGTTCTTCAAATATACCAACCAGGGTATGGCAATTAATGTACACAATATATTCAAACAGTACAGTTTCAACCTACTTAGGTCTACAAAGTCCAGTGAGGTCTCAATTAAGGATAAAGATGCACCCTGAGTTTAATTTACAATCTCCAAAAACCCACATATAAATCTTATGGGGCTTCAAGATGTTTCAAGTTTCTCTGGCTCAGCATACAATCCAATTCCAGGCCTTTACCCCCCAACTGGGCAAAGTTAAGTACTCTACTCCGCATCAGAGGGATCAAAATCCTACCCACACAAAATTAACAGTGCAGGACCCAGTTCCTGGGAACGGATAGGAATGTGGTAGAAATGTGCATCTTATAATAAGCCTGTCACACTGCACCTTGGAGGGAACAACCAGGCCCACTGGAACAAAGAGGAAGCCCAGACTGCTGGAGCCGACACAGGAGGGGCTTGGAAGGGATCAGGCAGCTGTGTCAACTAGGGGCAGAGCTGAGGATGTAATTGGATTTCTGTCTAGACACAACTTGAAGTCACCATTTTGGTTTGTCTCAGAATGTAGTGCAGGGAGGTTATGACTCAGGTGGAAGGATGATGTGCCTTCCTAGAATTGACCAGTGATGTCTTGCTCCAAAAGCCTTCCACCCTAACTTTAAAAATAAACCTGCACAGTGGAGGGACAAATGAGAAGACCCTAGATCTGAGAGTGATAATGGCAAAAGGATGTTCATTGGGAAGGAGAAGCCGCCCGATTACCTGCAAGGAGGGACTTTGGGACCTTGACTCCAGCTGACACCCAGGTGTATATTAGATCTTTCCAGGTTCAAAGGCACTCGCCCCTTTATATCCCATGAGGAACAGTTGGGGAGAATAGACCTGTTGGGGGAACCTGGATGATTCCCCTTGGACTTCTCTACAATGCCCCTGGACTTCACTGCTACCCGGTTGCCCTTAAATGAAATAAGTTAGGAGGCACTGGGGCCTGGGGAGTGTGACAAAGAGGATCATTTACTGGTTGGTTGCATAGGGGCTGCACAATATGCCCCCACTAGCAGGAGAGCAACTCCAGGAGCTCAGCAGAGGAGAGGTCTGGCACAGGGTGGCAGAAAATCCAGCCCCCCACAAAATGCACCTCTTCAGAGGCTGAATAAAATGCTTTTGGTGGCTATGGCTGAGCACCAGAAGCAAAATAATCCAAAGATGACCAAAGTTGGCATTACAGGGCCAGATATATGCTGCCTTAAGGATTTGCCTTGTTAAAAAATCCAAAAGGAAAGAAACGGAGTGTGTGGTACTCCCCCCAATTTCTTGGAGATCAGCACATGGAGCCAAGAAAAGTGTGTCTGGATCCTGTGTGTAGTGTGTGTGCAAAGCCAGAAGGGGGTGCCATGATGCCTTACGGATTGCTCATACCTTTTTATGGACTGCTGACAACTTTTGTAAATTCATGTTTTGCTCTCTCCCAATTCAACACTTAGTTCTTGGCTTTAAAGGTTCTTTTTTGTTATTAAGTATTCTCTATATTTAAAAAAGAAACTACATAAACAAGAAAAATGAAAGTGGAGGTTAGTTTTTTAGAAAGTTTCCCACTTTAACAACTAAGCCATATCAAATCCACAGACATGGTTGCCGTTGGTTATCTACTTGTATTAGATTTGAATTTAACAGTTATAAAGTACCAAATATCCTTTACCTCATATCAATGCCAAGTTTAGACAGTAATGGGAATCTTAGATTTTTTGCACTCCTCTCTGGATGACCAAGATCCAGCAAATTGTTATACTATAGGCAAATGGCCATTCGTGGCTAAAACGATTTGGGGTTTAGAGAGGTGAGCAATTCTGATTCTGTCCAAATAGCTAATGGACTTTGGCAGAGGTGAAGGAACAACCTTTCATGGTTGCAGATCTGGTGTAGCATCCCTTCTAGTGATGATCAGTTGTCCATAACCTTCAGTATCAATTATTATGCTGTATTAATATACATGTAGAAAGTACTGGAGAGGACAGTTTGTTTAGACATGTAAGAAGCATGCTTCATTTTCTCATAACAGCATAACCGCTCTTTCAAAAACTGTAGGTGTTCTTTTGGTGCCCGCTTTATTATATCAACTTTGAAGTTCTACAAGTGTCGAGAATCTCACCTCATATGTTCAATGTTTATGAACAGCTATTACATTGGTTTGAGTTGATTTCAGACTATCGAACCATAACTACACAGAAGATAGGCAGTTTTTGTTATCTATGTGGTAACTATGATATGACTTTGATAGATCACTAAACAGCATTAAAGGTGTGAGGGCATGTGAATATTTAATTCTAAATATGTGCAGACTAGAGCCTAAAAAATATATTTGCATTGATTTATGATTATATTTGGCGCACAGTAGATACATTGTTACAGATCACCAACTTACTGTAATTGAATAAGACACTGTCGCACATAACCTACATTAGTCTGGTTGGGCAGGGAACTTGGCAACCTAATCCTATATCTTAACTATGATTTCAACTCATGTCCATCAGTCCAGAGGTCTGCCGTCTAATTTGGATGCGAGTTTGAGTAACAAAGCATCCCAGTTCGCAGTGCTCCTGGCAGGTCTAGTTTTATTTCTTTTGTGTCTACACATTTGTTCTTCCACTACTGCGAGGTACTGTAGAGGTCTGAACTCCTAAGTGCAATTCAGGGCTTTGGCACTGATTTTCAGTTCAGTGAGCACCATAGAGAGGCCTCCGCATCCATCCCATTAAGTATAGCTTGGGATTAGAGATGTGGTCTACCAGTGAAGTCTAAGATCTTCGTTGAGACCTCATTCCAAAAGCACCATGTGAAACAGTGTTAATGACTGTATGTCCACAAAACATAAAAAATAATTTAACAAAGACTCTCAAATGTTTTTATATAGAGGGTTTGTGGATGGAGACTCAAGACAAGAAACTCAATTGAGAACTCTTCTCCGAACGAACAATACAAATTTAGGTAAAGAACTGAAGCTATAGGCTTTCATAGGATGCATTGACTATTACAGGAGAGCAATGCAATGACTATAGCCAAAGTGATAATTGACTTAAGAAATATGTTTTCTAATATGCTGTATGTTGATTTGCTGAAAGCTTTGCTAATTAGGCAGCCAAACCTACATCTAATACAGTCTCTGTGATTCCAATAAGAAGTTATATTTCACCTACATGGAAGAGGATGGGCTTGCTCCAGGTGCACAACTGTTATGGTTAAAACAGCAACAGTCATGGATACATGTATATTGGAATTCTCTATGGTCTCTAGAATATACTTATTACAACAGAGTTCCCAAGAGACAGTAGATTCACCTACCCATGGTTAGGCATACATTTTGGATTGATTTTCTTAAAACCTCATGCTTAAGAGCATTAAAAGCCTTTTAAAACACTATTTAAAAATGTATTTTTAAGTAGGTAAAATGTTTGACAGTTTAAGTTTAGTGGTGACTGGCATGTAAATAAACTTACCTTCCTTTTGTCACAGTGCGACGTCCTCTTCCCTCTTGTGTCTTCAGGTAGCTCCCAATGCAGGAACCTGAACTACCCAATCCTGGGGCTACTTTCACAGCATGAAAGCAGCACCAGGACTGGATAGAGCAGCCTCTCTTATGGTTCCTAACAGCACTGAGGACCTGCTCTTTCTCTTACCCAGCTGTCTAAGACAGCTGGGTAAGAGAACTTTAAAACTTGCATGTCTATCTGGCCGTCCAAAGGGACATGTGGATTTTAGAGTGCCCTTCTCCATGCTGCTGCCACTCGGCAGCGCTGGCCCGCCCCAACCTGACACATAGCTCAGGACGGTTGCTGAAAAATAAAACAGTAATAAATCAACTTTATTACCATTTTATTTTTCAGCTCTGGGGCTTGTGGGGAGACATTACTCCGCTCAAATGGAGCAGCAGCCCCTGGTAAGTTTTGTTTTATGACATGCCCTTGAATACCTCTCATATAATATGCCAAACAATAAGTGCTAATTCAGTCCAACCCAAGCCAACTCCATCCAATACAGCCTGATTTGATCTGATTCATTACAATCCAAGCACATCTATTCCTGGTGAGGATGCTGAAAAACTGTTGTCATAGTCATGCCTTTTTGTCAATTAGTGATATAATAACTAAAGTGATTGTTCGTCAAGATTTAGTAATCTTTAATTTCAGGTTTTGTTGATTTTTAACTGTCTAGGTTTTAACAATAATTGCTCAATTACAAACATACTAGGTGACTATTCTCATCATCTGTATACTTCTGAATTGAAGTTTATCTTGCCTAAACTATTAGAGTTGAGGGTGTTTACCCCCCTCCATTGCACCTTCATATTTTTCATAGTATCTGCATGTAAATATAGTGGTAGATGTCACGCATTTCAGAAGATAGTATACTGGCTGTAATGTCTTCCATCAACTGGCCTAATAGGTCTTGGACATCTATTTCTGGTACACCTTTCATCCTGTGAATGGCACCACCAATAAAGCCCAACCATAACTCCCATGAGGCATGAACTGTTGTTTTACCAGGTTGACTAAACCAGAGAGTAAACTTCAGCACAATGGTAGTCTCGGATAATTTCTCATCTGCTGCATAATCATATTTATTTTCACATTGTATAAACTCCAAAAAAATATCATGTTCCCTCTGATCCAGTGCCTGTATAGTAGATTGCAACCGTTAGCACTGGAGATGCTGGCCTCTTTGGCTTAATGTGATCTTTGCTTCTAACTGAAGATCTGGTCACCAATTAAAGTGTCATAGAGCCATTACCAAAGTAATACTATTGCCATTTTGCCTTTTCTCAAAAATTCCCAAATTTCTAATTTAATTGAAAAGACAGTGACCAGGCAGTTAGGAAGTGACCTGTATAGCTATTGATGGGGTGGATATCTATCTATAGTGAAATCACTGACTATGAATAATAATCTGAAGAATGTCTGAGACCTCCTTTTCTCATTACTAGACTATCATGGTAGTAGGTTAGCCCTTTCCATCTAATGCTCTTTGGAAGTTACGAGACACTGTCTAATTTGCCACTCAGATATATTTTATAGGGTTCGACATAAGCAGTTATAGTCCATAGAAAGATCACCATTTCCTGACCACCTCTTTTAAGGATACTAAAGAAGTGCACAAGTCCTAAAGTGGCAATGACTGTGAGCAACCATTTTGAGAGCTACCTTTTTTGGTGTACCTAAATTGGAAGTGTATATAATATAGGTATTTACATTCCTTGCAATTAGGTTTTTAAAAGAAAATATTGTACATATGGTGGTGTGATCTGATCACTAGCGCTGTTTTGTGTAGATCCTGAGAATCCAGAAAAATAACAAATTAGCTTACATAAAAGCTGGAATCTAGACTGGAGGAAGGTGTGCTTCTCAAGTGGTCTGCTTAAATGAAAGAGGACCCTGAGCAGTATCCTTTTCACGGCAGAAGTATCAGGCTACATTAAGACTGAGCAGAAAATCTCTTTAACATTATTTTCACTAGAATTAGGAATGAATATCAATTGTACATTCATTATAAATGCTACAGTGCTATTCTCCTTGAAGCACAGAAAGGCACTTTTCATATATGCCAACTCTCTTAATGTCAGGAAATGCATGGCATGTCTTAAAGGTGGACTCTCGCTGCATGTATATGCTTGTAAGATGAAGAGAAGGAAGCCCTTTCTCTCTAGCCTCATAAGAGCCTACTATTCATTACATTACCCCCATGTGATGTATATTTTCATATGTTGGATGATGAACAACCAGCATTCCTCCTCTACTTCAGTTTGTTCATTGACATTTGAGCCAAGCTAGTGGACAATAAAGTTCTTTAGTGCATCTCTTTCTTTCATATGTATTGTTTTATGGTCCCTTTAGAGTATTTTATATATAATATTTGGAGACTATCAATGATAAAAATGGGAGTATATCACACATTGAGGAAATAGAAATGTTGCTGCACCAATACAGTTATCTACTGGCATTTTGGCTGCTAGCAGAAAGAAATACATTATGTGGGATTCGTTGCCTGTGGTTAGTGGTTGGGTATAGAGTTGTAAACAAATTATCTTAAAGTGTCCGCAGTTATACTCTAGGCAATTTGGCATTATTCATTGACTGCATCCCACAAATCAATAAAACATTGAATGAAAGCACCTTAGACTCCTGGCATCCAGTAAGGTTCCCATTTCCTACCTTCTAATGCTACTGCTCATACTAGGTTTTAACCCAAAACATCATAATAGGTTTTAACCCAAAACATATTTAACCATGATTAAAATATGAAAATGTACAACAGCTCTTGGATGCAATTTTATTATAGTGAAACATGCTACATTGCAGTAGATTAAGTCATACATGTACCGCCTTGAAATTAGGGTCAATTAATTTGCCACTGAAGCTTGCCTCAGAGATTCATGTTAGGGAGTATTCCAGCTTTGGTTTCTTAATATGCAAAATGATTATAGTCTTGCTGGAGCAGGAATCACTTTCAATTAAATATCGGTTTACTATCATCTGGGTTAATTCCCATAGTCACTGAAACAATGGATCTTTCCCATTGTTTCAGAGAAGACCAGGAGCTGTACATCACATAAATTATAATCACAATTAGTAATCTATTTTCAGTCAATAATGAGAGTTTGGCATGAGTTAAAGGGTTTTATTATTCAAATCTTTAGTAAATCATCTGTATTAAGGTCACAAGTTAATGTAATCAACTTCAGTAGTTAGAGTCTCATTAGAAATCAATAACTAATCAATAAATTGTAATACAAAGGCATTAAGCGTGTTCTTTAATGGAAAGAAAATCCCCATTCTAGGAATGGGAAGAAAAGGTGTCACTCAGAACCCATAAAGAGTTTTAGTTCAGAGAGAGTGAGAGAGAGATCATATGGCATAAAGCTTCAGCATTAAAAGTCAGCTCAATAACATTATTAATCAATCAAAGTAGAACTTCCCATAAGGAGAGGTTCAGTAGTGTCACTGAGCAGCATGGACTAAGAATGGATGTAGAAAGTGGAAAAGTCTGGTTCTGCTCTAGGAACACACACTATTATAGACATCACAGTCTGAAGCTTTTGCAACATTTTTTGTGCTGTGTGCCAAGTTACCAGAGTGTTAACCACAGGAAAATTTAGTAGCTTTAGTAGTTCACGGTGACAAGGATTTTGGTTGTAGCCTTGTTTACGGAGTCGAAACGCCATTGACTCGCAAAACAAACAAACCATTTCTAGTCTCTGTGATATAGCCTGCACGCTGTGGCTAAATACTATGTATCCTATAATGGTCGTTTAGATGTATCAAGAAATCTTGCTGTATGCCACAATCGGTCACCTAATATGTGTTGGTTCTATTTTCACTTGGGACACTGCGCACATTTTAATTGTTTTTTCAAATACACTTTCAAAATTTGAATTAACAGAAATTGTTCTCGTAATTGCATTCTGTGTGAATGTCTTCTCTTTCAGCATCTTAATGCCAACAGTAATTGCCATTGTGCCATTGTGCACAAGCATTATTAATGTTCATGTTATCCACAAGAACCATTGTCTTCTTTCTATAAATGTTTTAAAGTGAAATTTTCAGAATTGTGTTTAAAAATCCAACACCATTAAAGAGGTTTTTAACTTACAATTCATTTGATTTCTAAGGAGCATATCTCTACCTGCTCCCACTTAATAAAAGTAATAATGTAACCCAGTGTCAGTCAATGGTGGAGTTAGGCCTAACAACAGTAAACAAGCATTTGCAATGCAATCGTTCTCGCCTTTGGGACCTTATATGGATTTAGATATGCAGCACATCAGCCTAGGTGCTGAAACATCTATTGTTTTTTAACATGGAGGGAAAGAAAGCACCAAACTGTGTGACACACATGGAAATAAATATTTACCTTCAGCGGGAAAAGGTATAGTCCAAAGCTCTGTTTTTAATATAAAATCTGGGCCTTCGGTGGTCATATCACTGATAATACAAGATTTGAAACAAATATTATTGTCTAAGGGTGCTCGTGGAAGACAATTTCTAGAATCTAGAGAATGCAATCTAGAGAATGCTAAAGTGATTCTGGTATTTTACTGACCTCTGCTGGTCGTTTTCTATCAAGAAAGTTAAATAGAGGCAGTTGAGAGAAAGATTTTTAAAAAAGCCCCTCAGCCGAAAGATTTTCTGGTATTTTACTGACTGGTCATTTCCCAACAAGACAGTTAAATAGAGGCAGTTGAACAAGCAGAAAGCAATTTTGGTATTTTACTGACCTCTAATGGTCGTTTTCTATTAAAACCGTTAAATAGAGGCAGTTGAACAGAAAAAAAAAGTCCCTAAGCGGAAGCAGACAAGTCCTAGGGATGATCTCTTGAGCCCATAAATTACATACACATATAAGTATATACTAAAGTATATATGCAAGAAATCTCGAATGCTCGTCTTAAAAAGGATAACATGATGGCCATGTTAATCTGCATCTCGGGCAACCGAGCGCTCATTCGGTCTGGCTTGACAGCTGCTGCTACTACCAACAAAAAGATCTTTAAGAGTACTACTACGGAAGGGGTTGAAGCTTCACCCTGATATTTGTTCCCAGGACTTGACTGGGAAAATGTAGGTGCTTACATTAAAGCCTCTTATTGCACTTTTTGGCTTGTACCAGAGTGTATACTCTATACAGCTGTGGCATGCCTATGATGCACGGCTACAAGCCTGATCTGTTTATTATGAAATGTTATACTAACATCACTAGACGTGAAATTTATTATGAAAAGCATATGGTAAAAGCCAATAGGCATTTATGTGTGGGTTATTACTCTATTAACTAGAGTAAAGCCTACAGATAGAGATTCCATGTGAAAAAGAAAACCAACATTACTGTAGGAGGCAATGATGTTGGTGTTGGTTACTGTTAGAAATGGGGGTCTCTAGTTGGCAATGGTTTGCACCTTTGTCCAAATAGGGACCCTTGCTTCTAGTCAGGGAAAGGGGGATACACTCCTAAAATAACCCCTGCTCACCCCCTTGGTAGCTTGGCACGAGCAGACAGGCTTATCTCAGAGGCAGTGTGTAAAGCATTTGTGAACACATAAAGTAATACAGTGAAAACACTACAAATGGACACCATACCAGTTTAGAAAAATAAGTAATCTTTACTAGATTTAACACAAGACCAAACAACAAAAATCCACAATACACTATCAAGAATATGACTTTAAAATGGTAGAAATAGCTTAGTTTAATGTAGATAGAAAATGCGACACTTTACTCTCAAAGGGGCATATTATCAAGCACGGCATTAAAATTATCGCTGCTTAAGCTGCAGAAAACTGCCGCTAAAGCGGCGATAATGGGCTTGATAATATGCCGCAGAGAATTCCCATAGAAGCCCATGTTGACACCAGAACATGGGCTTCTATAGGAATTCTCAAGGGCATATTATCAAGCCCATTATCGCCGCTTTAGCGGCAGTTTTCTGCCGCTTAAGCGGCGATAATTTTAACGCCGTTTTTTGATAATATGCCCCTAAGTACCTTAGATGCATCACGCAAAAGAAACAAAAGGGTCGCAGGGAAGGTGATGCGCCGTTCCTTACACTCAGGGGAGTGGATGCATCGGTTCCTTACTGCTGTGGAGGGGAGTTGAAGTGCCACTTCCTTACAGCATGGGGAGTTGATGCTCGGTTTCTTACTGTGTCCCGGTACGAAGCGACAAGATGGAGCCTCATTGCGATGCGACGATCCGGTGCAATGCCACGAAATGGCATCTTTGATGTCATGCGACAACTTGGATGCGATGCGTGCATGCCCGACAGCCGTGCGGAGATCCGATGGACACTTTGAGCTGTGACATGCCCAGCGACACGCTTCTCTGGTGATGCGACGGTGACCTCTGCATCGGTGACATGCTTCTCCGGCGATGCTACACGCTTCTTTGGCGACCCGTCGGAAAACAGAGGCGGCACGCTTCTTCGGCGATGCGAAAGCAACAGCTACTGCAGCGACACGCTTCTTCCTCATTGCATTGCGCTTCCAGATCCCAGTGACACGCAGTCTCTAGAGTTCCCAAAAACAGCAGCAGGCACCTCTCTGCAGGCAGAATTCCCAGCAAGGAAATTCAGGGGAGTTGGTAGTGAAGTCTTCAAGCCCTTGGAGATCTTCCTCAAGATGACAAAGTATACACAAAGTTCCTTTTCTCCTTTCCTTAGCAATAAGTAACCACTGCAGGCCGACCCCAAACAGCACACAGCACAGGGGCAGTCTTCTCCTTCAGCTTCCTTAGTTTCTCTCCTTGGCAAAGGTTCATCTTGATTCCCAGAAGTGATCTAAAGTTCTGGGGTCTGGGCCCCAATATTTATACTACTAACTCCTTTGTTCTCTGAAGGCAGAGAGTGTCTGTACCTAGTCAAAACTAGGCATGGGCCAAAATTCTGTTCCGTTCGCGGGAATTGCGATAATTTGGCATTTTCACGTTCCGCGGAAAGCGCGAAAATGTAAAAATGTCCACATTCTGCAGCTTTGCGATAATTTTGTTTCTTACTCGTGCTGTAAAAAAATACTTTCTTGCGTGCGCGCGATCGCATTACCTGAATCCCCGCGTTCGCTGACAAGTTTTCCCGACCCGGTCGCGTTCTCCACGAGATATTGGATTGTTGGTAGCCATTTTGCGCTGTCTCGCAACAGTTTGCGCTCGCATTGTCGCGCGATGACGTCATTTGTTGCGTGAACACGTCATTCTTCTCGCGATCATGCACCGCACGAGTATGAGAAGATTGAGATCTCGAACACGTCATTCTACATCGCAAGCGAGAGGGTTAGGACGCAGGCACGTCTAATCGAACGCAAACAGGAGAAAGAGACCCCGAACACGTCATATCCAACGCGACAAGGACGAAGAGAACGCGATCATGTCATTTTCGACACGCCGGCAGAAGTAATGTGAAGCTCGAGAACTTGAACATGTAACATTTTCAATTTGGAGAGGAATATCAGCTCTAGCAGCATGAAACCTTCTGCAAATGCTGATTTTGGATGAAAACAACTCCTCACATTGACATTTGGCTGTCCTTTTTTGTGCAAGGAGTCCTTTTTTAAAAAGGTGGGGAGAGGGAGGAAGTGACAGAGAATCTCCAACTTCCTGTTCCTGTCCAGCAGGCTCCTCCCAGTGCTTTGTCCATCTCCTGCTCATTCTGCCTTTGGATTTGGAGCTGGAAAGATCACTCTTTTTGTCTGCTGCATCATTGCAATTGGATTTGAGGATTTTTGGAATATGATATTTTACAAGTAAGTGGTTGTTGTGTCTGTTTGATTGTGGGCATTGCAGTTGTTGTAACTACAATTTATTTTTGATAACTATCATCATTCTTTTTTTTTTTTTTATGTTGTGGGTAGTAGTAGTAGGCCCGAGCTAGCCATGGGCATGGCATCAGGGGTGTGTGCATGATGAAGCAACTGTTCCTTTTGGTGTTTTTTTAATGTATTTCATTTTCAAGCATCATTTAGGGCATGGATGGCATTGGATTGAGTTGGGGAAGTGTGCTTTTTGGGGGTGGCCTTTCTGATGTTGTTGGGCCTGGCCATGTGGCTGGTGACCATTTTAAAGCCTAGACCTGCAAGCTTGCCTGGCCTTGTCTGCCAACAGGCCTGCTTTCATCCACTAGGATCAGAGCAGGTACCACAGCTTTATTAATCTAGTGTTTTCTGTGTGGTCTGTTGAATTTAGACTTCATTTAGGGCATGGATGGCATTGGATTGAGTTGGGGAAGTGTGCTTTTTGGGGGTGGCCTTTCTGATGTTGTTGGGCCTGGCCATGTGGCTGGTGTCCATTTTGAAGCCTAGGCCTGCAAGCTTGCCTGGCCTTGTCTGCCAACAGGCCTGCTTTCATCCACTAGGATCAGAGCAGGTACCCACAGCTTTATTAATCAAGTGTTTTCTGTGTGGTCTGTTGAATTTAGACTTCATTTAGGGCATGGATGGCATTGGATTGAGTTGGGGAAGTGTGCTTTTTGGGGGTGGCCTTTCTGATGTTGTTGGGCCTGGCCATGTGGCTGGTGGCCATTTTGAAGCCTAGGCCTGCACGCTTGCCTGGCCTTGTCTGCCAACAGGCCTGCTTTCATCCACTAGGATCAGAGCAGGTAGCCACAGCTTTATTAATCTAGTGTTTTCTGTGTGGTCTGTTGAATTTAGACTTCATTTAGGGCATGGATGGCATTGGATTGAGTTGGGGAAGTGTGCTTTTTGGGGGTGGCCTTTCTGATGTTGTTGGGCCTGGCCATGTGGCTGGTGGCCATTTTGAAGCCTAGGCCTGCAAGCTTGCCTGGCCTTGTCTGCCAACAGGCCTGCTTTCATCCACTAGGATCAGAGCAGGTAGCCACAGCTTTATTAATCTAGTGTTTTCTGTGTGGTCTGTTGAATTTAGACTTCATTTAGGGCATGGATGGCATTGGATTGAGTTTGGGAAGTGTGCTTTTTGGGGGTGGCCTTTCTGATGTTGGTTGTCTTAAAGACATGCTTTTGTTGTATGTGTCTGGTCACTGGTGTGTTGGTGTGCAATGCATGCACCCTGCAGACCTCTGTGAATGTTCGTATTTACATTTTGTTGCATTAAAAAGGCAGAGCAGTGTGCTTTAGCATGAATCCTTTACCTGGCTTTTATAGGCCTTTTGTCAGCTCAGGGTGTTTCCCAGGCCCCCGGCTTGTTTGTGATTTGTGAGTGTCCATGTGGCTGGTGGCCTTTTTTTGTGTTTGGACTGGGAGTTATTAGTGTCCTGCTTTTGCCATAGGCCTGCATGGTTTTCCTATTGGCTATTTGGCTTACTGCTTCCATCCATCCACCCCCTTTGCCAGCAGCAGCTCCATGGATGCTGAGATGCTCAAATAATTTATTGGCAAATAGGGTCCACCCCACTTCCATTACATTTTTATTTTGGTGGTTATTATTATTAACTTTCCTATCCTTCCTGAGAGTGTAGTGTGTGGCTGAACACAGTTGTATAACATAGCCCTAGTTAAAAAAAAAGTCATAAATGGCTCGACTATCTTTTGTTTGCACTAGTACAGTACTAAGTAACTGAACCACAACAACAAATGCAACATTTCACTGATGTTCTTCTCCTGGCTTATTTGCTTTTAGGTGCACAAAAGACAGAGTAGGAGGTGTCATCAGCATCACCCGGCTACCCGTTGTACTGCCAGCCAGACAGAAGTCCTGCTGCGCATCACGTCCACGTGTGACCAGAACTTGTTGTGCATCTGCATCCTGCCTGACATCTGAAGAAGATGGCCCCAAAGAAAGGTACCAGGTCCAGTACCAAGAAAGTTGCCGGTGAGAAGAAGGAACAGAAAAAGGAAGTGCCATTAACCACGACTGGTGTTGTGCCGGCCAATGTTTTTTCTGGCACCAAAAAAGTTACGCCTGCAGCAGCGTTGTCCGGGAACCAAGCTGGGAGCAGCACAGCGGTCCAACCCCACCAACCTAGGCCCAAGGGCTTTAGTGTCGCAGAGGTAGCCAGTCTACTAACGAGCAGCGATGTTGAAGAAATGTCATTACCGCAAAGTAGTACACAATCAAGTTCAACGCAGGCGCAAACTCAGCAGATCAGTGTGCAGCCGCAACAAGAATAGCAGCAGCCGCTGCAACAAGAACAGCAGCAGCCGCCGCAACAAGAACAGCAGCAGCAGCCATCGCAACAAGAACAGCAGCAGCAGCCGCCGCAACAAGAACAGCGGCAGCAGCCGCCGCAACAAGAACAGCAGCAGCCGCCGCAACAGCCAACCATAGTAGTTGTTGCTCCTGACATAGGGGCATTTCAGGAAATCGAGCTTCCTGCAGACAAAGTGGAGCAAAGTGAAACCACTGTTTCAGAAGATCTATTGTCTTCCAGACCACCAGCAAGGAAAAGGAGGCTTAGTCCATCATCTTCTTCTTCAAGCCCCGCTTCTGATGATCGTGATGCCACTTGGCTACCACCAGCTCAGTCTGAGAGTGATATACGCCACAAAACAATGCTTCTGAAAAGGAAGGTCCCAAAAAAAATTAGTTATGGAGGTAGATGTAGAAGAGGGGGGTGATGATGTTGATGAAGACGAGCCAGTCATCACGCACATTACTCCCGCCCCAGAGGGATTGGAGACCAACATTCTCACCCTATCCAGAAAGGCTGCTACTGAGCGGGATGTAGCACGGATATCACCAACACAGGTTACACCACCACTACCTCCAGCTGCCATATTTTCCAAGGCCCGGTAGGGACCTACATCCAGCTCAAGCATCTCAGTAGGTAGTGGTAGTACAGTCTAGGTGCACAGGGTCACATTTCAAGCACCCCCTCCAGTTCATCTGGTGTTGAAAGTGGAACATCCAGCAGTGCCAGAAAGTTCTCCTCCCCAGTTTGGGACTTCTTTGCTGTTAGCACCAAGGAGGAGAACGTTGCTATCTGCTCAATTTGTCGTCAAGGTGTCCGGCGTGGTAAGCTTGGTACAAACTATGGTACCGGAGGACAAGCAAGTCATCTAAGAATACACCACACTATCGTGTGGGAGGATCACCTACTTAAGTTAAAAGAAAGTAGAAAAACTCAACCCATTGAAGTTGGTCAGGATGGATCAGGGAGCAATATTATTGTGGTGGCAGGTGAAGAAGATGGAGGCATTTCTGTCCC
Source organism: Triturus cristatus (assembly GCF_964204655.1). NCBI lineage: Eukaryota > Metazoa > Chordata > Amphibia > Caudata > Salamandridae > Triturus > Triturus cristatus. The sequence goes on along the minus strand of NC_140582.1, from coordinate 837,275,226 downwards.
TGTCCCTAGTAGTGGAGTGGTAACGCCCACATTCTCCTCAGTAACATCAGAGTGGCACCGCAGTAAGAGCCATACTCAGAGTCAGGGTGAGACACCAAGGCGACCGATTACCTCAATGAGACAATCTGTGTCGTTGAGCCTTAGTGGGTTAATGAAAACAGCACCACAAAGGAAAGTAATCCAGCCTACCATTGAGAGCATGTTTAGGTTGGAGGGGCAGTTCCAACGCAACCACCCAACGGCACGAATGTACAATGCGAAGCTTGCTAAAATGTTAGCGCTGGACCTTCTTCCTTTTTTATTTGTGGAAGGGGTGGGTTTTCTTGAATTTGTGTCTGCCATCTGCCCTGAATGGAAGGTTTCCAGACGGTCCCATTTCGCAAGAATTGCTGTTCCGGCACTACATCATGATGTGCTGAAATTGGTTGGACAAGCTTTTCAGCAGAGTGCTGTGCACAATATCCACCTGACAACAGACATGTGGACCAGTTGCCAAGCCACAGATTACATGAGCATCACTGCACACTGGATCTCTTTTGTGGGGGTTAGAGATAAGCTATCTGCACAAGGTTTTGTTGACACAGCTGCGATTGTTGAAGGTACTCGGAAACATGCAACTGTAGCCATGTTCGCCATGGAGAAATCTCATACGGCTGAAAACATTTTACACGAGTTTCGCACCAAGGTTTTAGAATGGCTGCGGCCCAGAGGGCTTGGTATTGGTTTTGTTGCCACAGACAATGGCAGTAATGTACTTAAGGCCATGGAACTTGGTTCATATTTCAGGGTTCCGTGTTTGGCGCACTGCATAAACATTATAGTTCAAGACTTTCTTAAAAAAGAACCCATAGTCAGCAATTTACTGGCCATCTGCCGAAGAATATGCACTCATTTTAGCCATTCTTTTAAAGCTCGGAAGCAGCTGAGGATCATCCAACATGAACAAAGGATGCCAGTCAAGGCACTCATCCAGGAGGTGGCAACACGTTGGAACTCAACGTATTACATGCTTGATCGTCTGTACGAACAGTACAGGTCACTCCATGAATATGTCTGGAACAGAAGCGGGGATGCTAGTGTTAAAGGCATGAACCTTGAGATGGATCAATGGACCCTAATTAAATGCCTGACTGAGATGCTGTCTCCTTTTGAGGTCTTCACACGTGAAGTCAGCAAGGAGGACTGTACAATGGGCCAAGCTATCCCATTATTGCAAATGCTAGAGCATGAGCTGAATAATGTGTCTGAATCATACAAAGGTGTAGAGGACAGAAGGCAAGCCCATGACTTGGTGGAGAGCTTATCCCGGCGCTTAGCTGAAAATGTAAGGATACAAAATAAAATTTTGTCACAAGAACATTACATTTGTGCCACAATTCTGGATCCACGTGCAAAATTAGCACTGAAGACATTCTTTGCTTTTTCTGACATTGATGTTGCCCGCTACAAAAGTTGTATAGCTGAAGCAGCCAGGAAGTTGGAAAACGAACGGCAGCTAATTAAAAGCCCGCAAGATCAACCCACAAGAAGTACTGAAGCAGGCCATGCAGAATCAAGTGCAACTTCGCCGGCTGAGGGCAGTGCGTTTGGATCACAACACTCACCATCACTATCGACCACAGAAACAATAACTGGATCATTAGGCCGAGTACAATCATTATCATTACAGGATTGGTATCTAAAGTTAGGCTTTAATAAGCACAGTGCTGATGCACAGAAAAAACAGCACGAAAGCTTACCAGCAGCAACCCTGAACATTGAGCGGATGGTCCAGGCCTATCTGGATGACCCAACAGAGGTGTACATTGATCAAAACCCATTGCAGTATTGGTATAGGAAAAGGTCTGAATGGCCACAGCTCAGCAGGCTGGCGATAAGCTATCTGGATTGCCCTGTCGCAAGTGTCTCTTCTGAACGTGTTTTCAGTGCTGCTGGTTCCATTGTAACATTGAGAAGGACCAGTCTATCGCCAAAAATCGTGGAGAGGTTAACAATAATCAAAATGAATCAGCACTTCATACCACCGAATTACACAATACATGAAGCAATGGAGGAAGATGAGGAGAGCGGCTCAGGTGACGGAAGTATTGTATCAGATGATTACCTACTACTGGCTGAACCCCCAGAGTTTGAGGACGAGCTATACTTCCCTGACAATTAGGCTTGCACTTACTGTCTTCCTCCCTTTTATCCCCCTTTGTTTATGTGTCTGTCGTTCCGATTATAAACTTGTGAATCACAACAAATCCATTACCACCGTCTTCTACTCTTCTGATCCACAAAGACATTTTTTCTGCTATTCAACTTGACACCCAAGTTCCTCTGAGCCAACGAGGGGAACAACTAGTGAATCTTTTAAGTTCCCACAACTTCCTGAATGTTATGCAGATTGCCGACCCCTCCCCCCCTGATAGCAGCGCAATTCCTACCTATAGAAGCAGAGGCTCCACTTCTATTATTGACTATATATTTGTAACCGCCTCTTTAGAAAGCTATGTGTTAAAGGCAGAGGTGATTCAAACTATGCAAAGCGACCATAACCCGATTAGTACTACTCTAAGCTTTTCACGTCGCCCTGTGCATGATTTTGCACTCGGTGCACGTGATCTGGTGGCATCAAATGACAAACTCAGAGTAGTTTGGCGCAACATTGCCAACAACATTTTATTTGAAAAAATTATCAAACACCATCTAAATCTGGTGGACATTTGTTTATCGCCCTGTCTTTATAATATAAAGGTAGTTAACGCCTTTTCAGGGCTATGCTCTGGCATTAAAAATATACTGTCTAAACCAATAAGGGAGCCGAATCATGAGTTTGGTTGGTTTAACGCGGAATGTTCTGCGGCTAATAGAGCATTAAGAAAGGCCCTAGTAAGCAAACCCAGAGTGGCGTCCGTTATATCATCACTCAGGGCAAACTATAAAAAAGTCACAAAACGCAGAAAGGAAGAGCTTACTAATAACAACTGGGCAAATCTTATGCAGGCTAATGTGTTAAAAAACAGCAAGAATTTTTGGAAGGCAGTTAAGGATATGAAATCTATAGGTAATACCCCCACACCAATTGCTTGCAATATTTTGAGTGAATCTTGGGAGGATCATTTTAGTAAGATTTATGCTGCCCCAATTTCCAAAAATCCCAAAAAAGAATATATATACACTGGTGGGATATTGATTGAACTATATGAGGTCGAAGAAGCAATAACTCAAAGCCTGGGGGGCAAAGCCCCCGGACCAGACGGTCTTCCTATCGACCTTATTAAAAGTAAACCTGATTTTTGGGCGCTACTTCTTACGAATGATTTTAACAATCTCACCAACTCATCTATCCCAGACACTTGGTCACTTAGTACCATTGTTCCAATTTTTAAGAAAGGAGACCGATCCAACCCGAGCTGTTATAGGCCAATCTCATTGATTGATAACACCCTAAAAATTCTGGGACGGGTGTTATTTAATAGAATTAATTCATGGGCTGAGGATAACAAGGTCCTGCATCCGTCCCAATTGGGTTTTAGGAGTAAGGTCGGCACTGTCGAACAATGCCTGAATCTTCATCTGATTGTCAGTAAATACACCGTAGCCAAGAAAACACCAATGTATCTGGCATTCATGGACCTTACCTCAGCCTTTGATTTTGTTAACAGATCCCAGCTGTGGCAAACCCTTTTAACTCTCGGCCTTGATGACTCATTAGTCTCCTTTTTAGCATATATACACAGAGACCTAAAAGCCAGGGTTCGCATTGGAAGGAACGGTGAGGTCTCTAAACCAATTGAAATTGGCAGGGGGGTCAGACAGGGTTGTGTCTTGGCCCCCCTCCTATTCATTTTATACATCAATGACTTATCTAAATCTCTACTGCCCCTAACGTCCCTAGCATCAACGGGAATAAAATCCCCGCGCTGCTTTATGCAGACGATGCTGTGCTAATGGGGCGTACCCCTAATGCCCTGAGAGCTTTGGTCAATGGTTTTGTGGAATTTATGGCAACATTAGATCTGTGTACTAATTTTAAGAAATCATTTTTAATGTCATGTGGGACTAAGAAGTATTTTAACCTTTCCATCGTATCTAACTCTATCAGATTGTCTAGCACCAGCACTTTTCCGTATCTGGGCCAGGTTTTTGCATCTACCGGTTTATGGAATGATCACATTGCCCACTGTAATAGGAAATTTATTAATTCCATTAATACAATTCTCAGGCTACCCAAACCCAAAAACACAGAGGTAGTGCCTGCTATTGTCAAAATTTACAGACAACAATGTATTCCAACCATTACGTACGGTGCAGAGGTATGGGGGAACACTGCCAGCTCACCTATCCAACGAGAAGAGAACAGGTTTTGTCGCAAAATATTGGGTGCTCCATTTTCCTCATCTACATATGCTTGCCATAGCGAGCTCCATTTATCTTATATAGAGGACTTTATTAAGGCACGCCCGACATTATTCTGGCTTAGGATTTGGAAGAATCCGGCTGCACAACTGACTAGGGAAATTATCTTGGATTGTTTAAAATGTGACAGAGGGCTGGTCATATCATGGTTGGCCGGAGTCCACAAAAGCTTAATTAGCCTGAACTTGGAACACCTTTTTATAAACCCTTTAGCCCACAACCCTCTAAGCATTAAAACTGTGGAAAAACTACTCTATGCATCCTATAAAGAAACTAGGCTAGCAGCTGAATGTAATAAAACCTCAATTGCTAGATATATGCGAATAGAGCATGTATCCACAGTTATGCCTAAATATCTTTTAAAACCTGTTGGCTGTTGGGAACGGGGTTTATTCTTCAGGCTAAGGACCGACACCATGAAATATTTACTGTCTTTTCCAACTGGCTATTCTTTGAACCTTGATCATACCCCCTGTCCATGTACCCACAATCTGAAACAATCAATGTTACATTTCTCATTCTTTTGTTCCTTTTATTCACCACTCACGAAAAAATGTCTGATTCCGTATTTTAAATCCCGATGCGTAACTGATTATAAAATAGCCTATGAG